>NC_059113.1:13480640-13795640 GCF_020740685.1 Jaculus jaculus | reverse complement strand
TTTTATTATTTATTTATTTATTTGAGAGCGACAGACACAGAGAGAAAGACAGATAGAGGGAGAGAGAGAGAGAATGGGCACACCAGGGCTTCCAGCCTCTGCAAACGAACTCCAGACATGTGCACCCCCTTGTGCATCTGGCTAATGTGGGACCTAGGGAACCGAGCCTCGAACCGGGGTCCTTAGGCTTCACAGGCAAACACTTAACCGCTAAGCCATCTCTCCAGCCCTTGACATTTTTTTAAATTTTTTAATTTTTAAATTTTTTTAATTAACAATTTCCATAATTATAGACAGTATCCAATGGTAGGTAATACCCTCCCTCCCCCCACTTACCCCTTTGAAACTCCACTCTCCATCATGTCCCCTCCCCAGTATTTGACTTTTGAATATTGATTTTGTATCTTTTGTAGTTTTGCTGTTTTGCTTATGGGCTTTAACAGCTTTTTCCTTTTTTAAAAAAAATAGATACATTGGGCTGGAGGGATGGCTTAGCGGTTAAGGCGTTTGCCTGCAAAGCCAAAGGACCCAGGTTCAATTCCCCAGGACCCACGTTAGCCAGATGCGCAAGGGGGCACACGTATCTGTAGTTCATTTGCAGTGGCTGGAGGCCCTGGCACACCCATTCTCTCTCTCTCTCCCCCTCTTTCTCTGTCAAATAAATAAAAATAAAATATTAAAAAATAGATATGTACTTATTTATTTTCAAGAGAAGAGGGGGGAGAGAGAGAGAATATTCAAGGGCTTTAACCACTGAGCCATATCTCCAGCCCAGTTTTTCCTTTTGAATTACTAAAATATTCTGCATATAAGATTATGTTATCTGGGCTGGAGAGATGGCTTAGCGGTTAAGCGCTTGCCTGTGAAGCCTAAGGACCCCAGTTCAAGGCTCGGTTCCCCAGGTCCCACATTAGCCAGATGCACAAAGGGGCACACGACGCGTCTGGAGTTCGTTTGCAGAGGCTGGAAGCCCTGGTGCACCCATTCTCTCTCTCTCCCTCTATCTGTCTTTCTCTCTGTGTCTGTCACTCTCAAATAAATAGATAAATAAATAAATTGATTAATTAAAAAAATATATACATATAAAAAAGATTATGATATCTGCCAGTGTCCTCTTTTCTAAATTAGACGCCTTTTATTTCATTTCCTTCTATGATTGATCTGGGCAGGACTTCTGCATGTGCTGAATGCACGCAGTGGTAAAGGCCCTGGCATGCCCGTGCTCTCTCTGTCTGTCTCTCTTCTCTCTCTCTCTGCTTGCAACTGAATAAATAAAATTTATTTTAAAAAGAATAACAGGTGTCTTCATTGCTTTGCTCATTACTGTGGTAAAATACCTGACAGAAACAAATGAAGATGAGTTGGTAACTTGGCTCACAGGTTCAGTGATATAGTGATATAGGGACAGCCTGGCACTGGCTTGATTTGTGGTGGTGGGAATTTGCAATTGTTTTTTCTCACTTCTTGGCAGACCAGGAAAATGAGAATGCCAACTCGTGTCAGTACCCCTGGCACCCCCACCATCACTGATTTCTACTAAGTGGGCCATATGCCCCGAAGGTTCCAGAATGTCCCGAAACAGTGCTCCCCGCTGTGGACCAGGTGTTTAAATACTTAAGCCCACAGGGGACATTTCAGGCTCAAACAATTAACAACAGGGAAAGGGGTAGCAGGAAGCTAATCATGTGTGTGTGTGGGGGGGGGGCGGGTCAGAGCAGGTTTCTCTGGGGAAACATCACTTCGGTTTCCTAGCAGCGGGGTTATCCCTCCCCCACCCCCAGACTCCCCCCCCCCCCACCTGGCCTCTGTGAAGACGGAGAACCTTAGGGATGGTTGTGGCAGGACGCCTTTGGCGTGCCCTCCACTTACTCTAGTCAGAGCCCTGCTGGAGAACTGTTCCGGAGGGGGCTCCCGCTCAGAAGCCCCCTTCGACCTGCTCAGGGGCGACGCAGGCTGCTCTTGCCCTTCCCACACCTCTGTCCGCTCCTTCTCCAGAGTCTATTATTTTGGGATCACGCTGAGCTCAGCACACTGCAAAGCGCAGCCAGCCATGCCCTCTGTCCCCAGCTGCCCTTTCAGAGTGGGCCCCGGGGCCGAGGCCCTACCCCCGCCTGGGGAGCAGCTGACAGCCGCACTGTCCAAGCGCGTCCACCTTCGGATGGCCTGGGGTGAGTGGAGACGGGAGGCAGAAGGGCCGGGGAGCAGGAGAGGCAGAGAGGTGTGAGGGACACAGGCCAACCCGAGCAAAACTGGAACTCTGCCCATGCCTGAGCCTGGGGTCATCACTCCCCTTGGACACACCTGTGGTCAGATGTGAAGCGCGAGGCCTAAAACCCGAGCTGCCTGGCATTTGTGCATACTTCCTTAAGGCCTGGACAAGAGTGACAAAAAAAAAAAAAACAAAAACAAAAACCCTGTCTTGCCAGCAGGGGCCTCGGCCAGGACTGCAAACAGAGTCCAGCTTGGAGCAGGCCCAACTCCTCCCAAGGTACATACGTGTCCGGGTGGTGAGTTAGTTGCTTGGAGCCCAGATAGCTGGCCACTCCTTCCATACTCACCAGCACTCTGCCCACCAGTTGGCCCCTGGAGGGGTGGGTGGAGCCTGCCAGTCGGAAGGGAGCGCTTACAGAAGGGTCACAGCACCCAGCGGCTTCTTTTCGTTCCAGGTGCCCACGAGTTGGACAATGAGGCTGGCCGAGAGAGCCGTGTGGTTGAGCCTGGTGCTCGTGGTTGCCAAAGACATGGACGAAAATGACCCGTGTGTCTATGAAACCCTGCCGAAGGAAGACACGGGGCTGTGCAAGTAAGCGGGGCGGGCCGGGCGGGCGAGCTGGGTGTTGTGGTGGCACACAGGAAATATTGTTCAGTTCTGGAGAACACCTTGGCAGAGAGGTGGTGCTGAGCCAGAGGCCTTTGTAGATGCGGGTGGCCCTCTAAGGCTGCCTAGGACCTTCTTCCCCACAGGTACCCTCCCCCCAAGTAGCAGTTAAAAGAAGCATTTGTCATCACCTCTTTGTGTGTTTTTGTTTGTTTTTTGGTTTTTTGAGGTAGGGTCTCACTCGAGCCCAGGCTGACCTGGAATTCACTATGGAGTCTCAGGGTGGCCTCGAACTCACGGTGATCCTCCTACCTCTGCCTCCCGAGTGATGGGATTAAAGGCGTGCGCCACCACCCCCGGCTCTGGGGCTATCTTTTTTTTGCTTCAAGAGCTTGGGCTCCCCCCACTTGTGTGGTCGGAACACCTTGGCCCCCCACCCTCTCCTCCCAGGCTGAGGCTTAGAATGGCCAGTCTTTACTTCCCATGACTCTTGGGTCATCCTGGGCTCTCCTGGCCACTTTGCTGTCACGCCTGTGTCAGATCGGTGGTTGAAGACCACACCGTCCACTGAGCCCACCCCAGAAACTTGGACATTCTTACTGTCTTCTGCAAGTTGAAAATTCCATTTAAAGCAATCAGTAGGCATTTCCCCTTAAAAACGTTACATACGGGTGCTGGAGAGATGGCCCCGTGGTTAAGACACTTGCCTGAGAAACCTAACAACCCTGGTTTGATTCCTTAGTATCCGTGTACAGCCAGATGCACAGAGCGGCACATGCATCTGGAGCTCCTCTGCGGTGGCTGGAGGCCCTGGTGTGCTCTTTTCCCATCCCCTCTCTTCTCTCTCTCTCTCTGCTTACAAATAAATTAATAAGCCATATATGGGCTGCAGAGATGGCTCAGCGATTAAAGGCACTTGCCCGCAAAGCCTGCCGGCCTGACTTTGATCTGCCTCAGCACCCACACCAAGCAGGCTGTAGAACGCCGAGGAGCTCGTTGGCCACCATCCCAATGGGAGGTGGAGCCCTGAGAATCCAGAGCCACCAGCAGCTAGACTGACCTTCCTTTGAAGTGGCCAGAGACCCGTCTCAGGGAAGGGAGAGAAGAGCACACACCCCCTGAGGTTGTTCTCCGACCCCCACGTGGTTGTGGTTGTCATGACACGTGAGCACCCGTGCCCCTACATGCGTGTGCACACGCATATGAATGAATGAATGAATAAATGAATGAATAAAAATAACAAAATATTTTTTTAAAAAAAGAGTTTAATGTTCCACATAGTCTCCCTGGGCGTGACTTTACTGGAAGGAGGAGAAGGAAGATGAGAGAGAGAGAGAGAGAGGCAGGGGGGGGACTCCAGACCCATGTCCCATTGTGTGTCTGGCTTTACCTGAGTGCTGGAGAATTGAACCCGGGCCAGAAGGCCTTGCAAATAAGTGCCTTAAACCGCTGAGCCGTTTCCTTAGTTTCTCTGATTTTCTTATTGTTCTCTTAGTTTCTGCTTGTTGTTGTCCACTGCTGCATTCTAAATGCAGTGAGCTGGTCCATGAGCTTCTGGAAATTTCTCCCTTAACCTGCATCTTGCTGTCAACACGCTGGGATCACAGAAGGCCGTCGTGGCTTCTGGCTTTTCCACGGGGCCTGGAGACCTGAACTCGGGTACTCAGGCTTGAGAGGCCAGTGCTTTATCCGGTGAGCTATCTCCCCGGCCTGCCCCTAGCATTTTGTGGAACGTCAGATAATGACAGTGCTGGGACCTCTCCTCATCTCACCTCACCCTCGAGGGCACCTCCAAGTCTTGTCAAGGGCATCAGGAGATCCTCCAACCTCAGGACGTATGGTATTAGAACAGGTCTCATATACACTAAACTCTATGTAACAAAAGTATTTGAGACAGTGGCTCCTTCAGGGTTTTGGGACTTGAATACAAGTTTTAAAGAACATTCTCTCTTCTTTTAGTTTTTTTTTTTGGGGGGGGGAGGAGGGGAAGAGGAGACTGTCAGAAGGGCAGATTGCCACTCTCCCACATCAGAAGCTGGTGTTTAGACTCCACAACCGCTCTGGGCATGCGAGTTAGCCACTCTGCGCCTCAGTTTCCCCATCATGATTTTGAGGGTAGCAATGGCAGTTTCCTCCTGTGGGTGTTTTAAGGACTTGGAGTGACTGCGTGCACACAGCTGCCTCCCTCAAGTCTTGTCTGAGGTCCCCCACATTATTCTGGCCATGGCGTGCTTTGGGGAAAGCCCCTCAACCTGACTTCCCCTGGACTTGTGGCAATCTTTTAGATTTTTTTAACGTGTTTAGTAAGCCTACAATATAATGAATTTCATTATGACACTCTCTTCATGTGTGTGTGTTTATGTGTGCATGCTCTTATGTGATAGATGTGCGTGTGTGTGTGTGTGTAAGCAAGAGGGGAACCTCAACTGTTATCATCAGGAATGCTGTCCACCACTTTGAGGGTCTCTTATTGTCCTGGAGTTCACCAATTAAGCTAAATTGGCTAGCCAGTAAGCCCTAGGCATCCCCTTACCTCTACATTCCCAGCACTGGGATTACAGGTGTGTGTGTTGCCATGCTGGGCATTTTCCATGGGTACTGGGCATCGAACTCTGGTCCTCATGCTCACAAGCTGATGTTATTACCCGCTGAGCTATCTTCCCAGCCCAGCTTCGTTATCACGTTTTCATACATGCATTGTTCAATTGGATTAATCAGTTATGTTTTGGCATTTTCAGATGTCTATATGAACTTTGATCCTATGTACCCCTTCCCCAATTTAGTTTTTGACCAGGTCATCTCAGGCTTGTTCAAGTCTTTTTCAAGGTCCATTTGGTCATCTGAATCGGTTAACATCAGCCATTTACAAATCTGATTAGTTTGTCTTTGAGATCCTTACTGAGGCCTTTGGTGAACGTGTTGAGCAGGCCAAAGGCTTCCCACCCACACCCCTTTACACATTCATCTACGTGGAGCAGCGTGCGGCCTTCATATATGGGTGGACAGTGCCCATGGGAGACACAGATGGAGGGACAGGGAATGGGACGACTCCCTGGTCCTGTGGCAGGTTCTCCGTCCTCTCAAGCACGCTCTGTGACCCTGAAGCCACTCACCAAACATCCACTTGATGATGTTGGCTGTTTAACTATTTTGATATGTGCAATTCTATTGGGATGGAAAGGACGAACTTTGGCTGGGAAGATGGCTCAGTGGCTCAAAGCACTTTCTACTTAAGTGTGACCACCAGAGACCAGAACCTACATAAAACCAAAGGTTTGGGGACTGGCAAGACCGACTTCTCGCTTGCTCCCCATCCCCTTTTCCCTCTGAATTGTCTTGGTAATAAACTAATCCCACAGAGCCTCTAAATTTATGTCTGTCTTGTGTGTACATATATATTTATTTGATATATATATATGATTATATATACATATATAAAAATATATTTTTTCAAGGTAAGGTCTCACTCTAGCCCAGCCCAGGCTGACCAAGAATTCAATCTGTATTCTCAGGGTGGCCTTAAACTCATGGTGATCCTCCTGCCTCTGCCTCCAATGTTCCACCATGCCTGACTTTAAAAAAATGTGTATATATATATATATATATTAAAAGATAATGACCAAGTTTTCCTGCAATGCTAAACCACAGCTTTGTGGGTCCCAGGCTCATCTAAAACCCTGGCACAGGGTAATCACCTCCCTCTCTCCACAGGGACCTACAAGTTTTCTACCCAGAGCTGGGGGACGTTGGCTGCAGGTATGTTCCAGAGTGCAACAACTACAGACAGAAAATCACCCACTGGACCGAACCTCTAGTCACCTTCCCTGGTGCCGTGGATGTGAGTGAACTGGGGCTGGCAGAGGGGAGGCGTAGGGTCTCGACTTCCACCAAGCTCTCTGCTCCTGGGCACTTGGAGCTGCACGCAGTCCCCACAGCTGGGTCAGCCAGGGCCATGTGCTTTTGCTCTGAGGATGTGTTTTCCACTGCTGGAGGACAGGGTGGGCGTGGGGGGCGGGGCGCATGACTCGGCGATGGCAGTGCATCTTGACCTTGGGTTGTTGCCATATGAGGTGCGTCCTTCTTGTGCTCTGCTCATCTAAAGTAGAATGCCAGCATTTAAGCAATTGGAAGTAGCTATTGCTTTTCCTGGGAAGTGATTGGCACCATCTATTCTGGAAGCTTCCCTTGAAGGAAGAGCTGGGGATGGGTCGTGCAAGTGGGCTGCTGCTCCCATCGGCCCGCCAGATCTCAGGAGCTGCTTATCTCTCCTGGTCGCTGTTTCCTTCTTCCTCCTCTCTGGGCCAGACGGAGCCCTCCCCCCCCCCGCCACCCCCCGAAAGCATCTGCAGCGAGGCTGGTCCCGCGTTGGGTAGTGGAGAGGCCGAGGTCGCAGAAGTATAAGGTCATCTGGTCACTGTGATCTGACCAGAACTCGAGTCACAAATAGGTGGAGACAGAAGATGTGGGCGAGGTGGGGTTTCTAGTTCCTTCTGGCAGGGTGGGGCCTCAGATTTCTACCTCCCTCTTGGTAGGTGGGTGGGCGTCGTCTGGGGGTGCTGTGCTCCTGGTCAGGCCAACAGCCAGCAGTCCTCACAGGTCCCACCAGGCAACCCATCGGGCAGCAGTGTCCCCTGCTGACTTAGATGGGGGGGGGGGGTTCGTTTTGTCTGCCACGTGCTTTTCAGCGCCAGAGAAAAGCGAATTGTGTGTGACGTCCTCTCACAGCCATGCGGCTGATAGATGGAGCTGAGCGAGGCTTTGCGCTTGTGGCCTGACAAATACCCGTCCCCCTGGGCCCGAGCAAGCAATGCCCGCGCATGTGCGCGTGCACTCACGCGTGCACATTGGCCCTCCTCCCTGGGGACCTCATCAGTGTCAACGCCTATGGACAGAGAAAGGACAACTGCTCTGATTCCTGCTCTTGGAATGGGATGTGGAGGGTGACAGGCGGGGCAGGATCGAAGCCGCACAGGACCAATAGACGCACCCCGAGAGACAAGGCCTTTGACCTCGCCATTAATCCACTTGTCTTCGGCTTTGCACTTGCAACACTGAGGAAGGCAGGCCAGTTGCCTGTCCAGAGCTGTCCCCAAGGGAGAGTCTTCCATACGCTCCGCTCCCTGTGTTGCTATTGCCGTAGCTGGCCACTAGGTGGCAGTGTAGACCGACTACTAGACCTCGGGCTCCCTCCTGGGAGGGAAGCCGGATTGACCCACCTGGGAAGAGAAGATACGGCCTCTGGCGTGTGCTGACGTCGCCCACTGTCTCAGATTAGAGGTAGGGGAGAATTAAGACTCACGAAGGAAGGTTTGGTGGAAGCAATGGGCAAAGAGTAAGCTAGGACCATTGTACTAGCATAGAACTGTGGTTTATGCAAACACAAGGGAGCCAGGAGAATAGTTACAAGCAAGGTTCTGGCGCATTCTGTTCAGAGGGTCACTTCATTGTGGGCACTGCTTAAATTGCCACCCCATGCAACCTGCGCATCAAGTCTGAGCGAAGTGTTTCTTTTTTTTTTTTTAATAAATATTTCTTTATTGCTATTTATTTATTTGAGAGAGAGAGAGAGAAGCGGATAGAGAGAATGGGCAGGCCAGGACCTCTAGCCCTTGCAAGTGAACTCCAGACGCCTGCGCCATACATGGGTACTGGAGAATCGAACCTGGGCCCTTAGGCTTTAGCCCCAGGCAAGCGCCTTAACCATGTCTCTAGCCTGTACGCTTCTTTAGTTCAGGAAGTTAGCAGCAAGTGAAACAAGTCAATTCAAACTGACTCAAACCAAAAAAGAAAAAAAAAAGAGGGGGGGATGAACGGGGTCCCCAAACTGAAAGTTTCCAGGGTAACTTCCGGCCTGGCTCAAGCCACGTGGCCATGTCTGTACCATGGCTATCTGTCGATTCCCGTGGGAATACAGATGGCTCTGGCAGCCTCGGGTTGATCGCCTTTGATGGAGAAAGATGGACCCCTTCCGAACATTACAAGCGCCAGAATGTGTGGCGCTTGATCACATGCCTGTCCCCAAAAGCCTTGGGTCACTCCACGGAATCTACCGGGTCTCAGAGCAGAACGTGTGTCCCACAGGAGTGGCAGGGGCTGAGGGAGGAAGAGCTCTGTGGGGAAGGAGGCCCGTGGCAGGGATGGGCTGCGCTGGGCAGCGGTCACGCGGGGCAGCGGCCACGCCCGGCTCCATACGCAGGTCTATCTAACTCCAGAGCCCACCGGCTCTAACGGCGGATCCTTTGGCAAAGATGCCAAAGGAAAGCCTGGGAGGTGCTGGCGCAGCCAGGGCGGGGTGTGTGTGTGTGTGTGTGTGTGTGTGTGTGTGAGTGAGGGTGGGGAAGGATGTTCTGAAAACAGTCTCTTCTAAAATGGGCAGTTCTTGCGAAAGAAGGCGATGGCTAGAGCGTCCTTTAAGGACTCAAGGGAACGAACACCAGCAGAGAGAGTAATGTTAGGGCGAGCTGGAGAGGAAGCAGGTACCACTGGGAAACAACATCCCTCAAAAGCAGCGGGGGGGGGGGGGGGAATTACTGGAGAGATGGCTTAGCGGTTCCGAGCTTGCCTGCGAAGCCTAAGGAGCCCGGTTCAAGGCTCGATTCCCCTGTACCCATGTAAGCCAGATGCACAAGGTGGTGCATGCATCTGGAGTTCATTTGCAGCGGCTGGAGGCCTTTGTGCACCCATTTTCTCTCTCTCTTTCTGCCTGTATGCCACTCTCAAAAAAAAAAAAAAAAGTAGGGCAGAGGCAGGGAGGAGCCATGGCTTAAGTGCCCAGGACACAGCCAGGCCGGAAGTTACTCTGGAAGCTTTCATTTTGAGGAACCTGTTCATCCCGCCTCCTCCTCCCCCACTTTGTTTCCCCTTCAGTTTAAGTCATTTTGAATTGACTTCTGTTGCTTGCTGCTAACTTCCTTAACCAAAGAAACACTATGGTCTGTTAGGAAGGCGTTTCCTGTGGATCCTTAAGCGGCTCAGTGCAGACCACACCTTGTTTCCAAGGTGACCGAAGTAAAGACATCAGAGCAATGACTGCCAGGGGACATGCCCAGGGAGCCCCCGAGCCGCCCCGTGGCTCTGACAGAAGTCCATCAGGTATGGGCCAGCTTGGGTGCCCACTAGGCACATTTGCACGTCCACACCTTTGCACAAGCTCCTTTACCATGTTTGCAGCTTGCTTCCTCCGCCAGGAAATTTACGCTGATTATCTGCCCCCCCAATCCCACCCCCCTGCCTCAATCCCAGCCCTGTCCATTGCTTCTCTTCTCTGAGCTCTTCACACATTTTAAAATATTTTTATTTATTTATTTATTTCGGGGGCAGGGAGGACAGACGCACCAGGGTCTCCAGCCACTGCAAATGAACTCTAGGCATATGCTGAATCTTGTGCATCTGATATATGTGGGTACTGGGGAATTGAACCTGGGTCCTCAGGCTTTGAAGGCAAGCACTGTAACTGCTAAGCCATCACTGTAGCCCCGGCTGAGCTCTTTAAATGTCCCCTGCCCTCTACACAGTGTGTCTGTTTCCTTCTGTCTTGTACTGCTGTTGCCTATCCATCTGGTCAATATTAGGTGAGCAAGAGCCCCTGAGGAAGGGGACGGATGGATGGGTGGCAGGGGCAAGGACGTTCCCAAGAGCATAAGCTACAAGCAGAGAGCCCCACGACTGGCCCTTTCAGCTGCTGGGGGTCCTGAGCATTGAGGGAAAGTTGCTGGACCCCGTTGGAATGACTGGGAGTGGGAAGGAAGAGCCGGGCGGGAAAGGGAGGAAGTCAGGGGTCTGCAGCAAGGCAGAGCAGTTTTGGAAACTGGATGGCTCCTGTGTGATCCGTGAGGGCTGAAAGCAAGTTGAAAAGGACGCTCCCCCCGCCCCTCCAGTCGCTAAGAGGCCAACACGTCAGCATCCCATTCTGCGGCCAGCGAAAGCTGAAAGGCGCCTAAGAAGTGTCTTGACTGGGATTTATTCTTTGCCTTAAATTTAACCAGCTGGAGGCCTTTCGAAAGGAAGAAATTGCCATTAAGTGGGGAACATGCACAGCACTAGAGGGACGGAACAAAAGCCACAGCGTTCTGTCCCGCTGCCCCCCAGGTTTTCAGTAGGGCTCCAGAAAGTGGATGACCCTGGGCGTCCTTCTGGGCTGAGCAGACACATTTCTCTGCCAGGTGTCTGAAGCTAGTGTCTGTGATGAGTTCCCCCCCCACCAACCCACGACTCCCCCTGAGGGTCACCCCTTTGCCTGCAACGTGGAGACAATTTTCTTAGGGGCTGGCGATCCGGAGACCTGTACACAGGACAAGGCGCCACCGGAGTCCTTTCAGAAAGCGCCCTCAGAGCTCACAGACACTCCCCAGCCTTCGCTTTCCACACCTGGCAGGAAGGCGGAGCCTGCTGCGGTCGCAGGAGAATGGGCCCTGGAAAGGACGCAGGGCTTCTGGATAATCGAGGGTGGGGCAGTCCCCTGGCGGTGGGGGCGGGTGCACAGGACCTGGGAGCAGCAGCTCCCAGCCAGGGCAAGTGCGCATGCATGAGGGTGGGGGTGGCACGGCGGGCTGTGTCAGGAACGTGGAAGTGATTCTCACAGCAGCGTTGGGCACACGCCGCGCCTGGCTCCACGTGAGTGCTGTGCCTTTAAAGATACAGGACACCGTCAGGAAGCTCCTGGGATAGATGGGGAGGCAAGCAGAGGTGACATGGGGTGCCATCGAGCTGCAGTCTGAGGGACAGACTGTAGCCAGGATGGCCAGATGGGCGTTTGGGGGGGAGGATGAGGCTTGGGATGAGCCAAGGCCTTGGTGTGGAGTTTCTGGCTTTCTTTTGAGGCCTGGTTTGGAAGGTGGAGAACCTTCCATTGAAGCTGGGGAAAGAGGTCAGGCCTGCAGTGGCCTGGTCACTGTGGTGGCACCTGGGGTAAGTGGGGTCAGGTGAGATTATAGGAACCCCGTGGAGACAGGGATGAGAGGGGGTGATGGACTTTGTAAGGCGCCGTGACTCCAGGCGCACCGGGGGAAGAGGACTGTGGGCTCAAGCCCTGGGTTTCTGTGACGGGCAGGCTGGTGGGACTGGGTGAAGTTGATCACATGATTTATCATCCCACACATGAGCCTTTGAGAGCGAGGGCAGCATTGCAAATCACCATGCCAGGACATGGTGTCATTAGGCATAGTCCCAGTAAGCAACACTGCACATCTCCCCCAAAGAATGGTGCTTTACCAAGCAGGGGGCACAGGGAAACCCTACGTGCCCAGGGCAGCAGTCAGCTGCGGCAACATCTGCATGCATGGCACCGGGTCGATGCTGTGTGCGGCAGAGGCAGCTGCTGGGTGGATGCACTGGCCTGTCCGGTTGATGCCACAGGGCAAATCACACACAGCGTCGACAGCAGGGATGCAGAGAAACTTCCCACTCAGGAGCTGAGTCCTCCAGCAGGCGTTAGCTCTATGGCTACGGATGAAGGAGGCTTCCCAAAGGCACACGAAAGCTGGCAAGAGGAAGCAGTAGCCCTGGCTGGCAGGGTGTGTCTTCCAGCCTGCTTGTTGTTCGCATAAGTAATTTTTTTAAATTGTCATTATTTTTACATGTGTATGTGAGCGTGTGGTAAGCATGTGTGTATTTATGCACATTTGTGTGTGTGTGTGTGTGTGTGTGTGCACATGCATGTGGAGGTTAGTGGTCAACATCGGGTGCCTTCCTCAGTCACTTTCCACCTTATTTTTATTTATTTATTTTAGAGGGAGACAGAGAGTGAGAATTGGTGCACCAGGGCCTCAGCCACTGAAATTGAGCTCCAGACACTTGCGCCACCTAGTGGGCACGTGTGACCTTGCGCTTGCCTCACCTTTGTGCGTCTGGCTAACATGGGATCTGGCGGGTTGAACATGGGTACTTAGGCTTTGCGGGCAAGCGCCTTAACCACTAAGCCATCTCTACAGCCTTCCAGTTTATTTTTTGAGACAGTGCCTTTTCTCTTTGAACCTAGGGCTTGCTAATTTGACCAAATGAGCCAGCAAGCCCCAGTGATCCTTCTGCCTTGTCTCCCAGGTTCTGGGATTATAGCCATGTGCTACCATGACTGGCTTTTGTGTGGGTGCTAGGGATCCAAACTCAGGTCCGCATGCTTTCGCAGTAAGCGCTCTATCCCCTGGGCCATCTCCCCAGTCTCACATGCATAGTTTTGCCTTGTAAATCCACCATGAAGACAGCCCGTAGTGTTCATGCTAGATAGGGTATCATCCATCCATCCATCCATTTATTGCTGCAGCCAGTCTTGACAGAGCTCTGTGCCTCCTCCACCAGACACTGTGAACGGAGCAACAGACACAAACAGCACATTCCCGCCCCGCCCTGCATGGCCTCGAACGGGCGTCTCAAGATAGAATGTTCGCTGTTGCTATTGTGTACGTTAAACCCTGACAGTTGAGGAGAAGCCATGCCGGCAAAAAAAAAAAAAAAGTAAATAAAAACCAAATCACCAACCACATGCTTACTTACATGCTTACAACCCATGTCTTACTCCAGGATGACAACCGTAGGACGCTCTCTGTCTTGACCTTCAACCTAGCCCTCTTCATCACAACCCCCTCCCTGTCCCCATGGATGGACACACTGCATCTGGGTTTGCAGAACTTCCAGCCAGACCCATGTCTAACCCCCAGAAGAAGAAAAAAAAAAGTGACTACCCCAGCACACGAGGGGCAGCTGGAGGCCAGGCCAGCAGGGGCTTGCTCCGTAACTGAGCATGTGAGGCAGGTGGAAGCTCCTCGGCGAGGGCTGAGGAAGTGCTTCCAGATGTTCTTCAGATCAAATGGGGTCTCTTTGAACGACTGTGGGGGCCGCCGGCGCAGGGAGCACATGGGGCCCGAAGGAGAGTTCAGTGGCGCCGCATCTGGTTGCAAACAGCCTCAAGCACGTGTCTGCTGGGGCTCTGCACATGGCTGGGGTCCGTTCTCAGCAGTCTGCTGGGTGTCAGCAAAGGCTTCGTGGAATTTAAAGTAGCTGGCCGGCCTTTGTCACAGCCAAATGGAGGAATGAACACACGCATCTTGAACGCTGCAGTGACCTGTTGAGAAAGGTGGTGGTCCAAGGAGTGGTTTTTCAAAACACACTTATGCCACGTATTGTGCCAAACCCTTGCCACACGCTGAGGACCTCAGTTAGAACCCTCAGCACCCACATAAGTGCTGGGTGTCCCAGTCCTCAGGAAACAGGGACGGGCAGATCCCTAGGCCATGCTAGTGAGCTAGGCTAGCAGAATCAGTGAACTCTGGGCTTAGCAAGAATCCCTGCCTTCATAAATAAGGTGGGGGGTGGTTGAGGAAGACACCCAGCCACACCCACACCCCACACACATGCAAAAAAAAAAAAAGAAGAAGAATCACAAGATCAGGATACAGCCAGCTGCGGTGGCGCACGCCTTTAATCCCAGCACTCGGGAGGCAGAGGTAGGAGGATCGCCATGAGTTCAAGGCCACCCTGAGACTACATAGTTAATTCCAGGTCAGCCTGGACCAGAATGAGACCCTACCTTGAAAAACAAAAACAAAAACAAACAAAAAAAATCAGGATAAGTTACTTATTTATTTGAATTTTTATTTGTTTATGAGAGAGAGGAAGAGAAAGAAAGGAAGAAAGGAAAGAAGGGAGGAGTAGGAAAGAAAGGGCATGCCAGGCCCTCTTGCCACTGCAAACAAACTCCAGACACATGGGCCACTTTGTGCATCTGGCTTTATGTGGATACTGGGGAATTGAACTCAGGCTGGCAGGCTTTGCCAGCAAACATCTTTTTTTTTTTTTCTATATTTTGTTCGTTTTTTATTTATTTATTTGAGAGTGACAGATAGAAAGACAGATAGAGGGAGAGAGAGAGAATGGGCGCGCCAGGGCTTCCAGCCTCTGCAAACGAACTCCAGACGCGTGCGCCCCCTTGTGCATCTGGCTAACGTGGGACCTGGGGAACCGAGCCTCGAACCGGGGTCCTTAGGCTTCACAGGCAAGCAGTTAACCGCTAAGCCATCTCTCCAGCCCGCCAGCAAACATCTTTAACCCGTGCACTATTTCTCCCTAGCCCCTTATTTATTTATTTTTAAATTTCATTTTTTTTTTTTGCTTGTTTTTTGAGGTAGGGTCTCACTCTAGCTCAGGCTGAAATTCACTATGTAGTCTCAGGGTGGCCTTTAACTCACTATGATCCTCCTACCTCAGCCTCCCGAGTGCTGGGATTAAAGGCATGTGCCACCATGCCCAGATTTTAAAATTTCTTTAAAATTTTTATTTATCTGAGAGAGAGGCAGAGAGAGAGAGAGAGAGAGAGAGGGAGAGAGAGAAAGAGGGAGGGAGAGGGAGATTGAGAATGGGTACACCAGGACTTTCCACCACTGCAAATGAACTCCAGACGCATGCACCTCTTTGTACATCTAGCTTATGTGGGTCCTGGGGAATCAAACTTGGGTCTTTTGGCTTTGCAGGCAAGAACCTTAACCACTAAGCCATCTCCTCAGCTCCCCTATTTATTTTTAAGACTTTTTTTTTTTTTCTTTAGATCAGTTTTAGGTTCAAAGTAAAATCCAGCAGGAAGCACAGAGAGTTTCCATATGCTCCTACCCCTACACATCCAGCTTCCCCACTGTCAACATCCCTTGCCACACTGACATGCTGTCGCCCATAACCAGTAGTGGACATTAGTGTTCACTCTTGATGTCGTACACTCTGTAGATTTGAACTGAGGAATAATGACACGTACCCGCACCATGAGCGCCATGGAGCTACCCCGCTGTCCTAAGAACATTTGGTACCCCACCTCCTCCGGCAACCCCTGTCAACCACTGGTCATGTTGCTGCCTTTACCAGAATCTGGAATCTTAAGGCACGTCACCTTTTCACACTGACAGAGCCCAGACAGCCACCAGGGCTCCTGACTTCTGTGCCGGCCGCTTGCTCGCCACTCAAGGGTTTGGAAGTGAGACCCCCATCTTTGCTTCAGCGGCCAGCTGCCGAGGGCTTCGCTTTCCCTCTGGGATGCCCTCTTCCCTAAACTAGACCTGTCTGCTAAGACATTAGAGTTAACAGAAAACCTCCCACTTCTGTACCTGGCGATGACCTCATCTTCGGGGCCATCGTCTTTTCTGTTTGTCCCTCCAAATGAGAACATAAGCTCCCGAGGAAAGGAATGCTTATTTGCTTGGGAACCGAAGCAGGACCACAGGTAGCTCCTAGACAGTGAGACTGCTGCTCTGCCGTGGAAGGAAGAGCAGGCTGCTGGAAGTTTTTGTCCCTTAGTAATAATGGTAAGCTCTGTGATTTTTCAAAGCACTTTCCCTGTCGTGACCATCCTGTTGTCACATTGCTTAACTGAGATCTGTCCGCCTAAGCAGGTCAGGCAGGTGTGGGGCTCTGTCCACAGCGGGGAATCCAAGTCCAGAGAGGCAGAGGGATGGTCCCAAGTTCCCCAAGAGCAGAGTGCTGCGGGCTGGTGAGGTAGCTCAGTTGGTACACTGCCTGCCTCGCGTGCCTGGGGACCCGGGTTTCATCCCCAGTGTCAGACAAACCACATCGGCGGGGGGGGGGGGGGGGGAGGCATGCTTACTGTTCCAGCGCTCCAGGTGGGGGCAAAAGGATGAGAATCTGTTTAGGAGCATCCTCAGCTACATAGTGAGTTTAAGACCAGCCTGTGCTAGAGAAAAAGAGAGGGAGAGAGAGAGAGAGAGAGAGAGAGGAGGTATGTCAACCCAGAGCCCCGTGTCGGTCGGTTGGTAGCCCCCATGGCTCATTTGAGTCTCATCACAACCTGTTGGATGTGATCTTGCTCTTACATAAAGGCATAGAAGTGTCACCATGAGACTCCAGCCTCAGCCCTCTGGCTTCCAAGCCGTGCTCTTCCCCATCCGTTCCCATCATCTTCAAATGTTAGCTACGTGGTGACATTTACTGGCCTCCTCCACACACTACCAGGCTCTGCGCCAAGCACTTATGGACACAATCACACTTAAGCCTTGGGGTCGCCTTGCTCTGTAAGAGTGGGTTGCCATCAGCTCCCAGATGAGGAGGCTGAGGGACAGAAAGGTTCCACGGCTCATGAGCAGCCCGGGCAGGTCTGTGTGTACGTGGAGGAGCAGACCCCTGACACAGTACTGCCTCCTGGCGAGGACAGGGGGCCAGCTGCAGCGTGTCCCACACGGCCTTGATGTTTCTCACCTGCCGCCTCCAGGGAAGGGGCCAGTGCAGGGAAACGAGGTAGGAAAGAGGTGGGTAGAAAGGTGCCCCTGGCCCAGTGGCCTCTCTGCACAGGTGGGTGAGGGTTGTCCCTGCAGTGCCACATGCCACAGGCAAGGTCTCCCTTGACTAATGCAGTGAGCTGTGGGTTGTGCCAAGGTGCATATAAATCAGGAACCCTGTGTGGCCTTGGTGCCCATTAGGTCTGCGCAGCTATCCCAAAGTGGTCAGTAGACCCCCATGGGGGCATTGGAGCTCCCAGGCCTGTGTTCTCCCCACCACACTGGAAAGGCAAAGGGTTTAAGCCACCCTTGGGATGTAGGGTCCCAGCCCCCCCTAGTCGGACGAGGGACTGAAGGGGAACCCAGCCACTGTGCCCGTGGTATAGTTCCCAGTCTGTATGCGGCCCAATAGTGCCTCTGCCAGCTCCCGAGTTACAATCTCAAGAGTCACCACCAGGGGGCGATAAGTGACCATTATCCGGTCCCCGAGAACCAAATGTTTCTTTTGCTTGGTTGGGGGGTGAAGGTGGAAGGCAGAGACCAGGCTAGCCATAGAGAGAGACCCAGGAGTGAAGACACAGAAAGTTTGCAATTTGGGTCGCGTGTACACATATGAGCCTTCCACTCGGCACCCATGTCTCTTTTCACTCATACATCTCAAATGCCTTTACTGCTATAAACATCCAAATAACCCTGGGAATAGACCGTTTTCAAGAGTCAGGCAGCCCCCCCACCCCCTGCCCACACCAATTATCTGGGCCAAGAAGAAGAGTGGTGCCTCTCTGTCCCTAACCTAGATGGCAAAGATTTTGAGATATTGTACCTGTGATCCCCTATTCAGGGGGAGGATTTTCCCTAGCCCTCAGCCCTCCTGAGTTTGCAGACTCCAGCAGCAATGTGGATTGCTGACTGTGGGAGCTTCCTGACTTGGTTTACAAAGGTTTGGAGCCTCAATAGTGAATCTAAAGAAGAAGCAGAGACACTGGTTTTTCAGAGATTCCAAAGGTTTTAGGTGTGTCAAACCTGCAGCCCGTGGGATACTTGCATCTGAGGATAGCCATCAAGGAGGTCTGATATATTTGTAGATGACACTATCATGTCCCGCTGAGAAAAGCTTGGACACCCTGGAACTCGGGTGCTGATGCACAGGGCTCTGGAAGCCAGGCTTCACGTGTTGCTGTGAGACGCCTTTTCCTCACCTTAGAATGAGTCCAATATCCCTTCCAAGGGTAGGATCTGAAAGACAATCCCCAACCCCAATCCTTCTAGCTCACCTTCACCGTATCCCCCCAGGGGTGGCTCGCTCCTGTGGGATGCAGGTGTTGTGAACTGGCTTCCATGGCCAGTTCTTTCTAGCTTAGCCTCTTTCTCATTCACTTCTTGGTCCCTTTCCAGGTTGTCCCCCTGTCTTATCCTTAGGGGCTCTCATCTGAAAGGATGACTGTCAGTACCCACGGAACAATGATTCTTGGCTCACGAGGCCCCTGGGCTATCCTATGGCTCCCTCAAGTGATGCATATCCAACCCTGAGCACCCCACCCACGTTACCTTGCACCCTGCTCCATCCGCAGTCTGAATTCCAGTTTCCAGCCTTGTGAACTGAGCATCCTGGCCTTGGGAAGATTCACTTCTGTCTACTCCCAGGACACCAGGAAGTAGGCCCAGAGCTGGCCACTTATACTTTCTACACCCTGCGGGGGCCAATGTGGTCTTGACTTCAGTGATTGCAACAGCCTCGAATGCCATTTTCCCCCTGCCACCACTGTTGTTTATCCCCAAGGCCTCAGCATGTTCTCAATCCAGCCATCAGAGGGAGCCTTTAAGTCTGCAAGTCCCATTAGCACAAGCCTCAGCTCAAAGTCATCCCAACCAAGCCTCCAGATTCCTAGAGGAAGAGTCCACATGCTGACAAGAGCCTGTCAGACCCCCATGAGTCTGGCCTACTGCTTGCCTCCTCTCTCACCCCAAATCTTTCTCTCTGTTCCTCCTCTTACCTGGCCTCCTTGCTCTCTCTCTCTTTCTTTGAGTCAAGCTCCACAAAATGGCCTTTTATTTTAATATGAGAGAGGGAGGTGGAAGGGGAGGGAGAGAGTTGGTAAGCCAGGACCTCCAGCTACTGAATCGAACTCCAGAGGCTTGTGCCACCTTGTGCGCTTGCATCACATTGTGCGTCTGACTTACGCAGGACCTGGAGAGTCCAACTTGACTCCTCAGGGCTTCGCAGGCAAGCGCCTTGACCACCAGGGCATCTCTGCAGCCCCTTGCCATCTCTTGACCAGGTGTACCCCCGGGTCTCAACACCGGTGGTTGCCTCTGCCTGGACCATTCTCCTCTCTCATACTTGCATGGCTTTTCACGTCCCTCAGATCTTTGCTTAGACATCACCTCCTCAAGGTTTTCTAGATCTCCCAGCTCTCCCAGCCCTGACCAGCTTCTGCCCTCAACCTCTTCCTGTAATATTTATGACCTTCCAGCATATGCATAATTTCCCCATACATTCTGGTTTTTGCTCACGAGTTGTCTATTTCCACCTAGACTGCAAACTCCATGTGGGCAGGAATCTCTCTCTGGTTTCCTAAGCACCAGACCATTCTCTGCTGGGGCGGAGGCTCTTGGGACAGATGTGTTGAACGAAGATGGTAAAGGAAGATTTCAAGAGGTCGTGGATATTAAAGCCTCTGGCACTAAGTAGATAACAATGCTGGAGGAGGTGGTGACAGGTCATGGGGTGATGGATAAGCTCAGCTAACCAGGATATTAGCTAAGGCAAAGCTAAGGCTAGTTAACAAGAGAGTCAAAGTAGATATCTCATCCTCCCTCCTTCCCTTCCTTCCCTCTCTCTCTCTGTTTCTCCTTTTCCTTCTTTATCTCCCTCAGTCTTTCTCAAGTGCCTTGACTGAATCCAGTGCCTTGTACTGGCCATCTACTCATCCTCTGTGCTACAATCCCAGCCTGGGGAAGGGAGATAGAGAGGAAATATCTTGTCCCTAGATAAAGAGAAACAGATAGGCCAGGCTGGACCCAGGCTGTGTAGGCAGTAGACTCAGGCAACTTGTGACATGAACGACTCACGTCCCTTGCCTCACCAGTACCCGAGGAACTGTGCCTTTGGTGTATGAGGGCTGGGCGCACAGAGGAGGACATCTGACCACCTCAGTTCAGGGTCGTTCCACCTGTCTTGTACTTGATGACTTGATCGCCCCTTGGGTGGGGTTAGACTGAGGAGAAGACTGTAATTTGGAGGGCAGCCGCTGTTTCCTCAATTCCTCTTCTTCGTGGAAACCCTGTCTTCGGAGGTCTACCGTGTCGGCTTAGCTGCTCCAGCAATTCATCCTCATAGGTAGAGTGATGGTTAATTTTGAGTTTGGAAAGGGATTTCTAACGTGTTACGACGGAAGCTGCTTGCCAGCGCTCCATACATCTGGCGCTCCCCACCCGCCACCGCCCCCACCTCAGATGGGAAGCCAAGGCCACGTGAGGTGTACCTTGAGCAGTATGTAATCGTGGAATAGCTCGTGTCGCTTCCCTGTTTGTTCAAAAGCAGCATTCCGGGGCCCAGTGGGAAGGTGTCTGCAAGATGGAGATCAGACAGGCAGGAGCAGCCTATGGGTTAGACAGCCACATGTGACCTAGATTCCCAGGTTCTTGTCCCAGAACTGCCAGGGAAGTGAATGCCCAGCCCGCTTTCCTGAAACCCATCCATCTGGTGCCCTCACCATATGTCTCAGAGCAGTTGACACAAACCAAGCCCATAGACTGACTAGAGATCAACATAGGTACATGCGTGTCTGATCTCAGGGTGGAGACGGTCTGCCTAAACGTCAGGTCAAAACAGTCAGGAAGACACGGGCAGAAATGAGTTCTAAAACTTGAAGCTTCGGCATTCAAGACAGCACCCGGCGTGGTGGCGCACACCTTTAATCCCAGTACTTGGGGTGACAGAGGTAAGGGGATCACTGTGAGTTTGAGGCCATCCCGAGACTACAAAGTGAATCCAGATCAGCCTGGGCTACAGCAGGACCCTACCCGAAAAATCATTTTTAAAAAGTGCCATGTATTGTCTGGGGAGATGGCATAGCCAGTCAAGTGCCAGTTGTGTAAGGATGTGGAACCTGCTGGATCCCTAGCACTCAAGTAGAAATGCCAGGCATGCCAATGTGTACCTGGAATCCCAGTGCTGTGGAAGAGAGATAGGAGATCCCTGGAGCTTGCTGGCTAGCTAGTCTAGCTGAACTAGTGAGCTTTGGGTCCAGGGGGAAACGCTGTCTCATAAGATAAGATAGCATGCAATTGAGAAGAGTATTCGATGTTAACATCTAGTCTCCACACACACGCCCATGCATGTCCACCCACACAGATATGAACACACATACCCACGTGCATACCACACATACACATGAGGGAAAAGAGGACGCCACGGATGAAATAAAAATCCAGTGGCAATCCGGGCGTGGTGGCACACACCTTTAATCCCAGCACTCGGGAGGCAGAGGTAGGAGGATCGCCGTGAGTTCGAGGCCACCCTGAGAACACAGAGTGAATTCCAGGTCAGCCTGGGCTAGAGTGAGACCCTACCTTGAAAAACCAAATACACAAAAGAATCCCCGTGACAACCTGAGAGAACAAATATGTCACAAATATACCAAGGTCTATGATCTTTATATACAAGGACTCCTTTCCTATGGGAGAGGAAGGCCAAGGAGGGTTTAGAACAGGCAATTATAGGAAAAGAAAGCTCATTAAGAACACGAGAGTTTGCATTTATGCTTCAAAGAAACGTGATTTTTAAAAATGGCATAGATTTTATGTAAAAACCACCCAGCTAGCTATTTGTGTCCTTTCTTAAAGAGGGGAATATATTACAGGTGAAAGTACAAATGGCCTCGACCTTTCAAGAAGGCAATTTTATAAAGTGTATCAAAATTATTGCCATGTTCATTGTGTCCGGGCAATGATTTTAGTTGTAGGAATTTATTCTCGTTGAATGACTTAATCAGAGACATACACAGAGAGTTATGTAAAGGATGCCCATTGTAGTGTTATTTAAAACAGCAGAAAAAAAGAAATCCATCTAAATGTTCAACAATAGTCTGATTAAAGAGAACATACTCTATCCATATGAAGAAATACCAGAAACCCATTAAAAATCATGCTCTAAAGACCATTTAAGGCTATTGAAAAAAATCTCACAATATATTTTAAGTGAAAGAAACCAAATGATAAAACAGTAATTTCTCTGTAGTCCTGATTTAAAAAAACCATATCTTTTTATGCATGCAAAAATTTAAAAAAAAACTAGATGAATGGGGGAATACATCAAAATGTTAGCATTGGATCACCTTGAGTGGTGGGATTCAGGGTAATTTTTATTTTTTCCTGTACACTTGTCTAAAATTTCCATATGTTCTCCAATGAACGTGTATTACTTTAATAATAAGGGAAAATTCTATTTGGGGAGTTAAAAAAAAAAAAGTGAACGCTAAGAGGAAAAGGCTTCAGCTACCCAAATGGTCTGAGTGCTTGTTGCTGTGGAAACGGGTAACTTTGAATTGCCCAACTTTTTGTGAATTACTTTCTGCTCTGCGGGGTTAGAGCTGGCTTTGGATTCAGCATTTCCAGGCATGCACGTGCCTGGGGGTGGGAAAACAGAGACAGAGGGGTCCTGGCTGCATCTTGGTTTGCCCTCCCCATCCAGATGAGTTGGGCCCCGAGTCCCACAGCAGATAGCAGGGGCTGATCCTGCTTCTCTGACTCTGACAAGGCTCTGGGGGGCATTTGCCAGCCTGGTACCCCAAGACGGGGTCTGAGTCACAATGTGGGCTAGATGGGCACGTAGCTTCCTGTGTGTAATCATACAGTGAACATCAGTGGCCACAAGGATGGCAAATACTCTGTGTGCAAAGTTCAGTGTGTAAACAGAAGTCCTCCTTCCAGCCTGTGCCTAGCCTTGCCCATTTCTTTCCTTCTCCTCGCCATGGGAGAGCAATGCCCACCTTGAAGGGGAACCGAAGGCGGAGGCTAGAGACCGGGTAACCTTGGCTGAGTTTCAAAGGCACTTTCCCTCTGCCTGTTCTTGGATTACGAATGTCTTACTGCCATTTGCAAATCCTGCCGGGAGCTCCAGGGTGTGGAGAAAGGGTTGATTTATAGATCGGAGGCAGCCACAAGTAGGAATTTTAAAAAGCAATGTGTCCTTTGAGCAGGAGCCCGGGCTGGGGGCTTTGCAGGCTGTCGCTTTGTCCCAGGGACCAGATGGAACTTGTTTTTCTGTGCACTTAGGGGTTTAACCCTTCAGGCACTCCCTCTGCAGCAGACCCACTCAGGACCAGCTGTCTGTAGGGTGAAGAGTTGGGGATGAAAGGAGAACCCTCGTATTTGAGTCTCAACAGTGCTCCTTGAATCACCTCATCTTTTCAATCCCCTGTCTGTACGCCATTATTTTGTTTGATTTAGCAAGCATAGACATGTGCCAGACACTTCGGAAATATTGACGGTGATGGTTTGGATGTGAAATGATCCCCATAGACTCATGCGCTTGAATGCTTGGTGTCCAGTTGGTGGCGCTGTTTGGGGAGGCTGTAGGACCTCTGGGAGGTGGAACCTCACTGGAGGAAGTGTGCCACTGAGGGGGTGGGCTTTGACGTGACCCCTGATACTTCCTATGTTGGGGCTCTTGCTCTTTTTACTTCTTTCCTGCTGATGTGAAGGTGTGATGCCCGATGTCTGCTCCTGCTATGCTTTCCCCATCACAACAGACATGCCCTCGAAACTGTAAGCCCAAAATCAAGCCTTTCCTTCCCTAAGCTGCCTTTGGTCTGGTGTTTTTTTTCCCCAGCAATGGGAAGGTAATTGACACATTAGCCCATCTGCTTTTCACAGCTATTGTTATCCCTGATTTATAGACGGAGAGATGAGGTAAGCAAGTTGCCCAAGGCTGCAGCTAAGATTCACACTTGGATGCCCGCTGACTGGCTCCCTACCCTCCCAGGTTTGTGCCTTCAGTCACAGCGTCATGACCAGTGCTGCACATGGCGGGTAAAGGAAGCTGCTGCCAACACTTCACAGCTTCTGGACTGCCCCTTCCCGGTTAAACGACAGGAGCGCCCAGCACTGTCGGAGTGGCCAGCATCAAAGCACCACATCTTCAGTTCATGACCGTCATTCCAGGCCCACTAGGCTGCAAAGCTCTGTTTATAACAGGTGTGTGATGTTACAAGAAAGGCCACTGGTTTCCACATCCATGTGTGCCCCCTCCACGGCGTGGGCAAATCCAAGGTTGGCCCTCAGGTCTGGGGGACGTGAACGTGGAACTACTGCTCTAATGGACTGACTTTGTGTCTGATTCAGCTGCTCTCCAGCAGGGGTCTTGGCCTCCACCCGTGACGAACTCTCTTGCTTTGATTCTTTGCCAGACGTCGGAACCCTAACATTTCCCAGGCAAAGTAGCTAGCTGTTCCTTAAACTAGGGACATCAGCAGTGATAGGAGATAGACAGAGACTCCTCCGGCACTCCCTGGGGTCTAGGGCTGGTGACAGAGTCCAGGTATGTGGGTCGCACCAGCCTGTGGGACAGAGGCTACAAAGGCATCAGATCCTAAATAAAGTGACCTGAGGTTAGTCACATCTTCCCAAGGTCATGTATCTATGTGGATATTTTAAGATGAAAGGGAATGTGGGAGTTTGGTGTGGCATATTATGAAGCTTAGAGTCAGGTGATAGTTTTAATTTTTTTAGTTAGTTTTAGATATTATTATTTTAATTTTTGTGTTCATTTTTATTTATTTATTTGAGAGTGACAGAGAGAGAGAGAGAGAGAAAGAGAGAGAGAATGGGAGCCCTAGGATTTCCAGCCACTGCAAAGGAACTCAAGACGCATGCCCCCCCCCTTGTGCATCTGGCTAACGTGGGTCCTGGGGAATCGAGCCTCGAACCAGGGTCCTTAGGCTTCACAGGCAAGCGTTTAACTGCTAAGCCATCTCTCCAGCCCTAGTTATTATTTTAAATGGCAATTCAATAAGACCATCCTGAGGAATGAACTGCTTTTATATATTCAGTTGCTTTTCTTTTGCACATGTGTGTGTAACGTGGCGTGTGCAGTGTCTACGTGTGTATGCGCCCTTGCAGAGCCTCCTACACTAGCTGACGGTGGCTGGAGTGGAACATCGGGCCTTCCATTCCTTCTGAGCTCTTCTTTCCAAGCTTGGATGGATGGACCCTACTCATTTATGTTCTCAGGTTCCTTTGTTTTTTTCTTAGTCAGTCTCTCAAAAATGGAACTACACGTGACCTAGCCTTCTTCAACAGTCTAAAGAATGTGACTTAGCTTTTGTTAAATGTGTCTGTGTCGTCGTTGCAAATAGCTGTTACAGTAGGTGCCCTCACTTATACCCATGTTTTCCTTCTTGGCGGTGGCAGGAGCTGCTGGCTCTCATTCTGACAGGATGCTGTGGGCTTCTCATCTACCTGGATAGGGCCATGCACCTTTGACAGCATAAGTGGTCCAAAATGGGGTGGGGGGGGAGGGGAGAGGAAAGAGGGAGAGAACAAGAGAGAGCAAAGGAGAGAAGAAAGGGAGGAAGAGAGGGAAAGAGAATGTCGCAACCTACCCCCAGATCCAGGGCTGGGCTGGTCCACGCGAGGCCCTGAGCCGTCCGGACTCATTGCGTACGTAAATGAGCCAGTGACTGTTCTGCACCAGCTCACCGGGCTTCACACATCTTCCTCACTTGCACCCCCTCTGCTGTTCTCAAACTGAAGAGAAGTCCTGGGACCGGAGCGATGGCTCAGAGGTGAAGGCATTTGCCTGAAGAGAAGTCCACCCTTGCTGTGGTCTGATGTGGTGGGGCCCCTGATACTGCCCACGCTGGGGTTCTGGTGCTTGCTGCGGCAGAAGCAAGGTAGTGGGGTGCTAAGAGACGGGGCCTAGAGGGAGATTGTTACGCCCTTGGGAACACCCCTCTTGGGAGGGATCAACGACAGTCTCATGGAGTGAGCTCTCATTGCAGTGAGCACTTCCCTGAGTCCTTTTCTAACTTCTGATCTCACCACGTGACCTCTTTTCCTCACACGTTCATTCCTTCCCACCACTTCCACCATCTCGTGACCCAGCCAAGCTGGGGGCACTGAAGGTTAACACAGAGCCCAGTCTCCAGGGCGCAGATTTAGAAAGGAAGCGTACCGCTTACAGCCCTGACCCATGGGACAGACGGGGGTTGTCTTAGCTGGCTCAGCCATATCTGTGGGGACCAAGGACGTTGTAGGGGTATTTGCTTCTATACAAACCACCCAAGACTGCTGAAATTATTTGAAAATTTATTTTCCTCTTGTCATCTGTCACTTCTTGCTGCTGTCAAAAGATGACTCGTGTCCTTATGGTCCCTCTAATTTTTGACAGAATGGGGAACCTCATAGCAGCGCATGTCAGAATTGTGTCTAAACTACGAGTAACTAGACTCAGAATGAGAGTGTGAGTCTAAGAGGGCCTGGGCTTCCAGCCTACAAGCCCCATGACACACGTGGGATGCATCTGTGTGAACTTCACTGAGGTGGGGACCAGGAAGACCACCAACTGTGCAGGTGAAAGGAAGGCAGGACCGAGCTCAGCCCCCCAGCTCTGTATCTGACTAGCAAACATGCATTTCTCAGTCTCCTGGCCTCGGCTCCCTCACCTGTCAAAGCGGGGCTGTTGCTCTCTGGGCTGCTGTGAGGGTGAAGGGAGGGAAGATTGTCAAGGGCCCCGGCCTTTTCCGCAGCGGGTGCTGCCTCCCACCTTCCTCCGCTACCCAGCTCCGGGCTACTGAGCCGGCTACGAGGTCTCTGGACCAGCCGTGTGTTCTCACATCTTACTTGGACTTAGAGAGCCAGTTGGGTTCCATAGTCCTGACCCTTGCTTCTGGCCCTGCGGGGGTTGGTCGGCAGGTCTCCCCATCCTCTGTTGGCAAGCCAAAGCGTGGAGAAGTGCAGGTTCCTGCCTAAGGTCACACTGACCTGAACTAGCAACCAGATCTCCTGGCTGCTTTCCTCACAACTTCTGTGGGCCTCACTCCCTATGCTGACGCTTATCTGAGGACCACAAGCGAGAAGGTTGACTGATTCAGGACTTTGATTTTCTTGGGCATAACATGGGCTGAACAAAACCTTCCTGACCACTGCTGTTGTCCCGGGGCTAGTAGGTGGCTCAAGTGACATCATGCCCAAGAAAACTCTTTGAGTAATTAAAATCGGGATTGGCACAAATCCTATGGTTTTTCTGAACTATGGTAAGCCCGTTCTTTCTTTCTTTCTTTTTTTTCTTTTGGCTTTTTGAGGTAGGGTCTCACTGTAGCCCAGGCTGACCTGGAATTCACTATGGAGTCTCAGGGTGGCCTTGAACTCACGGTGATCTGCCTACCTCTGCCTCCCGAGTGCTGGGATTAAAGGCATGAGCCACCACGCCCGGCTTAAGCCCTTTCTAATAGCACCAAGTTGACCAGATGCTCCATACCTCGGCTCTCCAGCTCTATCCCAACTAGGGAAAGGGGAGCTTAGGTTGGTGTCAGAGCCCCTTTTCAGGGAACAAAAGCCGCCAGCACTGAAGCACTGGTCCCTCGATATCGTCTGGACACAAAGGGTGAACCACAGGGGCAGGGAGGGCAACATCAACCCTTAAAGACAGGCACACCCCAAAGCTTTCCAGAGCCCAATGCTAACTAAGGTTCCTCATCATGCTTGGGCTTCTCATAGTTCATTAGTTTGAAGTTTCACTTACCTTACGTAAGCGACTTGCCCCTCACCTCCATTTCCCGGGCAGGAAAGTCTCAGACAGCGAGCCTCACCCTCTGACTTTCCATGCCCCAAGGCTACCCAGAGAGGAGCTGGCACTTGGCCAGGGAGCCTCTGAGTTGGGCTACGGGTGATGAAGGCTGAATGCTTCCAGCAGCAGTAGTCTCCCAGGTCTAAGTTCAGGCTGCTTTAGGCATCTTTCCCACAGTCAGAGAGCACGGCACGATGGGACTTGACTCTGCATCCGGTGCTACTGCAAGATTTTTACACAAGGACTTCATTTTGTTTCCCCAACAATAGGACCTCTCCACGAATCCTATTGTGACCCCCACTTCTCGGATGCGGAAGCGGGTGTAATTTGCCCAGATCACACTCAGCCTGTCTCAGGGTTGTCCTCTAAGCCCCAGTGATGTGGAATTGGAGGCTGGTATTAATCACTGTCCTGTATGTCTGTCAAGGACGACAGCTTTAATTAAGCAAGCCATGCTTCCATGGAAACCTCCATAAGAGGACCAGAAAGGAGGATTTGGCCTCAGTTTCCTGTCTGGTCCAGTTTTCATGGAAAGGCCTCCCCTTTCTGCCTTCCTCACCTCCTCCTTAATGGGAAATAAAGGAACCTCGCCAGAGCTTAAGCCCTCAAAATTTACTGCTTTATTATTGTGTGGGATGCCCAGCCTGCCCTGCCCTTTGTCCTGGATTTCTTTGCTGTTGTGTGTGTTTTAAGACAGGCACCTGCTACTGGCCTTGAACTTGCCATCTTCCCACCTTGGTCTCCCTAGTGCTGGAATGACAGGTATGCAGTACAGCACCTGACTTGTCCTGGGTTTCAGCCACAGATTTCCTCTTATAAGCTGTAGCTTACATATTCCAGACCCCCCACCAAAAGTTAAAAAAAAAAATCTAACTACATACAAGAAAGAAAGGGGAGGGTTGGAGAGATGGATTATTAGTTAAGGCACTTGCCTGAAAAGCCTAAGAACCTAGGTTCAGTTTCCCAGGACCCACATAAGCCAGATGCACAAAGGGGCACATGCGTCTGGAGTTCATTTGCAGTGGCTAGAGGCCCTGACACGTCCATTCTCTGTATCTGCTTCCCTCTCTCTCTTTCTTCCTCCTTTCTTTCCTTCCTTTCTCTCTCTCATAAGTAAATTTTTATTTAAAAAAAGAAATAATGGGGCTGGAGAGATGGCTTAGCAGCTAAGCACTTGCCTGTGAAGCCTAAGGACCCCGGTTTGAGGCTCGATTCCCCAGGACCCACGTAAGCCAGATGCACAAGGGGGCGCACGTGTCTGGAGTTTGTTTGCAGTGGCTGACGGCCCTGGCGCGTCCATTCTCCCTTTCTCTTTATCTGCCTCTTTCTCTCTGTGTCACTGTCAAATAAATAAATAAAAATGAACAAAAAAAATTTAAAAAAAGAAAGAATGGGGAGAAGAGGAGCTAATAGACCCCCTGAGGCCGCCCATCTTGGGGGTAAGATACAAGGATAAAACTCCCCTGGAGAAAAGCATCTATGTTTGTCTTCAAAACATGCCCCGACCAGAGCACAGAGCACTTTGATGGAAAGCCTGCACATTGGAGTGAATTGCTGCCCCTTGGGAGGGTCATTATCATATTCCAAGAAGGAACAAGCAAGCCTCTGCCTGCTGTAAAAACATACAGACCAGGGAGCTTAAGTGATTGGCTTTTATTTTCACACTTCTGGAGCCTGGAAGTCAAATCAAGGGGCCTGCCAACGCGGGGTCTGGTGGGGGCCCCTTTTCGGGGTCGCAGTTCGCTGCTTCGCCACTGCGTGCTGTCGTGGCTGGAAAGGAGCGAGCTCTGCTTACAACGACTTCATCTCATCAAGAAGGCCCCACCCTTGTGACCTCATCACCTCCCCAAACCTCACCTCCATACCTCCATATGCCATCATACTGGGGCTTAGGGACAGAATTTAGGGGCCACACTTCAGTCCATATCAGAAGGGAAAGCAGAATTTCCCAGGATGGGTGCAGGAACTCCTGGGTTTCGATCTAGACATGGCGAGTTGAGCTCACCGGCAGCTACGCAGATGGAAATGCAGAACAGACTTATATACGTGTTTGATGTTTAAGGGAGGCATCTGGGCTAGACATAGAAATGAACTCGAACCTTACTTCTCTAAGCCAGTGTCTTCAAAAACAGAGAATAGGTTGATAATGTCTCTATTAGTTATTTTCTTGCTTCTGGGACAAAGTACTGGACCAGAAGTCATTTATGGAAGGAAAGGAATTCAGTTTGGCCTATAGCTGCAGAGAGTGGAGTCCACGTCAGAGGAAGCAGGAAGCCAGCCCCACGCTGCAGCATAGGAAACACAGGCTAGAACACCTCAAGGCCGGCCCTGGTGACACACTGCCTGTAGCAAGGCGCTGCCTCCCGTAGGTTCCACAAGCTACCTGAACTGCGCCACAGGCTGGGGGTTAAGGCGCCTAAGGGGGCATTTTGCACTCAAACCACCCCAATATCCATCTCCAAGGGTTGTTATTTACAGATTATGGATGAGAAAGCCAATCACTTGGTGCATTTATTTATTGATTGATTTTTAAAAAAATTTTTTCAAGATAGAGTCTCACTCTAGTCCAGGCTGACCTGGAATTCACTATGTAGTCTCAGGGTGGCCTCGAATTCACAGTGATCCTCCTGCCTCTGCCTCCCGAGTGCTGGGATGAAAGGCGTGTGCCACTGCGCCCGGCCACTTGGTGTGTTTATTTATGCACACTATGAATGGAGACATAACTGTCAGGAGTCAAATGCAGTGATAAGCACACAGGGAGATCACAAAACAGCCCATCTTTGGCACCTCAGCCTCTGGCACATCTCTTTCCCCATGAACATAACAGTGTCCTTCTTTCCTCCCCCACCCCAGTACCCCATCTATATTACTTCTGAAATACATCACGCCACACCATGGCATGATAACTGATATAAACCTAAAATATGATCTATCCCAAGGGACTGCCTGGTAAGCGACTGAGCCATCTTAAGTTTAAAGGAAGAACAGGAGGTGGGAGACGAAGAGGAGGAGGAGGAGGAAGAGGAAAGGTCTTGTATTTTCTCAATTAGCTGATTTTACTCAATTTAAAAACATTATTTAATTTTATTTATTTATGAGAGAGAAAGAGGTAGATAGATAGAAAGAATGGGCAAACCAGGACTTCTGCCTATTGTAAATAAACTCCAGACACATGTGACACCTTGTGCACTTGGCTTACATGGGTACTGGGGAATTGAACCTGGATCCTTAGGCATTGCTGGCAAGTGCCTTAACCACTAAGCAATCTCTCCAGCCCTCAATTTTTTTTTTTTTTTGAGGCAAGCCCAACAGACTGGTCTTTTTGTGCAAGAGAGTGAGAGTGTGGCATGTTTGTGCGTCTGGCTAACATGGGACCTGGAGAGTTGAACATGGGTCCTTGGCTTTGCAGGCAAGTTCCTTGACTACTAACCATCTCTCCAGTCCTGGCCCTTGACATTTTTTTCAAGATAGGGTCCTCACTTTAGCCCAGGCTGACCTGGAATTCACTATGTAGTCTCAGGCAGGCCTTGAACTCACAGCGATCTTCCTACATCTGCCTCCCAAGTGCTGGGATTAAAGGTGTCAACACATAGCTTTTTTTTTTTTTTTTTTTGAGGCAGGGTCTCACTTAGTAGCCCAGGCTGGCCTCAAACCTGAAATCCTCCTACCTCAGCTTCTCAACTGCTGGGATAACAGGTGGAATAGCACAGGATAAGCATGTCTGGCTAGTTCCTCAGAGTCTTTTGCTGAACATCACAGTCTACCAGTCTCACATTTGCAAATGGTGACCTAGTTCCCTGTATTCATCACTGTTTTTTTAAGTTTATGCACCTATTTAGTTATGGATATGTGTGTATGGGCACCCGCGCTCCACCTTCTTTTAGACAGGGTCTCTTGCCACTGCAATCAAATCTGACCCATGGATGGCTTTCTATGAGTACTGGGGAATTGAACCCAGGCTGGCAGGCTTTGCAAGCAAGTGTCGTTAACTGTTGAACCATTTCCCTCCTTAGTCTTTAATCACTGGTTTTAAGCAAATTAAAAAAAATATTATTCACTTATTTATTTGAGAGAGAGAGAGAGAGAATGAGGCACCAAGGCCTCCAGCTGCTGCAAACAAACTGCAGACTTATGCACCACCTTGTGCATCTGGCTTATGTGGGTACTGGGGAATCAAACCTGGGTCCTTTGGCTTTGTAGGCAAGCACCTCAACCACTGAACCCTTTCTCCAGCCCTAAGCAATTTGATTATAGTGTGTCTCGGCATTTTGTTCTCTTTACGTTCCTTTTGCATATCATTCTTGCATCTGTGGGCTTGGAGTTTTTGTCACATTTGTAAACTTATGACCACTGTCCTTTCTTTATATTTTTATTTCTATTTATTTGACAGAGAGAGATACAGAACTAGGCAGACAGAGAGATAGAGGAAAAAAATGGGCACGCCAGGGCTTCCAGCCACTGCAAACGAACTCCAGATGTGTGCGCCCCCTTGTACATCTGGCTTAGGTGGGGCCTGGGGAGTTGAATCTGGGTCCTTTGGCTTTGCAGGCAAACGCCTTAACCGCTAAGCCATCCCTCCTGCTCCCCCCCCCTTTTAAAAAAGTTTCATTTTGGTATGTGAACGTGTGTGTGGTATGTGCGCTTTCACATGTGTGAGCGCCCACGGGCCGTGGTGCATGCGTGAAGGTTAGGGGACAACTTTTGACTTCTCTGCTTGCCCTCCACCTCACTTGAGGTAGGGCTCTTCAGTTCACTGCTTTCCCTTCAGCAAGCGGACTAGCTGCCCCCGGGCTTCTGGAATTCTCCATCTTACCATAGCTGTGCGGCCGCCGCCCTGCAAGTAGATTATCCTCCGTGCCATCTCCGCAGCGAGCCACCGCCCCAGCCCCACCGATTCCTGCATAGAATCCGAATACTTGTTTGCCGAGCTACTTGACGATGTGCCGCGTTTTACTGCTGCACCGTTCCGAGTTTCATGCCGTCCTTTCTCGGGTTCATGCTGCACGGCTCTATCCCCGTGTCTTCCAGCTCACTGGTATTTTATTCTGTACAGCTCATCTCTGTCAAGTCCCATTCAGTTTATTTTTCATCAGACACACTGAAATTAGTATCGCTTAAAAATTCTATCTAGGTCTTTAAAAAATATTTTCCATCTCTCCAGGGATATGTAAGCATTCTTGTACCTTCTTGAACATATGGGATATGGTTAGAACTGCGAACGCACTGGTGTGCTATTTCTATTACCTGCATCATTTCTGGTCTGCTCCTACTGATTGATTTTTGTCCTTATTATAGAGTCTAGTTTCCTCCTTCTTTGCATGCCTAGTAAATGTTTTGGGTGCCAGACATTGTGAATCCTTACTTTGTTAGGTGTGAAATATTATTATATTCTTGTAAACATTCCTGAGTTCTAGTGTACTGCTAGCTTCCTTGAGAGAGTTTCATCCTTTGGAGGCTTGCATTTAAGCTTTGGAAAGCAGGAGAGAGAGAGAGAGAGGAGAGAACGAGAGAGAGAACATAGATGGGTGTGCCAGGGCCTCTTGCCAATGCAGACAAATTCAAGACACAAGTGCCACTTTGTGCATCTGGTTTCACTCGGGTACTAGAGAATTGAACCTAGGTCATCAGTCTTTGCAAGCAAGCACCTTCACTGCGAAGCCATCTCTCCAGTGTCCAGAACAGCCTTTTCTGAGAGCTGGTTTGGCCCCATTGCTGAGTACCTGATCTACTGCCCATGAATTATAAGGGTCTTTTTGTTTGTTTGTTTTTCCTGTGCCTGGCAGGAATATTATATTACTTACTTTTTCTTGTCTTTTTTTGTTTGCTGTTTCTTTTTTTTTTTTAATTTTATTTATTTGAGAGTGTGAGAGAGAAAGAGAGAGAGGGAGAGAGACTGAGAGAGAGAGAGAGAGAGAGAGAGAATGGCACACCAGAGCCTCTAGCTGCTGCATATAAACTGCAGACAAATGCACTACCTTGTGCATCTGGCTTGTGTGGGTCCTGGGGAATCGAACAGAGGTCCTTTGACTTTGCAGGCAAATGCCTTAACCGCTAAGCCATCTCTCCAGCCCCACCCCTTTCTTGAGGTAAGGTCTCTCTCTAGCCCAGGCTGACCTAGAATTCACTATGTAGTCTCAGTGACAAGAAGCAACTCAAGGGAGGAAGGGTTGATTTTGGCTCACAGTTTAAGAAAGGGCGCAGTGCAGCGTAGCAGGCAAGACACGGCTGGGCTGCATGGTCCAATGGAGGAGAGGTAGCAGTGTCTGCCCCGGGACTGAGACCCCCACCTGCTGAGGCTGGTGACCGTTGGCTTGCGGAGCTCCTTCCCAGGAGTGCTAGGCCTTCCAGGTAACATCTGGAGATGCTCAACACCTTGCTCAGAGACCTCAATATTGCTTGGCTCAACCAAAAATAAATTGGAAAAGAAAATTGAACATTGCATCAATTTGGAGCAAGTTTATAAATTCTGCAGCTAAGCAATACCAATAGAAAATGATAGATCGCCACAGTGCGGGGCACCCTGCAGTGATGTATGGTCACATTAGCTGAAATACCGTATTACATGATTCGGCTTTATTACCAGCACTGGTGGCAGACAGAAAAACAGATTACACTTGAGTTCAAATCGATAGGAACTTTATTTACTGGCCTTTTAAAAACATATTTCTGCACTTTATAAAAACATACGGTAGATGCTATTGATAGAGCTTGTCTACTTGTTAAAAAGCAATTTGCCCAGAACGAGGCTTTTAAGCTGCAATTTACGGCATTACTTTTTACCTCTTTTTTTTTTTTTTTCCTTCAGGGTTCTGCTCATCTTGCTGTGCATTGACGACTTCCTTAGACTTCTCTTGCCTTTAATTTTCTCTTCCATTTACCATCTCCCTAAACTTCGAGTTCTCCGGGGCCTTCGAGCAGAACGGAGAACTCACTGATAGAGGCTGAGGTCTATCCCAACTCCTCAGCCCCTCCATCCTGGCTCTGGACTTGGAGGGGACCCCTGTGGCATCAGGTGACCACCTGCTGTCTCTTATTCTCTTTCTTTTCCTCTCCTTTTCTGCCCCCTCCCCAAAAGACACGCCTCGGCCCTGAGCCCTGATTTCCACAAGCCTGGGTGCCAGAGCTAGAATTTCCACTTCAGAGTGGTCCAAATGCAGGCTCCACAAGGCCAAACCCAGAGCTCCTAGCTCCAAATGCAATCAAGGCGTGTTTGAGGTCTGAAGATATCCTTGGCAAAGAAGCATGGTGCTCTGGGAATGCTGAGGAGGGTGAGCATGTGTGCTGGGTCACCCAAGGGCATAACTGATCTGGCTACGGAGGTAAAACAGATGTAACCGTGAGAGGTGCTTATCAGTGAGTGTGTTGCCTAGTGACAGAGCACATGGGCATTTGGAGAAGAACAGGTACCTGTGGGCATAAGTCTGGGAGGCTTGGTGAGAAGTGAGGACTTGGCTTGTTCTGTGGTTTGAAACTCAAGTCTCCAAATTCGCGTGTTAAGGGTATTTGAAGTTGGAATGTCTGGAAGATCATTAGGACCAGATGAGGTCATAAGGATAGGTCAATTATAATAGAATTAGTGGCTTTATGAGAATCAGAAAACAGGGGCCCCAGGGGGATGGCTCAGCCAGTAAAAGTTCTTGCTGCATAAGCATGAGGGTCTGATTGGCTCGGCGTTCAATTGTCCAGCAGCCACGTAAACGGCTTGGCACAGTTACGCATGAGGAGCAGAGGCTGGCTGGAGCTCACTGCTCAGTCAGTGTGACCACAACAGGGCGGCTTCAGATTCAGTGACAGACTCCATCTGAAGGAAACACTCAGATGAGTGATTGAGGAGGACAACTGGACTCCATTTGCACATGCATCTGCACACACACACACACACACACACACACACACACACATACGTATACACATGTATACATCACAACCCACACTGCATATAATACACACATGCAAATTAATTCATTAAGCTTTATTGTTTTTATAAAAAGAATAGGAAGACAACCCTGAGATGGCACACTTGCTCTGTCTTGTCACATGTGCCCCCAACATGTTACAATGTAGCTCAAAAGTCCTCTGTAGATGCCAGATACTCTGGGGCTTCCTAGATTCCAGACAGTGAACCCCTAACCCTCTGTTCTATATAATTGACCCAGTCTCAGGAATTTTATTATAGCAACAGAAAACAGACTAAGACAGGTAGCTGAGGTTAGCAGAGGAAGAGGGGAGGTGAATTCTTGCAGCGAGGGGACAAAATGAAGAATTGTGAGCTCAGCCCTTGCCCATATGGAGCAGGGCAGACCTGCCTGCATGCCGTTCAGGGGAGAAACCACAGGCTGGGCAGGAAGAGTGTGCTGGTAGATGCCGTTGACACCCTGCAAAAAAGAGTCATCGTAGGATTGAGATACAGGAAAAACAAGAGCATGGCAGTTTAGGGGGATGTGCCTGACAGTAATGCGTGAGATCCTGGTTGGATGTGCTGGAACCCAGAGCAAGTGTCTGCAGCCATCTCCATGATCCCGAGCAAGCCAGAAGACACCAGCTGAGCGAGGTGCCAGGGGTTCAGCTGGAGGTGGCCAGAACCCAAGCTATCTCACAAGCAGAGGCCAAGGTTGCCCTTCTACTGGGCTTGGCTTTACAGAAGTGACTGGATTATCTGACCCCCTGGGGTCCCTTCAGTATCCAAAGCGTTTACAGGTCTGAAGAAAACATAGGGGTCATTGCAGTCCGCTGCATGGGGAAGAAATGAACCAGGAGTAAATTAAAGCAGTTAAACAAAACACTGACCCCTTTTATGATTGCTGGTGTCACGGCCAGCTTGCTGAGATGGCAGATGTGTAAACAAGGGTCCTGGTGATAAGCTCAGCTCACTTCTACCTTCCATGCAGCTGCTGTTAGTAGGCGTGTATGTGCATCTGTGAGGGCACATGCTCCAGCTATGTTTCACAGAGATTTTTCAAAATATTTTATGCTTTATTTATTTATTATTTATTTGAGAGAGAGAAAGAGGCGGTCGGGGGGGGGGGGAGAATGGGCATGCCAGGACCTTTAGCCACTGCATACAAACTCTAGACACATGCGCCATCTTGTGCATCTGGCTGGCTCATGTGGGTACTGGGAAATCAAACCTGGGTCCTTTGGCTTTGCAGGCAAGCACCTTAACTGCTAAGGCATCTCTCCAGCCCTCACAGAGTGTTTTTTGTTTTTTTAAAATGAAGCAGGGTCTCACTTTAGTCCAGGCTGGCCTTGAACTAATGGTGATCCCCTTACCTCAGCCTCCCTCTGCCTCCCAGTTGGATGGAGTTAAAGGTGTGCACCACCCACCTGACCTCAAAGATTTTTTTTTAACTTTTTATTGACAACTTCCATACATACAGATACCATATCAAGATCATTATCTCTTCCAAACCTCCACGGCCTTCTCTTTTCCCTTTCCTGAATGCCTCCTTCACTGAATCCCACCTTTTTTTTTTTTTTTTTTTCAAGGTAAAGTCTCCCTGTAGCCCAGGCTGACCTGGGATTCACTATGTAGTCTCAGGCTGAACTTGAACTGACAGCGCTTCTCTTACATTGGCCTCTCAAGTGCTGGGATTAAAGGCGTGCACCATTACGCCTGGCTTGAGTTCCACCTCCTAAAAATATTTTAATTATTTATTTATTTGAGACAGAAAGTGGCAGGCAGAGAGTGAGTATGGGTGAGCCAGGGCCTCCTTCTATAGACACAGGCATCCCTTGCTCCATCTGGCTTTATGTGGGTGGGGAATTGAACCTGGGTCACCAGGCTTTGCAAGCTATCACCTTTAACCACTGAGCAATCTCTCCAGCCCTGAGTCCCATATTCTGTTCAACTGGTCTCTCTTTCATATTGATGTCATCATTTTCCCCTCCTATCATGAAGATCTTATGTTTAGGGAGCACCAACCACTGTGAGGTCATGAACATCAAGGCCACTTGTGTTTGGAAGATAGTATTGTGAGTACTTTTCCCCTTCCTTTGGCTGTTAGATTCTTTCTGCCACCTCTTCAGCAATGGTTCTTGGGCCTTGGAGGGTATGATTAGAGGTGTCCTGCCTAGTGCTGAACATTCCACTATCACTTCTTCTCAGAACCTTGGTGAAATGTGAGTCTCCCCAGTGGTCACCACAGTATTGGATTTTTTTTTTTTTTTTTTAATAGTGAGGACTAGAGAGATGGCTTAGCAGTTAAGGCACTTGCCTGTGAAGCCTAAGGATCCAGGTTCAATTCTCCAGGTCCCACTTTAGCCAGATGTACATTGTGGAACATGCATCTGGAGTTCATTTGCAGTGGCTAGAGGCCCTGACTTGCCTATTTTCTCTCTCTCTTCTATACTTCAGTCTCAAATAAATTTAAAAAATTTTTAAACTTTTTTTTTACAGAATGAAATGTGGCTTTGTGTGTGTGTGTGTGTGTGTGTGTGTGTGTGTGTGTGTGTGTAGTGTTGAGAATTGAGCTCAGAGCCTTTGGCATATTATACAAGTGCTCTACCACTGAGTTACATTTCAAGTCTTCAAGAGAATAAAATATAAAGTGACATTCGAATAAAAGTTCATTTGATAAATAGTCTGAAATATGCTAGGAGTTTTCTAGCAACTTGAAGGATTACGGAATATAGAAATAGGCCTGGGAATGTAGCTCAGTTGGTAGAGAACTTGTGCAGCGTGCACAAGACCCTGGATTCTATCCCCGGCACTGAAGGAAAAGAGAAAGAGAGAGGGCAGGGAGAGAAGAAAGGTGGGGGGAGAGAGAGAAGAATGATCACAAAGAATAAAATCAGGAGAGATGAAGTCATGATTAGCATAAGGACCTTCCTCTTACCCTCACCCCTCCACTGTGCTCTCTCCCTTGAGAACACACACCCCAGGGACCCTTGACCCTCCTCCAGTCCCTCTGCACCCTTCCACCAGATCGTACCATCCATTCCCCTTCCACCCTTGCCTGAAAGTCGCCACCTTCTGCACAAGGTACCCACTGCTAGAACTCAGCCAGGCCTGCGCTGTCTCATGTTCCTGCCACTGTCTGTAGCTGCTGGGGGAGCAGAGCAGGCAGACCGCAGAAGCGGTTAAGGTCTGCATAGGGCCCCACCCAGTGTATCGCCCAAAGGTTCACGTGCTAGAAGCTCGGTCCTCAGTGCAGCCATGGTGGAAGCTAATAGAACTCCTGAGAGCAAGGCACAGTGGACGGATGCTCGGTCAGTGAAGGCCCTGCCCTCGCAGAGGGTCAATGGAGTTCTCATGGGAACATAGCCAGCTCCCATGAGAGCAAATGGTTATGGAAAGAACGAGTCCCTGTCTCTTGAGATGTCTCTGGTTCCTGTCTCATAAGATCTTGCACACACTCCCACCATTTTTCATGCTGTGAGAAAACTTCAAGGAACCCACCAGAGATCAAACAGGTGGGGCCACTTGATCTTGGATTTTAGCCTCCAAACTGAGCCCCTGATATTTATGCATTATCTACCATTCATTTATACATTGCCCAGCTTACATTAAGGCAACAGAAAATGGGCCTCATATACAGAATATTTATGGAATGATTGAATGAGATGATCCATTTAAAGTGTTCAGTACTCCAAGTAGAAGTTGTTTGTTAAACTAGCAACAGGTCTGGTCCGTGTACCATCACCCCATGTAGACGCAGTCTTTGTTAACCAGCGTCAGGTCTGGTCCGTGTACCCATCACCACCCGTAGACGCAGTCTTTGTTTACCAGCATCAAGCCTGGGCCATGTACACGTCATGGCCCTGGGTAGTGCCTCTTTTCAATATGATCAATATGATCAAAACTGGGCTCATACTGTTGAGCGGAGCATTGTGTCAGATGCTGTCAGCAGATGCTGGCCCTTGGGGGGACTCTTCCTCCTCTGCTGTCTCAACGGATGTGAGTTGAGTGAGTGTCATCCGTGAACTCTTCTGTTATCTCCTGGAGTCTTTGCTGTGATACATTGATATGTGCTGGTCCCCCTGCCCCCGGGGAGCCCATGTAGCCCAGCAGCCCGCTGGGCGGGGCCAGCGCACACTGCAGGGTAACGGGCTCAGCAGAGGAAGACGCTGCTCCCTGCGCAGCTGCGCTAGCCGGCTGCATGGCGGGCCAGGAGCTCGAAGAACTTTCTCATCTTCCTGATTAGCAAAGTGTCTCACTCGCTTGGGCTCTGAATCTCAGTGAACACCTCTTCATCCCTCACTACTTGTGACCAGGTACTAGAATCAGATACAATTCATGTGCGTTTTGAAGCGGCCCCACACTTGAGATCCCTGTGTGGGCCTTCCCCCCCCCCCCCCCCGAGGTAGGGTCTCACTCTAGCCCAGGCTGACCTGGAATCCACTCTGGGGTCTCAGGGTGGCCTCGAACTCACTGTGATCCTGCTATCTCTGCCTCCCAAGTGCTGGGATTAAAGGCATGCGCCACCACGCCCGGCTTCATGTGTGGGCCTTCTGGAAGGTGTGGAACCACTCATCAAAGGCACTCCTATGTGGCTCTTCAGTTGCGACTGAATGTGCAAACCCCTCCTTGAGTGGAGATGTGTCTCTCTACCCCATTCCTTGGGTCCCTTCTGAACTTCAGAGCCTCCTGTCCAGGGTTCAGGAAACCTTTTCACTTTACCATAAATATTTGTGAACATGGTAGCTCATGGTAGAACTCCCTTCCCTCTTTTGGTATTCCCCATAAATGGCAGACAGTCATCAGAGTTTAAACCACCAGAGATGAAATAATTGCTTAACAATCATATAAGACAAAATGATTCAACAAATGACAATGCCGCCCCTTGATATAAGGAACAGATGCATTCAGTGTACCGTATTATAATGTGCTAATGTGAGATTGACAGCACAATAATAGGAGTGAGCAGCAACTCAGCCTATAATTCCAAACCAAATGTGAGGCTGTCCACAGAGCTCCAATCCTAGCAGGCTGCAAAATTAGAGGTAACACCGTGTAAGGTTCAAGACGACTCATTAGCAGGTTGGCAAGAGTTTCAGGAGCAAATTTGTCTGTTGAAGGAACTATTTTTAATGCCATCTTTGGCTCAGTGTTTTTATCTTATTTTATTAAGTATGCAGATATAACCTTCCCTTGGAGAGAAACACAGAAGTAGGCGTTTAAGATTTGGTCACTACAGCCCCTGTGTGTTTGTGTGTGTGTGGGGGGGTGTCAGTGTTTGGGTGGTCAGAGCTAGATGCGTTAGAGGTGTGACGTGGGACTGGGGAGGGGGCTCCCCAGGTAAGAGCACTTGCATAGGCACGAGGGCCTGATTCAACTTGAGTTTGATTCATAGCAACCACAGGAATGGTGGGTCCCAGTCATGCAAGCCTGTCACCCCAGTCCTGTGCGGAGTAGAGTCTGGAGAATCATTGGGGCTCACAGATCATCTAGTCTGACCCCCCCCCAAACGTAATCCAGCCTGGCAGTTCCCAGTTTAGTGAGAAAGCCAGTCTGCAGGAAGCAAGTGGATAAGCAATAGAGGAAGTTCTCTTTTGGCTTCCACACATCTGCACATACATGGCAGACGTCACATCACATATACTACACACACACACACACACACACACACACACACACACACACACACACAAAGGAGGTGTGACATGAAGCAGAGCTGTAGTGACAAAAGCTATTTGGGTCAGTCTTAGTGTGAAAGAGCAACAGCATGTGCCCTGGCTCCTTGGACTGTGCCCACATCAGAAAGGGTTTGGTCAAGGATACACTTAAGAATAGTTGAGGGGCTGGGGAGACGGCTCAGGGGTTAAAGGCACTTGCTTGCAAAACCTGCCAACCTGGGTTAGGTTCCTCAGTACTCAAGTAAAGCCAGATGCACAAAGTGGCACCTGCACCTGGAGTTTGTTTGCAGTGGCAAGAGGCTCTGGTGCACCCAACACTTACATACGAACTCTCTCTTTTTTTTTCTTTTTAACTTGTTTTTATTAGATATGGACATACTTACTATGTAAACAACACATGTTGGTACCATTGTTTCCCTCCTCCCTGTACCTTTTCTTTTTTTTTTATTGACAACATTCATGTTTGTAAACAATATCCCATGGTAATTCTCTCCGTCCCCCCACTTTCCCCTTTGAAACTCCACTCTCCATCATACCCCTTCCCCCTCTCAATCAGTCTCTCTTTTATTTCGATGTCATCATCTTTTCCTCCTGTTATGAGGGTCTTGTGTAGGCAGTGTCAGGCACTATGAAGTCATGGATATCCAGGCCGTTTTGTGTCTGGAGGAGCACATTGTAAGGAGTCCTACCCTTCCTTTGGCTCTTACATTCTTTCCACCACCTCTTTCACAATGGACCCTGAGCCTTGGAAGGTGTGATAGAGATATTGCAGTGCTGAGCACTCCTCTGTCACTTCTTCCCAGCACCATGGTGCCTTCTGAGTCATCCCAAGGTCACTGCCAACTGAAAAGAGAAGCTTCTCTAACCAAAAGTGTGAGTAGCATTAATATGTGGGTATGAACATTACCAGAAGTACTTACTGGGCAGTTTGATAAGCATAATATATACATTTAGCCAGATAGCACCAGATGTTACACCCCTAGGACTCATGACTATCCCTGTTGTAGGTTTTCAGTATCAGAGATGCTCTCATGGAGCAGGCCTCCAGTCAAATTAGAGAGTGGTTGGTTTCCCCTGTAACAGACAAGCCACTTTTGCACCCATTGGCTCATTTGGCCTGGATGGCCAAATACAAGGCCTGTAATGTCCACTGTTGAGTATCTTCACTGGTGATTTTTCTCTCTTTCCCATTGAACTGCATGCAGTGTGGCTTTTTCCAGATTTCTGTCAGTTGGTCTACATGGAGGAGGTTTTCAGCTCAGCTCTAGCAGGATTTCTCAGTAGCTTGCAGCCCATGTATGTGGCAATAGGGTCTTACCATCTATTCTTGGTGGGAAACCAAGGGCCTCAGCAATGGCCTGTAATGTTTTGGGGGCATCAGGGACCTCCCTGGCCAACAAGTCACTAGAAGGCATCCCATCCCTGGTACTGAAAATCTAATAACAATCTATGGTTCCTGAATGTTCCATTGTCCAGAAAAATAGGTTTCCATATGACTTGTTTACATCCTTAGATTTTGATTAGCCCTCCCTCCACCTTTCCTTTACTCAATCTTTTCCCCTGACCTCACTTAGGACTTTTAAATTTGCTAGCAAATAAATAAATAAGAATATTTAGGGCTTGAGAGATTGCTTAGTGGTTAGGGCATTTGCCTGAGTTTGATTCCTCAGTACCCACATAAAAGCCAGATGCACAAAGTGGTGCATTCATCTGAAATTTGTTTGCAGTGCCAGAGGCTCCAGCCCACCCATTTGTTCTGTCCTTTTCTTCTCTCTCTCTCTCTCTCTCTCTCTCTCTCTTTCTCTCTGCTTATAACTAAAAAAGTGAGACCCTACCTTGGGAAAAAAAAAAAAAAGAGTGGTTGTGGCAAGGGTCCTTCTAGGTCCCAAGTTTCTGAACCTGAACCTCTGAGCAAGTGGTCACGATCCTTGCCTTGTAGAGGGAGCCCTGTTGTGTTAAGAGTTCCTGGGGCAGGTGGGTTGGTTGGTTGGTTTGTTCTTTCATTTCAGAGAGAGAGAGAGCACGCATGGGCATGTCAAGGCCTCATGCTACTATAAATACACTCCAGATGCACGTTGGACTTTGTGAGTCTGGCTTTATCTGGGTACTTGAAGCACCTTCAACCACTGAGCATCTCTCTGGCCCCCATCAGGCAGGTTTTAATGAGCTGCAGTTGGACGTACCGACGCAGAAATGATAGACATGAAGAACAGACTGTGTTTTCATGGATGCCTGGAGAGTATGTACATATTGCCACCAAGGACACTTCGGGAAGTTCCAGGGCTAGTCCTGAGGCAGAGGGGTAAGGGAAAAACCTGATCAGGAGTCTTGATCACAGTGCCTGGGGGAAAGAACAGGTGAGGAGGTGAGATGACAGGCTTAGAGTTGCCTGGCATGGGTCATTTCTGAAGGCTCTGGGGACCGCCGGGGCCTTTCTTCATTGGCAATGGCTCTGAGGCCTTAAGGCAGGTATATAATGGCCTAAAGCATAAAGAGCCCAGTAAAAGATTGGTCACTATACATGTGAAAGCTATTAAAACAGGATTCTTTTGGGCTGAAGAGATGGCTTAGTGGTTAAGGTTTTTGCCTGCAAAGCCAAAGGACCCAGGTTTGATTCCCCAGGACTGATACCCTGGGACCCACATAAGCCAGATGCATAACATGGTGCATGCATCTGGAGTTCATTTACATCAGCTGAAGGACCTTGCAGCCCATTCTCTCTTTCTCTCCCATAAATGAGATAAATAAATATAAAAGGGATTCTTTATTTAAAAAAATATTTTATACACTTATTTGAAAGAGAAAGGAGCAGGTAGAAAGGGAATGGATATGTCAGGGCCTCCAGTCACTGCAAATGAACCCCAGATGCATGTGCTACCTTGCGCATCTGGCTTATGTGAGCACCAGGGAATCAAATCTGTTTCTTTAGGCTTTTCAGGCAAGTGCCTTAACTGCTAAGCCATCCCTCTAGTCCTAAAAAGGAATTATTTTTCTTTTCTTTCTTTTTTTTTTTTTTTTTTTGGTTTTACAAGGTAGTATTTCACTCTAGTTCAGGCTGACCTGGAATTCACTATGCAATCTCAGGGGGGCCTTGAACTCATGGCGATCCTCCTGCCCCTGTCTCCCAAGTGCTGGGATTAAAGGTGTGTACCACCCAGCCCAGCCTTAAAAGGGACTCTTATTTTATTTTTACTTATTTGTGTGAGAGAGAGAGAAACAGAGAGAGAAAATAGGTGCACCAGGACCTCTAGCAGCTGGAAACAAACTCCAGACGTGTGTGCCACCTGTGCATCTGGTTTACGTGGGTCCTAGAGAATCAAACCTGGGTCCTTTGGCTTTGTAGGTAAAAGCCTTAACCGCTAAGCCATCTCTCTAGCCCGGGATTCTTAATTCTCTCTAAAAATTAGCTTTTAGAGGGCTGAAAAGATGAGTCAGCAGTTAGAGAATTAGATTCTTCTGGTGGGACAGTCTATTCTGGGGTACTGAAGCCCCAAGATGCCAGCCTGCTAAATGTGCAGCACGCATGCCATCCTGCCACGCATGCCATCCTGCCATACCCCCCACTGCCCCACCCTAGCAGCGCCTTTCCTCCTGGAACCTTGTTCCCTTTTCTGCCAGCTTGAACATTTCCTCTGTCCTTTGTCCCAGACCCTGCGTCAAACAGGGCACGTTGACATCACCACGCACACAGGACAGACAGCTGTGGAGTATTTCTTACAATTCTCCAGTGGCAGATCTGTGGGTCAGGAAGTCGGATTTCCACCTCTCTTCTCTGGCTAGACCCGCTGCCAGCTCCTCTTCCATCTCCTCAGTCTGGCCACATGGAGTGCGTGGCTCTAGCCATGTCACCGGCCCTGACAGTGTGCAGGGGCTGTAAGTGTGACTCGGAAACCCTTCCCCCCCCGATTCTACTCAGAACAGGCTACATGGCCTTGGCAAGGCTGACTCCAAGTTTCCGTGTTATTTTCCTCCCATGAGGGGGAAGGAATAAAGATAGGATAGATCTCAATTCTAAGTGATTCTTTTTTTTTTTTTTCCTAAAAAACTTGAGGTGGAGGGAGCTGTGCAGAATCATCAAGAAAGCGAATGAGATGAGGGTGGAGGAGGGAGTCTCCCCTCCTCATGCACAGCCAGGGCCAGTCCCTCTGGAGGAGGCCCTAAATCCCACCAACACGCCTTCATCCATCCGGTCAGGCTGAGATGCTAAGGGGATGGCGATGGTCAACATAAGGGCTCCCGAGGGGTGGCCAGAGCCTTAGGTGCATTACGTTATTTAATGCTTACAGTCCTCAGATGGGCAGCACCTGCCAGCACCAACTTACAAGCTGAGGAAACTGAGGTTGAGAGAGGGGAGCCTCCCTGTCCCCATCCAGCCACAGTCACACAGGTTGTAAGTAACGGGCCGTGGGCTCTGGCCCCGCAACCTTTGTGGTCCTTAATCTTAGTCGTCAACTCGACAGCATTTAGAGTCGCTATGGAGACAAATCTCTGGGCCTGCACATGAGCGACCCGTGCAAACCACGGGCAGCACGGTCCCATGGGCTCCGGTCCTGGGCCGCAGGGAAGGGAGCCTTGGCCTTCGTTGCTCTTGCATCCTGACTGTGGACGTGACGGGAGTGGCTGCTTTGTGCTCCTGCCTCCTTGCCTTCCCCACTGTGACGGACGGTGTAGCAGCCACCTTCTCACTGCGGGGACAAAACATCTGGCCACAAGCAGCTGATGGAAGGAAAGGGTTTGTCTCAGCTTAAGGGTTTTTAAAACATTTATTTGTTTATTTAGAGAGAAGGAGAGCGAATGGACATGCCACTGCAAATGAACTCTAGACATATGTGCCACCTTGTGCATCTGGGTTCCATGGGCCCTGGGGACTCGAACCTGGGTCTTCAGGCTTCACAGGCAAACACCTTCACCACTAAGCCATCTCTCCAGCCCAGCTTACAGTTTTGAAGGGGTGCTTCATCATAGCAGGGAAAGCATGGCAGAGCAGCTAGCCAGGCATCATATCTCCACACGTCAGCGTGGAGAAGAGAGCTTGAAGTGCCTACCATTGGCCAGCACACCTCTAGCAAGGCTCCACCAGCTGGGATTGAGTATAAGGTTTAATCACAAACACGTGAGGCTCTGGGGGGACACTTGACATTCAAACCACCTCAGACTGTAACCCGGAACTCCCGAGTTCAAATCATCAAGTTGCTTTTGTCAGGTATTTTTGTCACGGCAACAAGACAAGTAACTAGTGCAGCCTGATTCCTAATTGCTGCGCTTTGCGGTCACCCTCTGTCAGGACCAGGATTGCGCACTGAGGCCTCCGCGGGTGGGTCGCAGGCAGAGGTAGACAGTGACCCCACAGCAGGTCGCTCCAGAGAGTGAGGCTGAACCCCAAAGGTCAGGCATTGCCCGTGGGGAGAAATTCTGTCTGGAATTTGTGTTTCCCACACTCCTTTCAACAACTCCTTTCACGCACTGAGCCGAGATCGTCAACCACTAAGTCCCTGCGTTCCTGACTCTTTCGAGAAAGATGAGCGAATGAATACAGTTGCCCCACTGCACTGGTTACTTCTTGCATCACTCTGACAAAATACCCAGCAAAGGCAATTCTCGAGAGAAAGGAGCGGCTGTAGCTCACAGTTTGAGCGGGTGAAGTCCATCGTGACGGAGGGCAAGGTGGAGTTGGTGGTGATGGGAGCTTGATGCCAGGCTTTTGTACGTCTCAGCAGGTCAGGAAACATGGATGCTTTTTTTTTAAAATTTATTTATTTATTTATTTGAGAGCAACAGACACAGAGAGACAGATAGAGGGAGAGAGAGAGAATGGGCGCGCCAGGGCTTCCAGCCTCTGCAAACGAACTCCAGACGCGTGTGCCCCCTTGTGCATCTGGCTAACGTGGGACCTGGGGAACCGAGCCTCGAACCGGGGTCCTTAGGCTTCACAGGCAAGCGCTTAACCGCTAAGCCATCTCTCCAGCCCCCTTTTTTTTTTAAATTAAATTTTTCCCCTTTAATTCCATCAACTGGTGTGTGTGTGTGTGTGGTGGGGGGGGTTGCAGACCATGGGATGATGTCACCCACACTCATAGTGGGCGTTCCCTCTTTGGTTAGTTATTTCTAGAAATGCTCTCACAGACATAGCCAGAAGTGTGCATAGCCATCTCCTATACCATAATTCCAAATCCAGTAAAGTTGACAACGAAGATTGACCATGACACTTAGGAAGCACGAGGTGACAGACTTGGCGGGGCCTGTAAGGTGGCTGACTCTGATCCCCAGAGCAGAAGAGAGTCCTTCGTCAGGGGCCGGGCTGGCCTCATGGAAGCCTCTGCGAAGCAGCATCTGGGTGCAAACCCACGCGACCCTGAAAGTAAAACGAACAGGATGTTGCTTGAGAAGGCCAGGCTGGGGCTCTGACCCCCAGGAGGATGCGAGGCCGTGGGGAAAATTAGGAGCAGCTGGAAGCAACTACCTTCCAAGGCTGGAGGGCTTAAGTAAAGAGGGGGCGTTCTAGTGTCCTGGGGCCCAGGAACCCCTGAGGAACTTGGGAGCCTGGTAGACATGGCTGAAGAGAAGGTCACCACTGCAGCACGAACAAGAGAGAGATGGAAGCATCCTGCTTCTTACTTCCTGTGGGATTTCCAACTCTCGCGATGCCTCAGGGTGACCCAGTCCCGTCCAAATGTGGGACTGCCCAGGGGCATAGTCAGTTCCCTCACCCGTCCACCAACAGGAATAGGAAGGGGGCCCCTGCATAAAGGCCAGAAGCTTCCCTTTCTTCAGGGCACCTAAGGGCTGTGAAGGTCTTGGTGAGTCAGAGGAAACAGTGCCTGCCAGCCATCTAGGCTCAGGATATTCCCACCAGAGCCCCTCAAGGCTTGGGCCCTTCTTCATGCTTCACCATGGTCGCTCCCCCCCCCCACCGCTGAGACTGCAGAATGGGGAGGAAGGCTTCTTGCCGCCCCATCTCCCCGAGATGTGAGAAGGGGAGAAGTCCTCCCCACCACTCCCCCAGCATTGGATGTGACAAAGTGGGTCCGGGGAGGAGGACCACCTTGAGATGTCCCCTCAGGCTTTTGTGTACCTGCTAGTAGGCAGGCACCTGGTCAGTGAAGGGAGGGGACGCTGCCCACAGAGGGACCTCAGTTGTCATCAAGATCAATACCAATGCTGATGCTTCTCAGCCTTTTCAGGAGGCTAGATAGAGGACCTACCCTCTGGAGATAACACCATCCTTGCATGCTCAAGTCCCTGTTAGAAAAATGGGATAATATTTAAACAGAGCTTACATAGTCTTGTGTACGAAATCATCTGCACACGACTTATAAGACCTAACACGATGCAAATTTATATGAATAGTTGTGATACTGTATTGTAGGTAATAATGAAAAGAAAAAAATTGTCTGAAGATATGTCTCAGTGATTAAATGTGGACCTGGGCAGGCGCACACCTTTAATCTCAACACTCAGGAGGCAGAGGTAGGAGGATCGCGGAGAGTTCGAGGCCACCCTGAGACTACATGGTGAATTCCAGACCAGCCTAAGCTAGAGTGAGACCCTATCTTAAAGAACTAAACCCCCCCCCAAAAAAAAGGACCTGAGTATGGTACCCAGAATCCACAGCACAAAAAGCCAGGCATGGTTGTGCACACTTGTAATCCCAGCAATGGGGACACAGAGACATGGAGACTTGGGCTCCCTGGTCACTACCCTAACTGGTGAGCTCCAGGCCAGTGCTCAAAAATAGTGGGTGGCACCTAGGTCACGGCATCTTAAATTGTCCCTTTGGCCTCCACATGCACGCACACGCGCGCGCGCACACACACACACACACACACACACACACACACGCACATGTTCAGTATAGATAGTGTTTTCCAATTTTTTTTTTTTTCCACCCACGCTTCATTGAATCCATGAGTTTGTACCTGGAGTACAGCATCCAGTGCAAGGATGGCTGTATTTGCTTAATGAAAAGCAGAATATGGATACATTAAGAGCAGTTTGAAATGGCTTTGCTTTTAAAACTCCAGGGTGACTCCCAAAATATTCAGGATTTTACTGAAGTGAGTAACTGAGCTCTGCAGTCACCTGGCTGGAGGAGGTGTCACTGGACGGATGTCAGGGCTCCAGCCCTACGGTGTGGGGGTGGATTTGGAATTGCAGTCTAAAGACAGGCAAAGTGCCCGAGTTCAGGCTGGAGTTCCTGCAGTGCGCTGTGTGGCTTTGGGGTTTTGGCTTCTCTTTCTGTTGGGTCTGTGAAGGCAGGCCAGCTTCTCCTGCCATTATGCCAACAACTAAAGTGTATGCAAATGATACAGATTATGTACAACTTTATTGTATTTTATGAAACAAGCACCCCAGAAAAATATTTATTTCCTTTATTTCTGTGGAGGGAAGATGAAGAGACTTGCACCAGGGGCTGGAGAGATGGCTTAGCAGATAAGACACACTTGCCTGCAAAGCCTAAGGACCCAGGTTCAATTCTCCAGTCCATACATCTTGGAGTTCATTTGCAGTGGCTGGAGGTCCTGGCATGCCCATTCTTTCTCTATGTGCCTCTCCTCCCCACTCTTTTAAATAAATGAATAAAATAATTAAAAACCTGTACCAGTCATGAGTGAGTGGGTCTCAGAGATAATCACAATGTTGCTGAATAGACTCACACCTCCCCCAGCCTGGGACACACCCCCTGTTGCTTCCCAGCCTTTCCCCCTCAGTGTAGGGCAGTGTGGTGAGGACCCAAGTGGCAGCCTTACCCCATTTAAATTAGCCATGTCCAGTTTTTTGTTTTGTTTTCCAAGGTAGGGTTTCACTCTAGCTCAGGCTGACCTGGAATTCACTATGTAGTCTCAGGCTGGCCTCAAACTCACAGGGATCCTCCTCTCTCTGCCTCCCTAGAACTGGGGTTAAAGGCGTGCACCACCACACCTGGCTTAGCCATGTGGAATTTGATAGGTGGTCTCACCTCTATAATCCTCCATTTTCTCTTCTGCCATCTGAGGAATTGGAAGTTGATTGTCCCACATTTTCTAGGAATCAAGTTAAATCTCATACCAGCTGCTTAATGAATGAATCATGCACGTACAACCCACTTATGAGTGCCTCTCCCCTGCCAGGCCCTGGGCTAGGCTTGGGAGTACAAGAATGCATTAGGCACAGTCCCCTGCCTCCGGGGGACTCTGAGCCTGGGGTGACAGGCAGCCCAGATCAGACGCATTGTTGAAGGGGCTTTAGGGCAGAATGCCTGGCTCCAGAAGTCCAACACGATAGGTTTACCACTTGTCCCAAAGTGCCAAGGCAGAGGAAGGAGCGTTAGCCAGTATGACCACATTGGGAAAAGCAGAGGAAGGCATTCAGTGACAACTGCCCTTCCCCCCACAAGCTGGTCTTTGGGAGCAGGACCTTTTTTTTTGTTTGTTTGTTTTTATTAGTTATGTACATACTCAGTGTGTAAACAGCCACATTGGTACCATGATTTGCCTCCTCCCTGTCCTCCCCCCTCCAAAGGGTCTCTCCTCTTTGGGGATTGTGGGTCGTGCATTGTGGGGGTAGCCATCAGTTATGGGGAAGCGACAACGTCTCTGTGCATAATGTCCCAACTTGTGGAGAAGATTAAGATTAGTTTTTATCATACCCTCTCCAGGGCCCTTTGATTCACATGTTCCCTTTAAGGACCTGATGAAGGGTCAACCTTTTAGTGTCTAGGATTTTATGGTACCATTTTCATTTGGGTCCAGTTTTATGCCCCCCCTTACTCTCCCCTCCTACCCCACCTTTTGCCCAGTCCTCAAGATGCCTAGTCAGTATGTCAGCATCTCAGGCAGATTCAGCTTAGGAGCCACAGATGAGTGAGACCATGTGACAATTGTCTTTCTATGATTGGGTGAGTTCGCTGAGAATGATCTGTTCCAAGATCAACCATTTTTCTTCAAATTTCATTGTGTCATTTTCCCTTATTGCTGTGTAGAATTCCATTGTGTAGATATACCACATCTTGGTTATCCACTCATCTAATGATGGAAATCTGGGTAGATTCCAGTTCTTAGGTATTATGAATTGAGCACCTATAAACATGGTTGAGCAAATCTCTGTGAACTGGGGCATGGAGCTTTTAGGGTAAATGCCCAGAAAGGGAATATCTGGTCTCTTGGTAACTCTATAGTCAACCCTTTTAGGATTCTCCATATTGCTTTCCGTAGTGGTTGTACCATCTTGCATTCCCACCAACAGTGGATGAGGGTCCCTATTTCTCCACGTTTTCACCAGCATTTGTTTTCATTTGACTGTTTTTAAAAAAAATTTTATTAGCATTTTCCATGATTATAAAAAAAAAAATCCCATGGTAATTCCCTCCCTCCCCCTCATTTGACTTTTTAATATTTGCTATCTACACTGGGGTAAGGTGGACTCTCAAGGTTTTTTATTTATTTATTTTTTGTTTTTGGTTTTTCGACGTATGGTCTCACTCTAGCCCAGGCTGACCTGGAATTCACTGTGGAATCTCAGGGTGGCCTTGAATTCATGGTGATCCTCCTACCTCTGCCTCCCTAGTGCTGCTATTAAAGGCATGCACCACCACACCCAGCTCCAGGTTTTTTTAATTTGCATTTCCCTGATGATTAGGGATGTTGAACATCTTTTAAGTGTGTGTTTGCCATTTATATTTTGTGGGTTGTTTGACTTTTTATTATTTAGCTTTTTGAGTTGGTTGCAGATTCTAGAAATTAGGTCTCTGTCAGTTGTATAGCCAGCAAAAATTTTCTCCCATTCTGTGGGTAATCTATTGGCTCTGCTTATTGTATGTTTGTCTATGAAAATACTTTTCAGCTTCACGAGATCCTATGGTTGAATGATTGTTTAATTTCCCAAGCTACTGAAGTTTTGTTCAGGAAGCCTTTTCTCACTCCTATATCATGGAAAGTTCCTCCTTTATTTTCTTCTAGTAATAGCAAAATTTCCAGTGTTATATTGAGGTCTTCGATCTATCTGGACTTGAGTGTTGTGCATGGCAAGATGTGTGGTTCAAATTCCAATTTCCTGCATATGGTTATCCAGTTTGTCCAGCCCCATTTGTTGAAGATGCTGCCTTTTCTCCAGTCTATATTGTTAGGGGCTTTGTCAAATATCCAGTTTCTGGAGTTACTTGACCCAAAGTCTGGGTCTTCGATTCTGTTACATTGGTCTATAATCCTGTTTTTATGCCAGAACTATGTGGTTTTTGTTACTATGGCTTTGCAATATAGCTTTAGATCAGGTATGATGATGCCTCCAGAGGTGTTTCTCTTGCTGAGGATGTGCTTGGATATCTGAGGCTTTCTGCAATTCCATATGAATTTTGAGATCATTTCTCTATTGCTGTGAAGAAAAATGTTGGGATTTTTATTGGTATTGCATTAAATCTGTATATTGCTTTTGGTAAGATTGCCATTTTCACAATGTTAATTCTACTTATCCAGGAGCATGGGAGGTCGTTCCATTTTCTCAAGTTTCTCAAGTCCTCCTCAATTTCTTTCTTGAATGTTTTTTTGTTTTCATTGTATAGGTCTTCCACATTCTTGGTTAATGTTATTCCAAGGTATTTTATTTATTTTGTTGCTATTGAAAATGGGACAATGTCACTAATTTCTTTCTTTGCATCTTTGTCTTTTGCATATAGAAAGGCTACTGATTTTTGTGCATTGATTTTGTATCCTGCTACTTTGATGAAGGACTTAATCACCTTTAAGAGTTTTGAGATGGAGGTTCTTGGATCACTTATGTATAGAATCATGTGATCTGTGAATAGGGCTAACTTAACTTCTTCTTTTCCAATTTGTATCCCTTTTATTTTTTTCTCCTGTCTTATTGTTTGAGCTAGTACTTCCAGTACTATGTTGAAGAGCAGAGGTGAGAGTGGACACCCCTGTCTTGTTCCTGATCTCAGTGGGAATTCCTTCAGTCTCTCTCCATTGAGTATTATGTAGAAGAGCTGGGCATGGTGGCACATGCCTTTAATCCCAGCACTCGGGAGGCAGTGATAGGAGGATCGCTGTGAGTTCAAGGCCACCCTGAGACTACAGAGTGAATTCCAGGTCAGCCTGGGCTGGAGTGAGACCCTACCTCAAAAAAACCAAAAAAAAAAAAAAAAAGTATTATGTAGACTTTAGGAGCTTTATATATCGCCTTTATTATGTTGAGATATAAACTGTTCATGCCTATTCTGTCCAATGTGTTGATCATAAAGTGATGTTGTATTTTGTCAAAGGCCTTTTATGCATCTATTGAAATGATCATGTGTGGGGTTTTTTTTGTGTTTAAGCTTATTTATGTGGTGTATTATATTGGCAGATATCCAGTATGTTGAACTAACCCTGTATTCCTGGGATAAAGCCTACTTGATCAAGGTGGATAATGCTTTTGATGTGTTGTTAAATTTGGTTTGCCAGGATTTTGTTCAGGATCTTTGCCTCTAAGTTCATCAGGGAAATAGGCCTAGTTTTCTTCCCTTGTGGCATCTCTGCCTGGTTCTGGTATTAGGGTGATAGTAGCTTCATAAGAAGAGTTAGAGAGCTTTCCCTGTTCTCCAATCATGTGGCACAGTTTGAGAAAAATTGCTTCCAGTTCTTTCATGAAGGTTTGATAGAATTCAACTGAGAAACCATCGGATCCTGGACTCTTTAGGGAGGTTTTTGATTGCCTTTTCAATCTCAATGGATATGATTGGTTTGTTTAGGAGCTTCATCTGCTCTGAGTTTAGCTTTGGTAGGTGGTATGTGTCCAGGAATTCATTCATTTCTTCCATATTAACCAGTTTTGTGGAGTAGAGGTTTTTGAAATAAGTCCTGATGATTCTCCCAATTTCACATATGTCTGTTGTGATCTCTCCTTTTTCATTTCTAATTTTGTTAATTTGAAGCATCTCTTTTTTTTTTCCTTTTGCTTGCTAATTGGCCAGGGGCTTATCAATCTTGTTTGTTTTTTTCAGAGAACAAGCTCTTTGTTTCATCAATTTTCTTAACTGTTTTCTCAGTTTCCAATTCATTAATTTCTGCTCTGATCTTAATTATTTCTTTCCATCTGGAGCTTTTTCGGTTGGATTCTTCTTGTTTTTCCAATGCCTTTAGGTGGATGGTTAGGTTATTGATTTGGAATCTCTCTGTCTTTGTTATGAAGGCATTTAGTGCTATGAATTTTCCCCTGAGGACTGCCTTCATTGAGTTCCATAAGTTTTACTAAGATGTGTTCTCATTGTCATTCAATTCTAGAAATTTTGCAATTTCAATTTTTATTTCATCCACTACCTATTTATTGTTTAAAAGTGTATTATTCAGTTTCAAGGAGCTGATGGGATTCCTGGCACATCTTTTGTTGTTAATTTCTAGCAATACAGCATTGTGATCTGATACCATTCAGGAAATTATGTCAATCTTCCTAAATATATGGAGGCAGGCTTTATGGCCCCAGTATATGATCTGTTTTAGAGAAGATTCCATGGGCTGCTAAGAAGAATGTGTAATCTGTGGATTTGGGGTAGAACATTCTGTAGATGTCTGTTAGGTCTAATTGATCTCTGGTATTGTTGAGCTCTCTTACTTCCCTGTTAATTTTCTGTTTGGATGATCTATCTATGCTGATAGTGGAGTATTGATGTTCCCAACTATGATGGTGATGGTGGTTATTTCTGTTTTGCTGTCAAGTAGGTTTTGTTTTATGAATTGTGGTGCACCTGTATTTGGTCCATAAAGATTGATGATTGTGATGTCCTCTTGTTGGATCATTCCCTTGATAAGTAAGACGTGACCTGTTTTGTCTTTTTGATTATTTTTAGTTTGAAGTCTATTTTATCTGATATTAGTATAACTATGCCTGCTTGTTTCTTATTTCCATTTGCTTGAACTATCATTTTCCACCTTTTCACCTTGAGGAGGTGTCTGTCTTTAGTGCTGAGGTGGGTTTCTTGAATACAGTAGATTGAGGGCTGTAATTTTCTGATCTACCCTGTTAGCTTATGTCTCTTAATGGGTGAATTAAGGCCATTAATATTTAGGGTAATAACTGTGAGGTTTGATTTAATCCCTGCCATATGGTGGTAGTTTAGGTGGTTTGGTGTTTTCTTGGACTTCGTAGCTTTTTGTGCCTTCTCTGAGTTTGGTTATTGTGATCTGATTCTTATAGGCACTTGAGATTGGTTATTTGACTCTTCTGTATGGATAATTCCCTGATGTACTCTCCATAGGTTTGGCTTTGTGTTCCCATAGTTGCAAAGGTGACTTTTATTATGGAAAGCTTTTTTTTCACCATCTATTATAAGGGATACTTTTGCTGGGTAGAGTAGTTTGGCTTGGAAGCCATAGGTTCTTAAAATTTGCAGTGTTCTATTCCAGGCCCTTATGGCTTTCAGGGTTTCCACTGAGAAGTCTGAAGTAACAACCCCCAAAATCTTGTCTTTCCTTCCCTGCAAGGTGAGGAGTGGTTAGGCAGATGCCATCTTGATCAGAAGCCTCCGGGAGCAGGACCTTCGTGTTTAGTGAAGCCCCACTCCAAGCCTGTGTTCTACAGTGGGACCTTTGAGATTTTCCAGGAAGGGGAACTAAGGACTGGTCCAGGGCACAGTCAGTGGGCAGGGCAGGTCCTCTTGGTCTTGTCAGTGGTCTGACTGGTCACTTGGTCTCAGTTCTGGCATTACAGCAAGTTCTGGAGAAGTCACAGTGGCTGTCTTTCCTGGAAGGAGCAATCTACTAGATGAGTATTCCTGCCCCCAAGGTGCAGCTTTGGTTCCCATCATGGGGAGTCGCTCCCATCCAGTGGGCGATCTCGTCACGGTGAAGGAGGGACCTGTCCTGTGAGGCTCACTGTTGCTTGATGGTATTTTTGGTTCCCTGTCATAAAACTATTTATGTATCACTTACAGCATGAGTTTGACACTTAGAGTTCAAGCCCCAGAACCCATGGAAAGCCAGATGCAAGTAGTCTACAATCCCAGTGCACCTGCATCAGTCAGAGGAGAGCCAGGGAAATCCATGGCTCACTGACCAGGAAGTCTTGTGTCCCCAGCAGCAAAACAACAGGAGACCCTGTCTCAAACAAAGTGGAAGGCAAGGACTATCACCCCAGGGCTGTCCTCTGACCTCCACATGCACATCATGGCACATGTGTGCCCATACAGACATACACATCACACACCCAAGAGCAGGAATGCTTTGAAGAGGAGGAAGGCATCAGAGGAATTAGTCTCCCTGGTCTCCAGTGTGTTCCATTTTCTGCTCTGTCCCATGCAATCTACAGCTTCTCTTCAGTGAACGCTGGGCATGCAACCCATGTTGACAGACCCCGAGCCATGCTCCAGGATGGGCACACATGAAAAACCCAGGTGAGCAACCTGGAAGAGGGAAGCCTAGAGACCCAGATTCAGACCTGGCAGAGGAAGCCCTCCGCTCTGGCCTGCAGTCAGATTTGAGCCATGGTAGACTCACGGCCTCCGCCAGAGCAGCAATCTCACCGGTGTAGCATGTCAGGTGAACTGATGCAAAAAAAGTGCCAACGTGTGACCGGGACATGGGAGCCTTTTGCAGCCACCCCTGGGGGTTCTCTTGAGTCTCTCCTATTACCTGGATACTGACATGGTATGCAGATATGTAAATTACCTCTAAATATCATCTCACAATGCCACTCTCACTTCCTCCTGGAAGCTGCTCTGAACCTGCCCTCCAATTAATTACCCACAAACACCCAGCTGGCAGGGTGGCTTCCAGTTCCCTGTCCCAGCCAGGTTAATTTGGAGGTGATAAGAAGGGCCTGAGAAAAGGCAAGAGCAGGAAATAGGACCATTGATTCCTGCCTGCCAACCTGCCTGCCATTTCAGCTGTGAAGGTGACAACCCCATAGGTGTTTCAGGGGGCAATACACGGATACACAAGTCACCACCCATTCCAGTGGAGAGGAGAACTGACCCCTCCTAGGTCTCCAGGTGCCCCTCTCCCCCACCCTCCTGCCACTCTGACTCCTGGCATCACACACTACAGGTGCCCCCTAAGCAGTAAACAGCCCAATCTCTAGTTGGGACAAGCAGCTGTCGTAGATGGGATGGGAGGAAAGCCTCCACTGTCCACATGTGCGGTTGTCCCTGGAAGGTTTTGCATACAGGTCTGGGAGGCGTGGAGTCCAGCATGCTGGGTTTGGACTGGGCTGGCCTGTGAGCCGCCTTGCTGTATTGCATTTGCCCATGGTACGTGCTCCCAAGCCACTGACCTCCGGTCTCCAAGGCATTGCCCTGTGCCCTCCTCTGCTTCCTGCAGGCTTCCTGGCAGATTGGCTGTGGGCTGTGGTGACACACGCCTTGACTCTAGGCACTCAGGAGGCTGAGGTAGGAGGATCGCTGTGAATTTGAGGCCAGCCTGGAGCTACAGAGTGAGTTCTAGTCTGGGTTAGAGTGAGACCCTGTCTCCAAAACAAAAGGTGGGGTTGGAGAAATAGCTCAGCAGTTAAGGTGTTTTGCCTACAAAGCTAAAGGGCCCAGGTTAATTCCCCAGGACTCACATAAGCCAGATGCACAAGGTGGCACATGCGTCTGGAGTTTATTTGCAGCATCTGGAGGCCCTGGTGCACCAATTTTCTCTCTCTCTCCCCTCAAATAAATAAATAAATAAAATATATTTTTTAAAAAAAGATATCCAGGGTCTTGGGAGGTTAAATGACTATCCCAGAGTCACACAGAGGAAAGGGAAAAGCTCTCATCCAAACTCAGTCTTCTTCCAGGTGGGGAGATAGCTCAGTTGGTGATTGTCTTGCAAGCATGAGGACCCAAGTTCAGTGCCCAGAACCCAGGCTTAAAAAGAAAGGCAGACACTTGTAATCCCAGTGGTAGAGGGCCACAGCCAGGCAGATCTCTGTGGCTCCCTCACCAGCCATCCTAGCCTGCTTGGTGAGCTCCAGTCCTGTGAGAGATCCACTGTCACAAAAGGGGAGTGATGGCTGAGAAATGACATGAAAGGCTGTCCTCTGACCTCCGTATGCATGTGTGCACCTGCACACACCCAAACACAAACACACACAAGCCCCGGTTTTCCTGTTCACATTTATCATCGATGGAAACTAATTTTTACTGTTTTGTTTTGAGGTAGGGTCTTGCTGTAGCCAGGCTGACCTGGAATTCACCATGTAGTCTCAGGGTGGCCTCGAACTCACGGTGATCCTCCTACCTCTGCCTCCTGAGTAGTGGGATAAAAGGTGTGCGCCACCACGCCCACCTTTTTATTTTCTCTCTTTTTTTCTAACCAAATCCAGTTTGGGCTAAAAAATAACTTTGATTTGAATAGAGGAGGAAACCACTTTTAGCTCCTTTGTTTGTTTCTAATTGAAAACTTCAAGGGCTGTTTGTTTCACAATCAGAGCGTTGTCAACACACTGTCATGAAGGGAGCCAGTTGGTGAGCTGAGGTAACGACAGGACCTGTCACCACTGCAGGGGCACCTCCCTTGCTGGAGAGTGACCTCTTTTCTGAGTTTCTAGTCTCTGAAGTGTTCCCATATACCCTCCAGCCATCCCTCTCCTGGAGTGGGACTGAAGGGGCCTGGAGGAACACAGGCGTGAGCTTCGATATGGCTAGTGAGCTGGAGTGGGCGGTTCCTTTCCACAAACACTAGGCCCTGTGACTGACCACAGACACTGGGAAGCAGTAATGTAGTAAGTACCTAGGGAAAGGTCCGCTCCACAGCGTGTGCGGGGACGTGCAGAGCTGCAATGACCAGGAGAGGAACAGAGCAAGTGACATTTGAGCTGTATCTTAAAGGTTCAGAAGACCCTCATCTCAAAAGGCCAGAGTGGGGCTGGAGAGATGGCCTAGCAGTTAAGGCACTTGCCTGCAAAGCTGAAGGACACAGGTTCAACTCCCAAGGACCCACGTAAGCCAGCTGCATACGCAGTGCATGTGTCTGGAGTCCATTTACAGCAGCTGGAGGCTCTGACCTGCTCACCCACTTTCTATCTGCCTCTTTCTCTCTCTCAAATAAATAAATAAATAAAAATAAAATGTTTAAAAAAAATCCCAAAAGGCCAGAATGGGCAGATGGAGGGAGGAGTGACCACAAAGACAAGAAGATTCAGAGAGCTTAGACGGATTTAGAGCCTAACCAGAACTTCCCGGTGAGGAGAGTGCTGGGAGATGACGAGGAACGATAGGCAGGGTCAGCTTGCTAGAGCCAGAAGCACACACCCTTCTGGCTCCCAGCACTGTCCGTGGCAGGCCACAGAGTAAAGTCCTCAGTACTTCATTACAGACAAAGAGCAAAAATGTGCGAGCAGTTTTCTCTTTTATAGAAACCAATTGGCAGCTAAGCGTGGTGGCTCACACCTATAATCCCAGCATTCATGAATTAAGGCAGGAGGATAGTTAGATATCGGCCTGGGCTACATAGTGAGTTTCAGCCCAGCCTGGAGTATACAGCAAGAACTTGCCTCAAAAGAACAAAAAAAAAAAGAGGGTTGGGGCTGGAGAGATGGCTTAGCGGTTAAGCGCTTGCCTGTGAAGCCTAAGGACCCCGGTTCGAGGCTCGGTTCCCCAGGTCCCACGTTAGCCAGATGCACAAGGGGGCGCACGCGTCTGGAGTTCGTTTGCAAAGGCTGGAAGCCCTGGCGCGCCCATTCTCTCTCTCCCTCTATCTGTCTTTCTCTCTGTGTCTGTCACTCTCAAATAAATAAGAGGGTTGAAGAGATAGCTTAATGGTTAAGGTGGTTGCCTGCAAACTGAAAGGACCCAGGTTCAAGCTCCTAGGACCCACATAAGCCAGATGCATAAGGTGGTGAATGTGTTTTCAGTTTGTTTGCAGTGGCTGAAGGCCCTATCACACCCATTCTCTCTTCTCTCCCTCTTTCTCTCAAATAAATAAATAATTTAAAATAAAAGAACAAAAAAGGGCTGGAGAGATGGCTTAGTGGTTAAGACACTTGCCTTCAAAAACAAAGGACCCAGGTCCAATTCCCCAGGATCCACATAAGCCAGATGAACAAGGTAGCACATACATCTGCAGTTTGTTTGCTAGAGGCCCTGGTGTGCCCAATCTTTCTCTCTCTCTCTCTCTCTCTGCCTCTTTCTCTTTCTCCCTCAAATAAGTAAAAATAAAAAATATTTAAAAACAACAAAATGTGGTTTATATTGAAGATAATTTACCAGACTTTCAGTTTCTGGGTTTGAGATAGAGGGGAGATCAAAAACATACTGCTTTTTGGGGGCAGCAACATATTTTTGTTATTTTCTGAGGCAGGATCTCACTTTATTTAGCACAGGCTGACCTGGAATTCACTGTGTAGCCCAGGCTGTCCTGGAACTCATGGTGAACCTCCTACATCAGTTTCCAGAGTACTGGGATTAAAGGCATAGGCCATCACTGCACGTGGCTTCTAAGACTTTTATTTGAGGTCAAGAGCAACTGGGAGGGTCCAAATACATACAGCTAGAGGAAACTCCAAAATCCTGGGCAAGGGGTGGAAGGGAGGTTTTAAGGATTATTAGGGAGAAAAGGTAAGAACTGCATAGTGAGAGAGGGGGGCCTTTCCTGATGTCACTGAGGCAGGGGCTGGAGGAAGGTGGCAGGTCCTCTTCTCAGCCCAGGGTTCTCAGTTACAGACCTAGTGCCCTAGCATGGCCAGGTGGGAAGAGAGCAAGAAAGAGGGAAAAGGACATAGCTTTTTTAAAAAAAAAAAAAATTTATTTTTCTTTACGTATTTGAGAGAGAGAGAGATATAATGAGGGATGGTGGGCAAGAGAGAGACGGAGAGAGAGAAAGAGAGAGAGAGAGAGAGAAAGAGAGAGAGAGAGAGAGAGAGAGAGAGAAATAGGTAGGGAGAGAGAATGGGCATGCCAAGGCCTCCAGCTACTGCAAACGAACTGCAGATGTGTGAGTCCCCTTGTGCATCTGGTTTACATGGGTCCTGGAGAAATGAACCTGGGTCCTTTGGCTTTGCAGGCAAGTGCCTTAACCACTGAGCAATTTCTCCATCCCAGGACTTAGCTCTTGAACTCTTACATAAACTATTACCCTACATGATTTCACAACTCCTGAAAGGGAGGGACCTCTTGCTCACAGGAGAATGTTGAATTTCCACTCCTCTGGTATTGCATCTCAGCTGTGCCAAGACTTCTCCCAGCTGGCTCCAAGGGCTCAATTTATTATTTCACTAACAAGGATGGTTCCCAAGGCAGGGAAAGGATTTTAGTGGCTGTGGGCATGAGGCAAACAGCTACCAACCCCACCCAGGAAATAAAACACGAAGCTAGGTGGATCACCAGAACCTACAAGAGCAGCTGGAAATTACTTGCTCCTGGAAGAAAAAAAAAATAATAAGTTCCACATTATCATTTCAATGGCTCCTCGCAGAAATACTAAAGAATCAGAAAAGCTGCTGCCTCGTGTTGCTCCCAGAATCTAAGAAATGGTATCTTTCAGTTATCGGATTTTTATTTCTTTGCAGCATTACATTTTATACATATTTATTCATGCAGAACAGAAGCGGGGCGTTATTAAGGCTGCCATGGAGCGGAAGGGGAAAGGCTGTTATACATAAGAATGCACAGCATTTACACTGTCGTACTTTGCAACAATTGAACTATGTGCAACTGTTTTTTTTTAATAATAAAAAACTCTAGTTTGCATTTAATTTGCTGGGTTTTCTTTTTCTTTCTTACTCCTGAATTTTCATACGCCATAGAAATGTGAAAGAGGTTGGGGGGGTCAAGATCCTTGAAGATACAGGGTCTGGCAAGAGCAGCTTTGATGGGGAGGGGATCGGACTCCACAGCTAGTTTATAACTATTTCTTTTTTAACAGATGCAGTTAACTGAACTGCAAAACATTCATCTTCCGATTTAATAACTCGTTCTCCCTGCATGGAGACAGGGGTATTATAGTGCTGGATATTGCTTTTCGGGTTTTTGAGTATCAATGATAAATCCCCATCTTCTAATAAAATCCATTTTCATAGTGATTGAAATAATAATTTTTTTTTGCTTCTCTATTTTCCCAGGTACATAAAGGGAGCTTTTGATTTCTTTCCCTTTCCCACTGTCCTGACCTTATTTTTATCTATTTATTTGATTACTGAAATTCCTTCCACTCCTAAGCTGCACTGTGCCTCCAGCATGAGTGTCCTGGCGGCTGGCACACTCCTTCTGTGTACACAGCCATGGCATGGCTCCTGTATTAGTCACCTTCCTATTACTGGCACAAAATACCTGACAAAAATCAGTTTGAAGGAAGAAGGGTTTCTTTCCAGGTTACAGTCCACGGTGGCAGGGAGGCATGCCTTCTGGAGCTTGAGTCAGGAAGCAGAGAGAAGGGGTGACTGCTATTGCTTAGCCAGCTCTCTCCTTCTTAGACAGTCCAGGGTCCCAGTCCGTGGAGTCCACAGTTAAGGGGGGTTTCCCCATCTCAATTAACCTAATGAAGATAATACCTCACACAGGCAAGTCCAGAGGCAGATGAAATTGAGATGATCCTTCACAGGCAACTGTAGGTCCTGTCAAGTTGACAATTGCTGGAAACTGTCATAGCCCCAGACACAAAGCACCTTGGGGATGGAGAGAGCATGATCTGCTATGCCTTCCTGGGCATGGCTTTGCATTTCCATTGGTTTATAGAACTGAGTTGTCTCTGAGGACGGGGCCAGATGTGGTAACTGGGCATCTGGGGAGGAGAGATAGCAAGAAAGGAACAGAGGGGAAGTCACCTATTAGGTAATCCCATAAACACCTCAAGATCAAGATGTGGGACTGCCCTTCCCCATTTCACGTGCGACCTTCGGGCTGCAGGACAAGCCATCCTTAGGAAGGAGCGCAGGGAACCCTCACGCTAGCAGCCGCATTCGTTCCTCAAGCGTGTACCAGGGAGCAGGTACCATGGGTGGGGATGGTGGTAGCTGAGAACAATGTATTTCGCTTGTGTTTCTGGGAGTTGGATGACTTTACATGCTGTCTTAGTGAACTTAACTTGAACTGAAAAATGTAAAGTTGTCTCCTAAGACATCTTTTTCTCTTTTCCTTTACTGCTGACAATGAAGAGAAAGAAGAAAAACCTAAGACTGATGGGTTGAGAAGAGTGGAGGAAGAGTGTCTTGGCTCTTCCTTCCCCTTTGCTTTTCCTTGGGAATTGGGATTTAAATACAGTCTTAGCCAGGAAATAAAAAACATTGCAGGACGGCAAAGATGGCTCAATGGTTAAGGCACTTGCCTGTGAAGCCTAAGGACTCATGTTTGACTTCCCAGGTCCCACATAAGCCAGACACACAAAGTGATGTAAGCATACAGGTTACGCATGGACACAAGCATCTGGAGTTCAATTGCAGTGGCTGGAGGCCTTGGTGCACCAGTTCTCAATCTCTCTCTCTCTCTCTCTCTTTTTTTTTTTTTTTTTAAAATTTTATTTATTTATTTGAGAGCGACAGACACAGAGAGAAAGACAGGTAGAGGGAGAGAGAGAGAATGGGCGCGCCAGGGCTTCCAGCCTCTGCAAACAAACTCCAGACGCATGCGCCCCCTTGTGCATCTGGCTCACGTGGGACCTGGGGAACCGAGCCTCAAGCCAGGGTCCTTAGGCTTCACAGGCAAGCGCTTAACCACTACGCCATCTCTCCAGCCCTCTGTCTCTCTCTTGCTCTCTTACATTAAAAAAAAAAAAAGGCCAGTCTGTTAGGCTTTCCTCAAAAAAAAAAAAAAGATATTACAGAGAAAATGGTGTTAGGGAAATGTATAATCTCAAAGGCAGCATCTTTGTTTATAGTATATTTATTATTTGTCTGTCTAGAACAAACCTGAGGCTTGGCACTTTATAAAGAAAAGTGGCTCACAGTTCTGTAGGCTCAAGGGCATGGCTCCACCTTCTGCCTGGTTCTAATGAAGGCCCCCTGCTGATGCCCTCACAGTGGCAAGTGCAAACAGGAGTAAGGTGGTTTATACTGATTGTCAACTGGACAGGACCTAGAATCACCTAGGAAATGAGCCCCTGGGACCATCTGTGAGGGCTGATCTAGATTAGGAGAATTGAGGTGGGAAGACCCCCTTTGACTAGAGGGCATCATTCCATGGCCTAGGGTTCTGGACCAAATAATAAGAAGAAGGTGGGGCTGGAGAGATGGTGGCTTAGCAGTTGAGGCATTTGCCTGCAAAGCCAAAGGATCCAGGTTCGATTCCCCAGGACCCATGTAAGTTAGATGTACAAGGTGGCACATGCATCTGGAGTTCGTTTGCAGGAGCTGAAGGCCCTGGTGTGCCCATTCTCTCTCTCTCAAATAAAGTAAATTAAAAAAAAATTTTTAAGAAGGCTAGCTGAGCTCTAGCATTCATTACTCTGAATCCTGATTGCAGACAGTGTGACCAACTCTTGTCACCTTGCTTTCTCCACTATGATGTAAACTGTAAATCAAAGTGAATCCTTTCCTTCCTTAAGCTGCTTCTGGTCAGACATTGGTGCAGTGTGGGAGAGATCACATGGGGAAATGGGAAACCCCGACTGGGGAGGGACTGGGATTGTTCCTTGTTTCCAACCCAGTCTCAAGGGAGTAAGTCATCCCCAGAGGCCAGCAGTTATTCTCTTCTGAGGGCAAAGTCCCCAATGGCCAACCCCCTCCCACTAAACCCTATCACCTCACACTGTGGAAACACAGCTTTTAGCACATGGATCCCGGGGGGATGGGTTGGGGGAAAAAAAACATATCTAAACCATAGCACCTCCTTCTTTGTTCAAATAATTAAATGATGACATGCTTGCTTTGTTTCCTGTTTCTACTGCCTGACCAGAAAGCTCATGGGAATAGTATATACCCAAGAGCAAGCTTTGGCATTCAGAGCATTGTGGTACAAAATACAAAGTCAATCAATCAATAAATAAATAGGAGCCTGGCCTTTCTTGCTCATTTGTTTGTTGTTTTTTGTGGTGTCGAGGACCGAAACCCAGGGCCTCGTGAATGCTAGACAAGTGGTCTTTCACTGAGCTAAGCCCCGCCCAGGAGGATTGACTTGGGCTTCATTCATTTCTTGTGTGCCTTGGCAAGGTTGGGCAGGAACTGGACTTTAATCATCCCTGTGCTTGAGAACCTACTGGAATTAGATGGTAGCTTTTGACTATAAAACACCCAGGTTCAGGGCTGGAGAAATGGCCCAGTGGTTAAGGCGCTTACCTGCAAAACCTAACGACCTGAGTTCAGTTCCCTAGTACCCACGTAAAGCCAGATGCACAAAGTGACATGTGCATCTGGAGTTTGTTTGCAGTGGCTGGAGGCCCGTGGCTCACCCATTCTCTTGCTGTCTCTCTCTCTGCCTGCAAAATAAAAAATAAAATTCTTTTAAAGACTCAGGTTCAAATCCTGATGCTATCATGTCAGCCCTTGCTGTGTTTCCTTGGGTGAGGAGCATGATTTGACATTAAATAGTAATATATATATATATATATATATATATATATATATATATATATATATACATATATATATATATATAATAATGACTAACGGATATGACGTGTATAAATCCCTTGGCATAGTCTCAGACAGTCTAAACCCGTGGCAGGAAGAAAACTCCACTTCTATGCCAGGGGTGGTGGCTTAGGTCTTTCATTTCATGTGCTCTGGAGGCTGAGGTAGGCATATCAAATCACCGTGAGTTCAAGGCCAGCCTGGGGCAATAGAGTCAGTTCCAGGTCAGCCTGGGCTAGAGTGAGACCCTGCCTCCAAAACAAACAAACAAACAAAAAATAATAATACAGCCTGCATTTCTAACTATGGCAACGATGGGGGTGACAAAATGTGGTGAGAACTGTCCTCAGGACATGATTGCCATGGGAGAGAAAGCCAGGGGATGGTCCGATTTAGACTTCTCAGCCAAAACAGAATCCTACCTCTGAGTTCCTCGTTATCCATCACAACTGTTCCTGCCTCTAGCTCCCCCGCCCCACGGCCCACGCAGGACACAGCCGTATCAGTGGATTCTGGAATCCTGCAGTGCCTGGCACTTTGGGGCTGGGGCGGGGGCTGAGGGCAGGAGCAGGAAGTCTTTCTTTGCTCCAGCTGAGCAGGAAGCACAAGTCCTAGGCGTCTGCAAATGGTCCACCGGGATGCTTCTCCACATCCTTATCGGGGCTCTGCTTAATCCTGAGCAGTTTGAGGTGAAGATTCTTCTGGAACAAAGACCATCTCTGGCAGAGGCCCTGGGGCTTCTTTGGCTAGGAGAGAAACAGACATTCTACACCTACAATGTATTGCTTGAAAAGGCCTGTGTCTAATTCAACTTTTTTTTTAAGATGGGGTGTGGGGAGGATCAGTGCACCAGGGCCTCTCAGGCAGTGCAATCAAACTCCAGACACCCACGCCACCTTGTGCGCCACCTTGTTCAAAAGCACCACCTTGCATGCTTGTGTTACCTTGTGCGCTTGGCTTACGTGGGATCCGAAGAGTCGAACATGGGTCCTCAGGCTTTGTAGGCAAGTGCCTGAACTGCTAAGCCATCTCTCCAGCCCAACTTTTATTTTTCCTTATTTTTTTGTTTTTTCAAGGTAGAGTCTTGCTCTAGGCTGACTTAGAATTCACTGTGTAGTCTCAGGGTGGCCTCAAACTCATGGCAATCCTCCTACCTCTGCCTCCCAAGTGCTGGAATCAAAGGTGTGCACCAGAGAAGTTTTAGGTTCACAGCAAAGCAGAAAACACAGAACCCCACAGGACGCAACCCGCTCCCACCCCTTAACCTCTCCACACACAGCCCTCTCAACATCGCCCACAAGTGGTGTGCATGTTAGAACGACTGGACTCCAATGCCAAATCACTGCCACCTAAACTCCATATTTGTATTTGAGCTCATTCCCGGTAGTGTGCATTTTGTGGATTTCCACGAATGTTTGCTGAAATCCATCCACCATTATCACAGCACACCGAGTATTCTCACAGCCTAAAATGTCCTCTGTACTCCTCCTCCCCATCCTTTCCCCACCCTGAGCCCTGACAACTACCCATCTCTTTTGTTCTCCCCATAGTTTCATCTTTTCCAGAATGTCATATAGTTGGAATTATCCAATGTCTGGCCTTTTCAAATTGTCTTGTTTCACTTAGTAATATGCACTTAAAGTCACTCCATGTCTTTCCAGGTATTGACAGCACATTCCTTTTGAAAATATTATTTATTTATTTGAGAGAGAAAGACACTCACAGAGAGAGGGAGACAGCATGTAGCTACAAATGGATGAACTTCACAAGCATACACTACTTTATGCATTGGTTTCACATGGGTACTGGGGAATCAAACTCAGGCCAGCAAGATTTGCAAGCAAGTGCCTTTAACTGCTGAGCCATGCCCTCAGCCCTCTTCTGTTTTTGGTTTTCTGAGGTAGGGTCTCTCTCTAGCTCAGACTCAGGCTGACCTGAAATTCACTATGCAGACTCAGGGTGGCCTCAAACTCACAGCAATCCTCCTACCTCTGCCTCCCAAGTGCTGGAATTAGACGTGCACCACAATGCCTGACTCTTTTAAGTGCTAAATAATACTTCACTGAATGGACATACCATAGTGTGCTTATCCATTTGCCTACTAAGGGATATTTTAGTTGCCTCCAAGTGCTGGCAATTATGAACTAACACCTCCGTGGTCTTGTTGCACGGCCTTATGTTTTCAATTTCTTCACGTAAACATTAAGGAGCACAACTACTGGCTATGAACTATGCTTTGTTTTATTAGAAATAGCTAAGTTGTCTTTCAAAGTGGTCACACCATCTTGCATTCCCATGTGGCAGATGAGAGTTGTTGCTCCAAGTCCCCACCAGCATTCCATGCTGCCCGTGCTCTGGGTTGTGGTGGTGTGTGTCACTGCTGTTTTAATTTGCAATTGATGATATGTGATGTTGAACATGTTTAAAAAATTATTTTTTTATGAGAGAGATAGAGAAAGAGAAAGAGAGAGAGAACTGGCATGCCAGGGCCTCCAACCACTGCAGCCGAACTCTGGACGCATGTGCCATCTTTGCCCATGTGCACCCTTGTACGCGTCACCTTGTGCACCTGGCTTATGTGGGTCTGGAGAGTAGAACTGAGGTCTTAGGTTTCACAGTCAAGTGCCTTAACTGCTAAGCCATCTCTCCAGCCAAAATCAAAAATCAAAAATAAAACATTATATATTTGACTGAAAGGAGTGGGAGATAGAATGGGCACACCATGGCTGCAAATGAATTCCAGACACATGGCATGTGGCCCTGTGTGCCTCTGGCTTTACGTGGGGATTAGGGAATTGAACCCAGCATGGCAGGCCTTGCATTCAAGTGCCTTTAATGAGGAGCCATCTCCCCAGCCCCAGTGTTGAACATCTTTTTACATTTATCATATAGTAGTGCCTCCTCGTCCAGGAAAAATGTGTTTCATGGAAAATACATTCCCAAATCTCAGTACCACAGACGGAACCAAAGATTACAGACTTCATACCTCTTTCATCTGAACCAAGCACCTCCAGGCACTCTGACCATAACTCAAGGCACAACAGCAAAACTATTTATTTTTTTTCTCTTACAATTTCATGGATAGACTCATTCTTATTTCATATACCTCAGCAAGCTCAGCAGATGATTCCTGCAGCGTGCAGGGTGCTCTTTACCGATTCTCTTTGGCATCTCTAACTTGCCAGCATCCCTACCCTTGTTCTTTGGGGGACATTATTAAGTAAATTAAAGGTGACTTTGAACACAAAGCACCACAGTACCATGACAGAAGATGGCTATCAAGTGATGCATGGACAGGTAGTGCGTATGGAGTGCATTCTGAGGAGAGGGGCCTGATTCTTATCTCCGACCAGATGGAGTGGAATGACATAGTGGTTTATCAATATTATTCAGAATGGAATGTAATTTAAAATTTAGGACTTTACTTCTGAAATTTTTCTATTTAACATTTTTAATGCCTTTTTTATTTTGTTTTTTTTGAGGTAGAGTCTCACTGTAGCCCAGACTGACCTGAGATTCACTCTGTAGTCTCAGGGTGGCCTCAAACTCATGGCGATCCTCCTACCTCTGCCTCCCACGTTCTGGGATTAAAGGCGTGTGCCGCCACGCCCAGCCCATTTAGCATATTTGGACTGTGGCTGATTTGGAGTAACAGAGACTTTAGAAACCAGATCCGCTGCCATGGAGGGGATGGCTGTCTTCTTTAGGGAGGTGTCTGTTCAAATGACCGGTCTGTCATTTCTTCTGGAGCTAGGAGGGTAAACCCAGGGCCTTGTGCATACAAAACACGCATTCTGCCATTGAGCTACCCCCTTTCCCAGCCCCTGACCCTTTTTTTTTTTCAATTGGGTGAGCTGCCCTATTTAGAGTTCTGTGTCGTTGAGACCCCCATCCTGTGTCCTCTCTCTCTTTATTTGCAGGCTTCCTCCCCGTCGGTGGGCTGTCTCCTCCCTCTTGACTCCATCTAGTTGTGTCTAGCAGGCCCACAGCTCCCGACTCCCTGGGAGAGATGGAAGGAAGCCAGGGCAGCGATGGAAAGCGTGGCTTCCTGAGAGAGTGGGGAGGCCCGTGACCCTCATTCCCTTCAAGCGCGCTTGCTTCTCCACTGCTTGAATGCTGGCTCCAGGCCAGCCACCAAGTCCTGAGGACTTACCTCTGGGCAAAACGGGTAGACCGCCTAACCCTCTTAAGGCACACTTTCAGGGAGGAGTGCATATATTCAAAAGTAAACAAAGGCATATGCTGAAAAACATATCCAAGTATGTTATGTAACACCTAGTTCTAACTCTGACGTGAGAACCGAACAAGGAGGCCCAGGGGGACTTCCCCAAGGTAAAATATGGTGGCAGGTGGGCTTCATTATGAAAAAAAACATTTAGGTGAAGCAAAGAGCTTACAAAGGGATTGGGAGAGTGCCTGGGATATTTGGGCGGGGGGGGGTCTCAAGAAGGCTGATAAGGCTGGAGTGGATCACAGTAGGAAAAAGAAGGAGGGTGGTGTCTGGGTAGGGTACACAGGGATTCTGTAAGGTCTTGGTCCTTGTCTAGCCTGTGGCTTTTGCTTGGAGGGGATGGGAGAATCACAGGAGGGTCTGAGCAGAAGAGGGACATGCCCCCTGCCCTTAGCTGTCCACACGGGTTCTCCGGCCACCATGCTGGAAGCAGGCTGGCGCGTCCAACGCAGCAGGGCCTAAGGAGACGGAGGAAGAGAAGTCAGATGTGGTCAGCATGCTGCCACATCCCTCCAGATGCCTGCCGGGTTAGATGTGAGGGAGACAAGTTGCTGAGAGTTGCGGAGAGGAGCGGGTTTCTGAGCACAGGGCGGGAGCCGCTGACGCAGAGTTGCAGCTGCCTTGAGACGCTGGGCGGATGGCTGCGGCGTCCAGGGTTGTACGCGTACAAGGCAGCTGGGATGGAGGTCACGAGTGAGGAGACCCAAAACTCGGCAAGGTGCTGGGAACAAGTGATTGTTAAGAGCTCAGTGAATATTGCAGAAGAGGCGATGGAAAGAATGCAGGAGCCAGAGGATGGGGAGGAGTGCTTTGCACACTATCTTCTATTCTTTTTTTAAAAAAAATATTTTTTAAAAAAGCTTTCTTTAAAAAGAGTTTCTATTTTTTTGTTTATTTTTATTTGAGAGCGACAGAGCGAGAAAGGGGGAGAGTGTGTGAGAGAGAATGGGCGCGCCAGGGCCTCCACCCACTGCAAACGAACTCCAGACGCATGCGCCACCTTGTGCATCTGGATAACGTGGGTCCTGGAATGGAGCCTCGAAACCGTGGTCCTTAGGGTTCACAGGCAAGCGCTTAACTGCTAAGCCATCTCTCCAGCCCCATACACTGCCTTCTAAACCTGAACTGGTGGTTACATTCATGCCTTGCACATGACAATATTGGGCCCATCAACATTCCATCATGAATGGTGCAGGAGGGTAAAAAAAAAAAAAGACATTGAAGTGTAAAAGGGACTAGTGGGAAAGAAGGGACCCCGTGGAAGTGAGTGAGGGAGGGTCAACAAAAGAAGGCAGGGGAGAGGGTTCAGGATGAAAATACGTTGTGTGCATGTACGAAAATTGTCGATACAAGTTTTCAAAACTGCCGTGGGGAATAAATGAGGAGAATAGAACCGACTTCCTTCCACCTCCACCTCTACCCAGGACTTCCCGGGGGGGGGGGTGCGGAAAGAATATACAGACGCACCCAGCAGAGAGCAGGTCCTTCCAGCCTCTCCGGAGGCTTAAGCCAGGCAAAGAAACCCACCCCGCTGCCAAAAACTATACACAAGAGGGTTAGATAAAGGACAGCCCTCACCCAACCTTGGCTACTCACTACTGAGAAGGGGAAAGTGCAGGGTTTCCTTTCCCCACAGCAAGGAACTAGACACTAAATCTTGGCATGACCACAGCGGCTCTCACAGTCTGCTTGTCTCTTCACCTCCAAGTCAGGGGAAAGAAAAAGAGGGCTAAGAGAGGCCCGCCCCCCCCCCCCACTGGCCACAAGACGTGATGACCCCTATGTCCTCCTGTCTTGTGGTCTGTGTTCCCACAGAGGTAGCTGTAAAGACAGGAGAGCTGTCACTTATTAGTCTAGAATCAGGCAAATTACTGACTTTGGTAACCCAGGTCCCCCTGGCCTAATGTATCAATGTGTCTTCACCCTGCAACGTAGCCAAGTGCCCAGGCAAAAGCTGGGTTTTCACATGAAACGTCCCTGACTCTGGTTAAGCAGCAGATGGTGAATTTCATGCGGTGACGTGAGCAACGGCCCCTCTATTTCCAGCCTGGAGCTCAGAATCTGCGAGAGGCTGTTGCCTGCTTTCTGGGAACCGGGGCTGCAACTAGGAGCTGGCAGTGGGAGGGGCCCCGGTCGCTTCTCAGGGGGCCAGAGCAAGGAGGGGGGGGGGAAGAAAACAATGAACTGGCCTTTGTCTCGGGTTCCTTGGAGGGGAAAGGGGAACTGGCAGTGGTGGGGGTAGGGAACTTTAGGAAGCCTGGGCAGGTGTGGGGCACAAGACCTGCCAACCACCACCTGAAAATCTAGTGCTTTAATAAGGCACGGCTGATATTAGCCCTGGGGCTCTGAGGAGACCTCGGAGATGGGTAGAATGACCAAGTGGGGGTTATTGATGGAACTTCTTGGCAGGCTCAGATCTGAGAGTGAGTAAAACTGAGTTATGAAGCGGGGCTGGATTAATGAAAATGTGCATGGGAACAGCCCATCCCATCCGCCAGGGTTCTGACCAGCTCTTGACATCTTCTGACCCAAATATGGTGATGGCGCCGGCCCACGCCCAGCTCTCTCACCTCCAAAGATAGAACAGGATTTATCACATAATAACCTTCAGGAACCTCAGACCACTTCTGGACCACTCTCTGCGGTCCCCAAGGGGATTCTAACAGGGTCGATTACAGTGTTATATTGGGGGGGGGTTGAATTTCTCTGCAGAGGGGCTTCCCAAAATTGGATGGAGGCCTTCATCTTCCTCACTCTTGCACTCCGCTGCAACCTAAGGGGTTTGCTTTCTGTTTTCCCAGCAGGCCTGTTCTCCTGTCACTGCTTCATCCCCTTGAAGTGCAAAGTTCTCTCCCCTGTGTGGTGATCTTTCCCAGTTCCCCAGCCTGACTCACTCCTCTAGTCCAATTAAGCAAACTCAAGCATCATCTTTAGAGAGCCTTGCATTCAGGGTGGACACACAAGCAACAACGCTGCACGCTTTCTTCTTTAAGATTCTAGACAGTGCAGAAAAATATGGAGCTTATTTTAAAAAGAAGAAAACAAAAATCACCCAATCGCTTGGACATATATTCTGTTCCCCCCCCCCCCCGCCCGTCTCCACTCCTGTGTTTATTAGAAGTCTCTTAATCGAGAGCATACTTGTGATTTCATTTCTGAGGAGGGTCTCACTTCAGGCTATGTCGTTAAGCACAAAGGAGACAGACTATGGTCGTGGTTAGGTGTGGGTGGGTGCTGGAGTCCAGTTGTCTGGGCTTAAATCCGGGGCACCCCTACGGCCCTGGGACTTGGACCGTGACTGCGTCTGTTTCCGTGTTTAGAACGGTGTGGTTTTCCACCGGGCTTTCATCTGTAATTTTGTTTTCTCTCTCTCTCCGGACCGTGAGTCCCTGAGGTCAAAAAGCGAACCGTGCCCATCTTTGTGCCCCAGCATCTTGCCGGGTGTGTAATAGCCAAGGCTATGGTGCCAAGTGCTTGACCGGGCCCCAAAGAATATTGACTAGCGCTAGGAACTGGTTGAAAGTTCTCGAATCACAGGCCCCACTATTTGCCTTGGCGGTCCCGTCTCTCCCCATAAGGCGGACCAGAAATTTAGGGGGTGCCGAGGTTCGCACACCTGTGTTTGTCAGCGGGGACGTCGGGGTGACTGTGACACAAGCAGGGTGTCGGCCTGGACAGCGAGCTCTGCTTTGTGTGGGGCGACGGGCACCGCGTGGTGGAGGGAGCCAGCCGGCCTGCCCTCTGCACCCACCGCTCCACGCGCTGGCCATGGCACCGGTTGCATCAGCCACCCGGCGGGGGCGCCCTCGCCTCGGCCCCGAACCAAGACCCCAGGCGGGGCTCTCTCTCTCTCGGGGTGCCACAGCTACCCGCGCCCCCTCGCAGTCGCAGCTGTCCTCCCCCAGCACCCATCCATCGCCCACCAGATCCGCCAAGAAGTGCCCTCCTCTGCCAGCCCTTTTGCCCTCCAGGCCAGGTCCAGCGCGCTCGGAACCGAACCCTCCTCTGCTGCCTGCTCCGGGATCCCGGGCTTCTGAGCATCTGGCCCGCAGAAGGAATTCTCTCCCAGTGGTGGCAGCCACGTTCCCACCCCCCCCCCCAAACCCCATCCCGGAGGCTCCTTCCTAGTTTAGCCAGGGGGGCCCCTCGCAGCGCGCGCCGACCCATGCTGGCATCACCCACGGGGGGGAGGGGTAGAGAAGGAGAGAGAGAGAGAGAGAGACGGAGAGAGAGAGAGAGAGAGAGGGAGGGAGGGCGGGTGAGCCCTGAGAACCAAGAGGCCCCGTCCCTCTCCAGCTCTCCGCCCCCCACTGTCGCCAAGAGGGGACCCGGGGTGATTCCCAGGCACCCGCAACTCTCCTCCAGCTGCCCAGAGCAAAGGAGTTATTGTGTCCTTTTGCAGAAACACCTTCCACCCTCCCCCCCCCCCGCTCCCGCCGCTGTTTCAGAAATGGAATTGAGTCAGACCTGACTCACAGGAGAACGTGGGCCCCGTCCCCCTCCCCCGAGGTTCTTCCCGGCCCGCCCCCGCCCGCCCGCCCGCCCGCTCTCCACCCACAGCCCCGCAACCGCCGGGGTCCCCCCTCCCCAGGTCCCTTCCTGGCCCCCCAGCCTGAGCCCGCCACTGGCTGGCTACCTGTCCAAAGCCCCGCCCCGCCCGGCCTGGCCCCCCACCCACCACCCCGGGGGCCGTGAAATCTACGGGTCCTGTGGCCTGCAGTCCCCTACAGATGGACGATTAGCCAGCCACCTGCGCCCCCCCAACCCCAATCTTCCCAAAGAGATGGCGCACGGTCAGTGTGCGAACCCAGGGCTCAGCAGGGGTCACTATACCCGTAGTTCACCCGGGCCCACTGCACTGCCCTGTGGGCCAGCCGCTTCACCTCTGTCTACCTTTCCCTCGCCCATCCACCCTGCCCAGCTCTCAGCTAGAAGGTGCCACACGGCTCTATTTTTAGTCCCACCAAGCTGCCTCGGAGCAGCTCCCATCTGCAGCGCACAGAGCCCTTTACAAATGGTAATGAATGGAAACACTTCCTCCCAGTGACTGAACTTCCTTGGGGCTTTCTTTTCACTCCCCCCCCCCAGCCCGCGCGCCGGTCTAGAGAGGGGAAACTGAGGCCTAGGGCCTGGTTTTGATGCCTTCCTTCTGACTACTTTAGGTCTGAGTTGAATTCACACAGGTCAGGCAGTGCCTGTCCCCCGTGACTCACATTCCTGGGACAGGTGATCCCAGAAACAGGTAGATCATCATGGTACAAATAGATGGCCTCAACGAAGCTGCTTCTGGGAAGAGAAAAAAAATTGGGGCTGGAGAAATGGCTTAGCGGTGGTTAAGCGCTTGCCTGTGAAGCCTAAAGACTCCGCTTCAAGGCTCGATTCCCCAGGACCCACGTTAGCCAGATGCACAAGGGGGCGCACGCGTCTGTAGTTCGTTCGCAGTGGCTGGAGGCCCTGGTGCGCCCATTCTCTCTCTCTCTATCTGCCTCTTTCTCTCTCTGTCTGTAGCTCTCAAATAAAAGTTTAAAAAAATCTTTAAAAAAAATTGTTTCCTGAGCACAGACAGGGAGGGAGAGGACAGACCCGTTCATTGCCGGCTTATATATAATCCATGTTGGACTTCCTGGAGGAAGTGGCACCGGCATTGGCTATAACTGAGAGCTGGAATTGATCAAGCCAAGGGAAGGGGGTGTGAGATCCGTCCAGCACAGAAGCACAAGGTGAAGAAAGATGAAGTTTGGCGTTGCTGGTGGTAGATGTGTGCTGTGCGCAGAAGTAGGAGGTGAAGGACTATAGCCAGGGTGGGATGGGTCTGGTCCAACTGGCGTTTTAAACAGAGCAGTGGCCAGGAGGAGGGTGGGGGTGGGGTAGGAGGCTCTCACAGAACGTAGGTAGGAGACAAAGGCTGGAGCAGGTGTGTTGAAGAGATGCCCTGAAGCGGACAAGAGTACGTGTGCTGAGAAATCCCTAGCTACGTAGCTGGAAATCCGGGCGACACCACTTGTTTCTCCGCCTTGATCCACTGTCAGGCAAAGCAAATGTTTCCTGGGGACCTCAGCCAGGCCTTCTCGCACAGGTGGAAGCGTCTCCCCTTGTGAGAGAGATGCCTGACAGGCACCTTGCCTCCTGACTCTGCCATGGCAACCAGAAGCCAGGCGCACCTCGGGAGCTGCTGCGCGTTCCTTGAGCGAATGGGCCCCATCCGATCAGTATAAACAAAGAGATGGGAAATACTCTCCCCGCTGGGGGTAGAAGGATGCAGAGGTTGCAGGATGCTAGGCACCGCAGCACATCATAGACCCGAGAACTCAAGCAGGACACCCTTCTGGGAGAAGCCAGCACCCCCTCCCCACATGTCAGTCACCAGTGAGCGGAGAGGTGCATCTGCACCCTGCACGGAGCCTCCCTCCTTCGTTCCCCGGCAGGCCCCTCCCTGCCTGCCAGCCCCTGACCCAGAGCCATTTATTCTTTGAACACTTGACCATAGCAGGCTGTGCAGAAGATGGGCTTGGGTCATGGTCATGGTCCCTAGGATGCCCAGGAAGGAGGGGGCCACAAATGGTTACCCTGCACCCCCTTCCAGCAGCCCTGTGTCGGGGTGGTTGGCCTGCTGGGCTCTTCTGCTGCTGCTCCCTTCCACTGTCAGTGTGGCGCCTGGAGAGTCCACGCTGCCCTTCCCTAGGGAGTGCCTCCTCTGGCCATCTGTTCCAGGGTGGAATCCCAGTGGCACAGTGAAAGCTGAAGTTAGGCTGGGCTCTGTCCAGGCTGGAGCCGTGGTTCCTTCCCTCCTATCAGCTGTTGTAACCTTGGGGAAGTTCAGTGGCTTTTGGAAACCTCAGTTTTCTCATCTGTAGGTTGGGAATCCATTAGAGTTCTTGGGAAGCTGAAAATGGCGAAAGTCAGTTTCAGTACCTGGTAGATGGTGTTAACTATTGATAGTGCTGGCTGAGTTCTCTGGCCTGTGAGAGGCCTCCTCTCTCCAGCTCCTCTCTGCCTGACCAGAACAAGTAACCATATTGGTATGTGGTGAAGGAACCTCATTCCTTCAAGTCCTGGATACCATGGATCCTGTACTCAGGAACAAAAGCATGTGCTTCACTTAGAGGGAAAGCCACATTTTTGTTGTTGTTGATATATATATATATGTTTGGTAATTTTTTTATAAGAGAGAGAAAGAGAATTCACATGTCAGGGCCTCAAACCACTGCAATTGAACTCCAGACATGTGCATGCCCTTGTGCACCTGGTTTACCTGGGACCTGGAGAGTCAAACATGGGTCCTTAGGCTTCGCAAGCAAGCGTCTTAACCGTTAAGCCATCTCTGCACCCCTATATATTGTTTTTTATTTCCACAGTAGGGTCGCACTCTAGCCCAAGCAGACCTGGAATTCGCTATGTAGTCTCAGGGTGGCCTCAAACTCACGTCGATCCTCTTACCTCTGTCTCCCAAGTGCCAGGATTAAAGGCGTGCGCCACCACATCCTGCTTGTTGTTGGTATTTTTGAGACAGAGTCTCACACTGTAGTCCAGACTGGTCTAGAAATCATTGTGTGGCCCCAGCTGGCCTCAAATTTCCAACAGTTCTGTTTCTGCCTCAGCCTCCCGACTCCTGGGATGACAGGCACGTGGCGCTAGCTCACCTGGCTAGAAAGCTGTATTTCTGTCTGTCTGTCTGTCTGTCTTTTTTTTTTCCTTTTTATTGACAGCTTCCATACTTACAGACAATGAACCATGATCATTCCCTCCCCTCCCCCACTTTCCCCTTCACAAATCCACTCTCCATCATATCCCCTCCTCTCACCACTTTGTGCATCTGGCTTACGTGGGTCCAGGGCAGTCAAACCTGCGTCAAAGCCTCTGGTTTTGCAGGCAAGCACTTTAACCACTAAGCCACCTCTCCAGCCTGAGAGCTGCTTTTTACTGTAGGAAGTATCTTGGTGAAAAATCAGGTATGACTGAATAATCCAGGTTCCATAACCTGGCCAAGTTGGTGCAGAAAACCCACCACCCGCTCCCTCGGAACCTCATTGTGTGTCGTTTACACACCTAACACGCCACTGCCACAGTGAGCTTCCCCAGACCCCATCTCAGCCAGGCGTGGTGGTGCATGCCTTTAATCCCAGCACAGGTAGGAGGATCTGTGTGAGTTCCAGACCAGCCTGGGACTACAGAGTCATTTCCAGGTCAGTCTGGGCTGCACTAGAGTGAGACACTGCCTCAAAAAAATAAAAATAAAAATAAAAAACTCCTCCCCAAACCACACCGTACCCTCCTTTTCAAACTTCTCCATGATGTTCCATGGGTTACAAGCTCCTCAGAACCTTGCCAACTGTTTGTTTCTCTCTTGCTTAAACCTTCCATTGTAACAACAGGTCCACTTGTTCCCTAACTGCTTCTGTGTCTCTCCTTATCCCTTGTCACCGCCCAAGACTGACTTCTCCTGCCCCAGGTTCCCTCATAACCCCCACAGCCATGCTCCCCAGCTCCCCTGCCCCACTTAATTCTTTTTTTAAAAAAAATTTCTTTTTGTTTATTTATTTACTTGAGAGCAACAGACAGACAGAGAGAAAGAGGCAGAGAGAGAAAGAGAGAGAGAGAATGGGCGCGCCAGGGCCTCCAGCCACTGCAAACGAACTCCAGACATGTGCGCCCCCTTGTGCATCTGGCTAACATGGGTCCTGGGGAATCGAGCCTCGAACCAGGGTCCTTAGGCTTCACAGGCAAGTGCCTAACCGCTAAGCCATCTCTCCAGCCCCCCACTTAATTCTTAAATGAACAAGGACGAGAGAAATTTTGGACTTTAGAAGTGGTAGGGAAGAGGGAGAATGACTGTTACCGACCCTCTACTCCCAAACCAACCAGTGTGCCCGTCTATCCTCCTAAGACCTTAGGATGGAAGTCAAAGATTGTGTCTAGGGAGCAAGATTGTGGCAACTAAGGCTATTTCCTGTGTATTTTCCATTTCTACCTGTGCACCACGTCCACCCCATGCTTCTCTGTCAAGAGAAGTCCTTTGTTCTTGGTATTATTTTTTGTGTGTACAGGCATATGGTAAGCATGCTGCATGAATGTGTGCTCATGCATGTGTGATCGTATGTGTGTGGGGCTCATGCGCGTGTGCATGTGGAGGTCGGAGGATCTTGAGTGCATGACTTCCTCAGTCGTTCTCCACATAGTTTACTGCGACAGGGTCTCTCAGTGAACCTCCGTGAAGCTCACTGATTCAGCCAATGCAACTAACGTAGCTAATGTAACAGCAGTCCGGGGACCCTACCCGTCCCCGCCTTCCAAGTGCTGGTCCTACAGACGGGAACACGTCGCCACACCAGCATTGATGTGAGTGCTGGGAACCCAAGCTCGGGCCCTCACCAACAGAGCCGCTGCCTTCGCCCTTGATATTAGTTTTTAATCAAGTGGACATCTTTTGGACCTAGAGAAATTCAGAATCCAGATGGATTGAAACGCTCTGAACGGGGCTGGAAAGATGGCTTGGCTGCTAAGGCATTTGCCTGCACAGCCAAAGGACCTCGGTTCAATTCCCCAGGACCCATGTAAGCCAGATGCACAAGGGGGAGCATGCATCTAGGGTTCATTTGCAGTGGCCAGAGGCCCTGGTGTGCCCATTCTCTCTCTGTGTGCGTCTGCCTCTTTCTCTCTCACACTCTCTCAAATAATAAATAAGTATATATATATATATATTTTTTTTTTTAAAGACTCTGAAAGATAACTAGGCAATCAAAAAATAGATCCCTGACATTAGACAGCCCCTTTTCTGCCAAAAGCAATCTCCATCAAATCTTGTCAAAGCCAGCACACCAAAGAACACAGCAGTCCGTGCTTGCTTGCCTGAATTTGCGTTCTGGCTGTGTGGCCTCATTTGCTTTGTTGACGTGGAGTGAGGTGTGTTTAGCCTCCTTCTACTTCGTGTGCTTTCTCCCTGCTGGGTCAGAGCACCTGGCCAGAAGCAGCTTACGGAAGAAAGAGTTTATTTCAGTTTACAGTTCCAGAGAGTAGAGTGCATCATGGTGGGGAAGGCGTGGCAGGAGCAGGAAGCCAGCGTCACATGATCACATCAGCATGAAGGAGGGAGAGCGAGCAGTGGGCAGGCGTGGGCTGAAATAGCTGAAGGATGGCCTCCAGCAGCACACTTCCTCCTGCAAGGCTCCATATCCTGAAGGTCTGACAGCCTTCCAGAGCAGCACCACCAGCTAGGGGTTAAGTACTCATACACATGGGCTTCTGAGGGGCATTTTACACTCAGACACCACGTGCAGTTTCACCGCTTGTGAGATGTGCATGATTGGTCTGAGAAGCGCTGGCGTCTTGGGTTCACCTGGGAAGACTCAGTGGGTCTATAGACAGCACAGGGAAAGAGCACCGTGCACCCCAGCTACGCCTATGACCTATGGACCTCCGGCTCTCTCTTGACATATAATGATATCAGTAGGATATGGGAAACTATGCTTATAAAGTAACCCCCTGCCTCCAGCATGAGCACCGGAATCCAAGGCCGGGTCAGGGGACAGCTCTGGCAATGAGTGGGCACTGACTTCCCTCTTATCCTGTCGGCTGGTCACTTGCTTAGAAGCCGGGGAGCCCTGCACTCCAGCAGGTGTAAGTTGAATTCTAGCTTGGCAGATGTTTATTTGCATCTTCTAGATTCAATATTTTGTGCGGGGATTCTGAGAGCAGATGTGTTTTAGGGCCCCCCAAAGTTCACAACTGGGACAGCCAGAGTGGAAAGCACCAGGAGACCTCATGGCCACTGGTGTGTTGTAAACACGGGCAGCCAGGGTGTCGTGGAGTCACCTGCAGTGTGCTCCAGACCAGGGAGAACCTGGCTTCTCATCCCCTAACAGCTCTTGGCCCAGGACAGATGCTCGGAAGTTCTTTGTGAATGACCTACTATAACTAAGGACCCTGGGGCACGTAAGGGAAGTTTTGAGCCTTGAAGATGGACTTGGACATTGCAAGGTAAACATGAGGAAGATGTCACCCATCCCCCCAGCACAAGATCACTCAGCTTTGAAAAGGGAACTTCTGACCCATGCTACGACGCAGATGAACCTGGCAGATATTATGCCGAGACAAGCTCATTATATATACGTATATTGTGACAACCACTGTACCATTGCACTTCTGTGAAGTTCCTAGAGCAGGCAGATTCCTAGAGAGAACGTAGCATGGTGGTTGCCAGGGCCTGAGAGGAGGGGAGAATGGGGAATTTTAAAATGAGCGCAGAGTTTTTAGCTTTGCAATATGAAAAGACTTCTGGAGATCGGTTACACGTCAGTATAAACATTTAAGTGTATGGAACTGTACACTTTGCTGTATACTTTTTAAAATTTTTGTGGGAGAGAGAGAAAGAAAGAGAGAACACTGGCATGCCAGGGCCTCTAGCCTCTGCAGTCAAACTCCAAACATGTGTGGCACCTTGTATGTCTGGCTTATGTGGGTTCTGGGGAGTTGATCCTTGGTCCTTACGCTTCACAGGCAAGTGCCGTAACCACCAAGCCATCTCTCCAGCCCTGCCATATATTTTTTACATATCTATATGTGTGTGCTGTGCTTGGATAGTGTGTTGCAGACAGGAAGATGGGGGAGGCTAGGGAAATGGCTCCATCAGTTTTGTGCTTGTTGTCCAAGCAAGCGTGAGTGAGGACGTGAGGTCATGTCCCCAGACCCATGTAACAGCAAGGTGTAGTTGGTATGTGTCTGTAATCCCAGCACTGGGGGTAAAAAAAAAAACAACACAAGGATCCCTGGGGTTTGCTGGCTAGCTAGCCTGGTCAAATTGGTGAGCTTCCAGGTTCAGTGAGAGACCCTATCAAAATAATAATAACAATAATAATAATAATAATAATAATAATAATAATGTGGGGACCAATTGAAGAAGACACCCAGTATTGGCCCTCTGGCTTCCACAAACGTGCATACACACGTGCACATGCACCTCCCCACACATCTAAAAATATGCCAGCGTACACATACACTACACACGCATATATATAAAAAACAGACAAGATGCCAGGCATGGTGGTGCATGTCTTTAATCCCAGCACTTGGGAGGCAGAGGTAGGAGGATCACAGTGAGTTCTAGGCCACCTTGAGACTACATAGTGAGTTCCAGGTCAGCCTGAGCTAGAGTGAGACCGTACCTTGAAAAAACAAAACAAAACAAAACAAAACCCCACACAAGATGGCAAGCTGTGTGTCATGCACTGGCTCATGTGTTTGCACATCTAGTCCCAGGCTGGCCGTGTGCTCTTTTAAGGGGTTGTGAATCCTTTAGGAGGTAGGGCCTAGCTGATGTGGATGGATCCTTGGGGCAGGCCTTTGAAGGTAAGGTCTATCCCTAGTTCTTATTTATTTATCTATGTCTGTATGTAGCTGTGAATGCCATGGCTCACGTATGAAGGTTAGAAGACCTCACCTGGTCACCTCCTTTGAGAGAGGGTTTCTTGCACTGGGTTCTAGCTTTGCCAATTTTGCTGCTCTCACCATGAGCTTCTGGGAAAATCTCCTGTTCCCACCTCCCCATGAGTGTCAGTGTGATGCTGGGATTACAGAAGCCCACCATGGCTTCCTGCTTTTTCCATGGGGCCTGGGGATTGAACTTGGGTACTCCGGCATGAGCAGGAAGCACTTTATCCACTGAGCCGTCTCCCCAGCTCCCCACAGCCGTCCTGGTTTCTGTTCAGCTTTCTCTGCTTTCTGACCCACTAAGATAGGACCGAGCCCGTGCCTCAAGCTCAAGCTGCCACTGTCCGATCTGCCCCACCCAGCTGCCGGCTCTGTCCCACCAGGGCGCATCGGGAGCCACCACGAACCTCTTCTCCCTGGAGTTGGTTCTGTCAGTTATTTCATCCCAGCAAAGATGTGTATTCCAGCAAACTGAAAAGAAAGCAAAAAGAGAGGAAGGGATCCTGGGGACAAAGACGGAAGCTGACGTGGAGAGATAGGAGAGCACAGGTGAAAGGGTGGCTGACTGATCGGGTTAAAGCACAGGAAGGGGCACGGTGGGAGATGAGGTCCCATGGAGGCCGAACGGGCCCCAAGGGCCATGCCAAGGAGTGTGGAGTTGAAAGTTTGGGCTTCGATTTCATGTATTGGTAAGATGGGACTTAAGATATTCGCTTCAGCCTTGGCTTTGTAGACTGTCAAAGGTAGGCCGCAGCACGCGGGCCATGCCATCCTCTCGGCTCTGCCCCAGCACAACCTCTCCTGCGCAAGACCCACGGCTCATCGTCACCATGGCCCCCAGGCACCTTCACGGGCATCCTCCGCTGGCTTGGCTTCGAACTGACGCCTCAGACTGTCCCGGTGCCACCAATGGGAGTAAGTGAGGGTTCCCTGACTGCTTCCCAAGCCCCCTGACCGTTGTAAAACTGACAGGAGCCCCTACCTGGCTCTGCATCAGCGCCATAAACATTCCATCTCTGGCACAGGACCCCCGAAGTCTGCCAGCTCCCTGGAAGATGGGTGCCACCTTCATTTACTCACTGGGCTGGGCTTCACTTGGTCCAATGCTAGCTGAAAGTTTGCATGTTGACAACAGGGAGGAGCTGTCCTTAGTGTTTGGGAGTTCTGAGGACACCCACGCAAGGTTGGCACCCATGGAACTGTGAGCAGGATGGCCACAAGACAGACCTCTCTCTCCCTGTCTCCCTGTCTCCCTGTCTCCCTGTCACCCTCTCTCCCTGTCTCCCTCTCTCCCTCTCTCCCTCTCTCCCTCTCTCCCTCTCTCCCTCTCTCCCTCTCTCCCTCTCTCCCTCTCTCCCTCTCTCCCTCTCTCCCTCTCTCCCTCTCTCCCTCTCTCCCTGTCTCCCTCTCTCCCTCTCTCCCTCTCTCCCTCTCTCCCTCTCTCCCTCTCTCCCTCTCTCCCTCTCTCCCTCTCTCCCTCTCTCCCTCTCTCCCTCTCTCCCTCTCTCCCTCTCTCCCTCTCCCTCTCTCTCTCTCTCTCTCTCTCTCTCTCTCTCTCTCTCTCTCTCTCTCTCTTTCTGTGCAGCTCTGGCCTGTATTTAACATGAGGCTTTTAGGTGTCCGTTATCTTCCTTAAGTTTTGATTTTTCAATTCTGTAATGAGCCTGTCATTCCTTTCTGGCTTTTCAAATTGAGATGATGAATGAGGGAACTCTGAGTAACCAGATGACCTATTAATGCTATGCATTCTCCAGAGCTGCTGAAGGTAAACACTGACGGGGTATTTTGGAGGCCTTAACATAGGAAGAATGCCTAACATTCCCTTCCTTCCACTCTTTCTTTTTTTTTCCTTTCTTCTTTCCTTCCTTCCTCCCTCCCTCCCTTCCTTCTTTTCTTCTTTTCTTTCTTATAAAACATGTGTATTTATTTGTGAGGAGAGAGAGAGAGAGAGAGAGAGAGAGAGAGAGAGAGAGAGAGGGAGAGAGAATATGGGCATACCGTGGCCTCTTGCTGCTGTAAATGAACTTCAGATGCTACTTTGGTCACCTGGCTTTACGTGGGTCCTGGGGAACTGAGTCCAGGCAGGTTTTGCAAGCAAGCACCTTTAGCCACTGTACCATCTCCCCAGTCCTTTTTTTCTTCCTTCCTTTATTTCTTATATTTTGATGGGTTCCTGCTTTGTGTCCCAGGCTGGCTCTAAACTTGAAATTCCCTGTCTCAGCCTCCAAAGTATTGGCCTTGAGACTCGCGGAATGCACGGTCACACCCTGCTGGCAGACAATTCTTATTCAGAGATGGACAAGCACATGGGCAGAATATTCGTTCACTAAAGACAGGCCAACTTCAGCAGCCTTGCTAGCAACAGTCCAGCTCCTTTACTGCTCTGTGATTCGACTGAATGAGACTTGATATTGGCTCCTTGAGGCCCTTGTTCTCACCCTTCTCACTGAGACACGGAAAGGACCCTCCTTAGTCATCATGGCAGTATGAACAAAACACTTCAAGCCCGAACTCTCACAGAATCACATTATAGGATCCTGTGCTGTAGAGAACAATGAAAGAGATGGTTGGCATGACAACAAAGAGTTTGCCCCATCCATGGTCCATTAAAAATGGACCACCACCCTATGCACTGTCGGACAATTATAATTCACTCCAACAAGAATCATAGGAGGGGGGCTGGAGAGATGGCTTAGTGGTTAAGGTGCTTGCCTGCAAAGCCAAAGGACCCAGGTTTGATTCCCCAGGACCCACATAAGCCAGATGCACAAGGGGGTGCACACATCTGGAGTTCATTTGCAGTGGCTGGAGGCCCTGATGCGCCCATTCTCATTCTCTCTCTCTCATAAATAAATAAATAAATAAATAAATCTCTCCCTGCCTATTTCTGTATTTTTTTTTCTCTCTCTCTCTCTCAAAATAAATAAATAAATAAATAAGAACCATAGGAAGCTGTTCCCTTGCACCTGTCACTTCTTGCATCGCGGTGGCGCATAGCTGCCTGACCTCATACACTGTCTTAAACATGTACAAGCGAGACAGACAATGGAGACCCATATTGGGAATACTGTAGGATTTGATACTGGCTTCTGGCTCTTCAGTTCAGTGACTCCCTTCCACCTCCCACTTGAATCTGAACTCTGCATCCCACTAGAATCAGTTCCATAGCTCTCCCACGTCTGGAATCTCCTGTGGCTTCAGACGAAAGACACATTGTGTCAATGCTGGCTGGATTCAAGGACTCCATCAGCCAGGCTAGCTCTGGCCTGCCACCCTGCTTTCCATTTTTATGTGTGTGTGCGCGCATGCGTGCGCGCACATGCACACACGTGGTACTTCATACACTCGCCTGTGGCAGGGACACTTGACTACAGTGACCAAGGCAGAATGATGGGTGTCCCTCTCCATCGCTTTTCTGCCCAGTCTTGTTTTGAGCCAGGGTCTCTTTATTGTTTCCAGAGCTCAAAGGGCTCCAATGATTCCCGGGTCTCTGCTCCCCTTTAGGATGGGGTTATAAACGCATGTGGCCACACCCATCTGTTTATACAGTATCCAGAGATTCGAGCTCCAGAGATCTCAGACCCCCTCACACCCTTTCAGGCTCTCATTCTTGCGTAGGAAGTGCATTTAACTTCCACCGAGCCATCTCTCCAGCCCCTGCTTTTGCTTTTGAGTCTTTCTCTCACTTAGAAGCTAAAACACACTAAGCATCTACTCTTGCACTCCTGGTGGGCCTTTGAGAATTTGGTCTTGAGGGCTGGAAATGTACTCAGTGGATAGAATGCTGGCCCAGCATTGCACAAGGTCCTGGGCCCAGTCCCCAGCACTGGATAAAACCAGACGTGGTGGGGCATGTCTATAGTCCCAGCACTTGAGAGGTGGAAGCAGGAACATCAAAAGTTCAAAGTCTTCTTTGTCCACATCTTGAGTTCAAGGTCAGCCTGGTCTATGTGAGACACTGACTCAAAAGCAAGGAAAAAAAAAAAAGAAAGAAAAAGAAACGTTCCTGATCATGAGGGTTCCTGCCTCACTTGGGAGCAAGTGGCTGAGAGAAGGGTGTGGCTGTTGGAAGGCAATGTGAGATCTATGCTGTTTGAAAACTTTCTCTATAAACTGAATTGTCTCTGAAGGTACTAAACCAAACTGTATGTGCATGCATGTATTTGTTTATAGGTGTGTGTGTGTACATGAGTGTGTGTGTACCATGTAAAAGAATAGTGTTACCATTCACAATAAAAATTTGGACTATCTAGGTTTTTCTAAGAATAAGAGAAAGAAACATAATTAAATACACCTACTCCCATACTGAAAGGAAACTGGTAGTAATATCTTGGTACAATTCCCCCACACTTATGTCCTTCTGTAACATAGTTTACAATATTTTGATTCTTTTTCCTACATCATGACTTATCAGCTCATGTCATCAAGTGCTTCCCTATCATGAAAACAAGGATGGACAATTGCTTCCCTACCATTTTTAGTGCCTCAATATTGTCCCAAGCATAATGCAAGCCTAACACCCACTCCATTTCACTGAGACCCCTTTCTTAGGCATTGAATTTCTCCCAGGAAAATTTTTATCTTTCACTTCACAAATAATTTGAATTTAGGAAGACAGACCCAAATCCTTGATTATATATTTTTTAAAATTTTTAGGCTAAGATCCTAAAAGAGTAATTAATAGGTCAAAAGGTAGACATCTTTTCAAGGACTTTGTTAATACTCACTGACAAATGAATTCCAAGAATTGAAACCAATGTCTTCATACTTCAATACACAAATTATGTGCATTATAATTTCTTGAAATAATTGCCAGTTTCATAGGTGAAAAATAGGATCTTTCTCCACTGGCCATGAATTTTTCTTTATGTGCCTTTAGGTCATTAGTATTTATTTTGTACTTTTTTTCTATCCATTTTTGTCCACAGTAAGACTGTTTTCTTAGTGACTGATCAGAGCTTTTATCTCATGTCATATGTGTTACAAATATTCCCTTGGTCTTTTGTTTGCTTTTTAAAATTGGATTTATGGTATTGTTCTTTCATTTTTAATTGACAATTTCTATAATTGTAAACAATATCCCATGGTAATTCCCTCCCTCCTCCCACTTTCCCCTTTGAATCTCCACTCTCCATCATATCCCCTCCCTTTCTCAGTCAGTCTCTCTTTTATTTTGGTGTCATGATCTTTTCCTCCTCTTATGATGGTCTTGTGTAGGTAGTATCAGGCACTGTGAGGTCATGGATATCCAGGCCATTTTGTGGCTGGAGGAGCATGTTGTAAGGAGTCCTACCCTTCCTTTGGCTCTTACATTCTTTCCACCACCTCTTCCGCAATGGACTCTGAGCCTTGGAAGGTGTGATAGAGATATTGCAGTGCTGAGCACTCCCCTGTCACTTCTTCTCAGTACCATAGTGCCTTCTGAGTCATCCCAAGGTCACTGCCATCTGAAAAGAGAAGGTTCTCTAACCAAAAGTGAGAGCAACGTTAATATATGGCTATCAACATTAATAGAAGTGCTTACCAGGCAGTTTGGTGAGCATAGTATATACATTTAGCCAGACAGCAGCAGATGTTACACCCCTAGGGCTCAGGACTACCCCTGTTGTAGGTTTTCAGTATCAGGGATGTATTCCTTCCCATGGAGTGGGCCTCCAGGTATTTTTCTTAATGTAGAACGGTTGCACAATTTTATGTAGTCTAATCTGCCAGTCTTTCTTCTTCATGGTTTTCATATTGATCTTGCTATTGGGAAGGCTTTCCCCACTCTTCCTCATTTAGCTCTATTTTCTAAGGACGTAATATTTCATGCCACTTATCTCCAGAATCCTGGGCCCTAAGACAGGGCAGACCTCCAAAGAAGACCAGCAAGGTAAAAATGGGAGAATGTGAAAATGCAGGTCTGGGCACAGGCACCACAGAGAAGGATTTTACATGTCCTTCAGTCTCGTTGACAAGCTGACCAACCCAAGCTCTGCTCCAACACCCTTTGTTATCCCTTCTGGGAGGACTGTGATCTTGTTCAAATCTTTGCAAAAGCTTTCTGGGTTGAGTAACGCCAGTGTCTTTCTTCCTAAGCTTCCCTCTCTCAGGGGTTCTCAGCGTCACCAAACTGGGTGTCCCACTCACTGACATGTCCACCCCTGTAGGGCACAGGCCACCCCAGGCAACTGCAAATGAAAGAAGTGTAGGGAGAAAGGAGAAGAGGTTGACTCTAGGTCACAGAGTAGTCACCACCAGTAGTAACAATGCTGGCTACAAGACCAATGTGTCAGTCACACCTGGGCTGCAGCACCTCTTCCAGTGATTGTTTACTTTCTCATTGATGGGACAAAAGGGGGGAGCAACCAGAATCAGCTTAAGGAAGGAAAGAGGCTTATTTTGGCTTAGTTTTGAGACATTTCATCATGGTGGGGAAGAGTGGCAGGAGCAGACAGCCAGCAGCACAGTATCACATTAGCATGGAAGAAGAAGAGACAGCCAGTGAGGCTGGGCTGTGACACCCCAATGCCTATCCCTGGTGACACACGTTCCTCCAGCAAGGCTCCATCTCCTAAAAGGTTCTACAACCTTCCCAAATAGCGCTGCCAACTGGGGATTAAGTATTCAAACACATGAGGCTATGGGGGACGTTTTGCACTTAAAGCATCACACAGGGGCAGAAAATGGATTTCCCTTCTTATGTGTGTGTGTCTCCGTGTGTCTCTGTATGTGTGTGCGTACATTCACATGCATAAACAGAGTGTCATGCACACACCCCCACACACACATTCTAGCCTCACTATTCTGCTAGATGATCCCAAATAGGAGAAACTATTTCTGCATAAAAAATATTTTAAAAATATTTTTTTATTGACAACTTCCATAATTGTAAACAATATCCCATGGTAATTCCCCCCCCCCACTTTCCCCTTTGAAACTCCACTCTCTATCATATCCCCTCCCCGCTCAATCAGTCTTTTATTTTGATGTCATGATCTTTTCCTCCTGTTGTGATGGTCTTGTGTAGGTAGTGTCAGGTGCTGTGAGGTCATGGATATCCAGGCCATTTTGTGTCTGGAGGAGTTGTAAGGAGTCCTACCCTTCCTTTGGCTCTTATATTCTTTCTGCCACCTCTTCTGCAATGGACCCTGAGCCTTGGAAGATGTGATAGAGATATTGCAGTGCTGAGCACTCCTCTGTCACTTCTCAGCACCATGATGTCTTCTGAGTCATCCCAAGGTCACTGCCATCTGAAAAGAGATGCTTCTCTAACCAAAAGTGCTAGTAGCATTAATATATGGGTAGGAATGTGAAGGGAAGTGCTTACTGGCAGTTTGGTGAGCATAGTATATACTTTTAGCCAGACAGCAGTGACATTATACTCCTAGGGCTCATGGATACCTCTGTTGTAGATTTTCAGTATCAGGGATATATTCCCTCCCATGGAGCAGGCCTCCAGTCAAATTAGAAGGCAGTTGGTTTCCTCCATAACAGATGTGCCACTATTGCACCCGTTGGCTCATTTGGCCAAATATAAGGCTTGCAGTATCCACTGTTGGGTATCTTCACTAGTGATTTCTCTCTCCCAATGAATTGCGTGCAGCATGGCTTCTTCTAGCTCTCTGTCAGCTGGTCTGCATGGAGGAGGTTTTCAGCTCAGCTCTGGCAGGGTTATTTCTGCAGTTTGAATTGGGGGAGGGAAAAGGGGAGAAATAAACCTTCAGTAGAAATAGAAGAAGAACTGAGCATGTGCAGAGTCATTTTCTTTCTGCATGCTTTATTAAAGAATTATATGACATAATTACACGTTCTAAATGTCTTTACACATATTTATGGTAATTACGTCAATGCACATTTGATGTTCTGTAATTAAAGTAAACACACAACAATCCTGACAAACCGCTTGATCAAGAACTCAAGTTCCCCAAGTGAACGCAGGGAGAGACGACATTAACCCCTCTCCTTCCTGGATATTCCGCCACCTTTTCTGCACTCTTCAGGTGTGCTTTCACAATTACGACTTCATCCCCGTTAGGATATTGGTTTTTTGTTGTTGTTGTCATTTGGTTGGTTGTTGTGTGTGTGTGTGCAGTGTGTGTGTGTGTGTGTGTGTGTGTGTGCAGTGTGTGTGTGTGTGTAGTGCAGGCACTACTCACATCCACGTGCCCCTGTGGTGCCTGCAGTGGGAGGTGCTCACCTGAACTGGCCAGAGCAGCACGTCAGGTGAGCTGTTCCATTACTCTTCCCCTGGTCTTATTTGAGCCAGCGTCTCTTTCTTACTGATACCCAAACTTGCTGTTTTTCATGAGCTCCGGGGTCTCTGCTCCCCCTCGTGGGACTGGGGATACAGGCATGCATGGCCACGCCCAGCTGTTCAGGTGGGACCTGGAGATTTAACCTCAGCAACTTTAAGATCCCTTCAGGACACCCCCCCCCTCCGTGCTTGCATAGGAAGGGATCTTAACTGCTGAGCCACCTCTCCAGCCCCAGGGAATATACTTGAGTTTAGCCCTTATGGAAACGCTAGTTACTTTCATTGTTTCCCTTCCAGGGCAGAGTGTTTGCTGCCTTGGCGGGGGAGGGGACATCAGACTCTGAGAATGCCCGTAGGATTGCCCAAGCAGCCACTTCATGCATTTGGGGACAAGAATTATCCTGCAGTATGTGGGAAAACAGAAGGCAAGTGGCCTCTGAGATTCCATCTCCCATGGAAACTGGAGCCTCATGAGCAGAGCCAGCCTTGACCATGAGCTCAGAACACGTCTCTTAGTCCGCTGGTGATCCCAAGCAATGCTTTGCAACTCAGTTGGTTCCTAGAGGCCAAGGCCCTGTCCATTCCCTAACATGGGGACAGGCGCATTGGGATTTTCATGGTGACATGGTGATGCTACTAACCTCTGCCTGGCAGTGTGTATGTGGCACATGTTCATACATGTGTGGGCACAAGCGTGTGCAGGAAGGTGTCCGTGCATATATGTGAGCATGTATGTAGAGGTCAGGGATCAGTTTGAGCTCTGATTCCCCACAAGGACGTAACAGTGGTTCCTGTGGTGATTTGATTCAGGTGTCCCCCATAAACTTAGATGTTCTGAACACCAGGTTCCCAGTTGATAGAGATTTGGGAATAAATGCCTCTGGAGGTGGGGTATTGATGGGGGCGGGTTTATGGGTGTTATAGCCAGTTTCCTCTTGCTAAGTGTTTGGCACACTCTCCTATTGATGTTGTCCACGGATGTTGGTGAGGGGGTGATGTCCACCCTCTGCTCGTGTCGTCGTTTTCCCTGCCATCATGGAGTTTCCCCCTCGAGCCTGTAAACCAAAATAAACCTCTTTTTCTCACAAGCTGCTCTTGGTTGGGTGATTTCTGCCAGCAATGCGAACCTGACTGCAACAGTCACCATACTGGGCTCTCTCCAGAGGAAGAAATTTACTATGAGATCAGAGCCAAAGGTGGGAAGCCTGGCTTCCCTCTGTGGTGCTCTATCTCTGTAACAGCTTTGGGACCCTCTCTCTCTGAGTAGAAGGGTGCTTTCCCACCCACTTTCACAGGGCCTAGAGCCAATGAATGCTAAGGAGCTTAAAAAGTTAAAAGCTTCCAGTAAGTGTTAGGACTTTGCAATAAACTCTTGCAGTCGCTAGCACTGACCTCCTTTAGCATGGAACAGAAAACAGGAACAGCCTCGGTTTGCACCCATCAGTTCCATCCCACCTCTGTGACCCACAGAAACCAATTATCCCTGAAACAGGTGGTCTCAGAAGGGTGATTTCTCTGGTCCTCACAGAGGGAAAATAAAAGAAACCTGCTATACTGGTTCACTTTAGTGTCGGGGGAAGGACTAAAATGAGGGTTGACTAATAGCTCATAAAAGTAGAGAACTTATTGACTGATAGAATTCTTAGTCATGAAATTGCTGTGTCTCATACCTAGCGAAATCAAAGCAATTACCGATTCAAACGAAGCTGCAGTGCTTGCTTAGTGTGGAAAGCACTTGTGTTTTAGTCCAAGATGGGGCTCTAGGTGAGCGACCTCTTACTCCCCCATAAGGAGAACCTCCTTGCAGCCTACACAGGCTTTAGGATGGTAATTGCCGTAGGCTCAGATAAAGATCTCACTGTGCTAATGACGCCCTTGTTCCTCCTGTTCTGAGACCTTGCTTCCAGCATTCTCGGACACCCAGGATTGCCAGGGGAATCAGTGAGGTAGAAATGAACCCATCAACACCCGCGGGCCAGCGCTTCATATCTTTCCCGCAGCACCACCATCTTTCCCTTCTTTCTCTTTGAATTGTTCACTGCTCAGGACCTGGTAAATTTAGACCCATGCCTCATGGGTGTATTTAAACATGTGAGCAAGTGAGATGGAAACAGATGTAGCGTTTTCTTTCTCTCTTCTTCTTCTTTTTTTTTTTTTTTTTTTCCTTTTTAGTGAGGGCTTTGCACGGCCAGGAACCATAATTCATATTTTCTTCACACTCACAAAAGACTCTGTTGGAACGGAGTTTGTGTCGGGAAACATATTTCAAGGCTCTTCCTGGTTGGGAGTTGTGTTTGAAACTTCTGTGCATTTTCCAACTACTAGAAATAGTGAGCTCAGGGAGAAAGTAGCCCGGGTCCTGCTTCCTTTTCCTTGAGTCCAGACAAGAGACTGCGATGTTTGAATTCCAAGGAGGAAGGTCATTTTCACAAAAGCAATTTCTTACTTCAGTACAACAGGTAGGAAGAAAAGGAAAAATAAAAATTCAGCTCTACTCATTTCTACAAGTTCATGACTTGGAGGTGGAGGGCAGGAGTTTGAAATTAAATATTCGGGAGAGAAATCAACGAGAAGCAAAATCTCTAGCAAGAGAATGTCCATTAAATCCCAGTGATGGGATTGCCAATAAAGTCTGTTACAACCCCGTTCTCCCCCGTCTCTTCCCCCAGTAGCGCTTGGGAGTTCAATCATTCCCCTGAGGGACTGTGGTCTATTCTCCCCGGGTCTAGTCTAGTTCTTGGCTGTTAAGTTACCAACTGCGGCCCCTGGGGATTGAAAATTAATTTCATTCCCTGCCCCATGCGCCTGATCCCAGCTGGTCGGTGGCTTAGCTGGGCATTGGGGTCAGATGCGTGAGACCACCAGGTGCCCGGAGTAAATGATCAGGGGCCCTGGGCTGAGAAGACTTCTAACAATTCCGAAATCACTTTTCCCACTCAATTGCAGCATGTCCTTTTCTCTCCATACTGAGATTCAATTATCTGCGCCGATGTGTCCCCCCCTCAGCCCCCACCTTCTCCTACCCTCCTTACCTGTGCTTTCTGCTGGATAGTTTAATGTCCTTTTTTCTGGCAGATGTGGGTGATGGGATCCCTATAAGTAAGGGAGGATTTTTTTTTTTTTTTTTTTTTTTTACACATTCTCAGGAGCTGAATGACTTTGGGAAAGCACTGGAATGTCAGAAGACCCTGACTTGGGGCTAGAGAAATGGCTTAATAAGTAAAGTGTTTTCTATGCAAGCATGAAGACTTAAATTCAGATTTCCAGAACCCAAGTGAAAAACTAGGAATGGTGGTGTATACTACCCAGTGCTGAGTAGGCAGACAGGAAGATCCCTGAGGTAAGCTGGCTAGCTTATGTAGCTAAATATTTGAGCTCTGGGTTCAGTGAAAGACCATCTCAAAAATAAAATAAGGTGGGGAGCAATTGTCTACCTCTGGTCTCCACATGTATGTGCATACATGTGTACTTGCAAACATGCATACATGTACACATGTACAAGAGAAAGTACTGACTCTAGTTTTGGGGCCTTGGGAAAGTCACTCAGCCTTGCTGAGCCTCAGTTTCCCCTTCCACACAACCGTAAGTAATTAGCAGGTCATCATCTAGTTCATAAACCCTGAGGAGTCTATTTCAGTAGGATTCCTTGAGGATCCCAAAACACTTCCTTGATAGAGGTGTGTTCTTTCTGAGGAAGTGACTCCAAGGAACCCAGAACACAAAGTCACAAGTAAAGACCATCCAGGTCCCCAACATGGCTGAAATTCATGCTAAGCATTTGGGCTTCAGGTCCAGGGTCTTTTGTACCTTTCTCCCCAGGAAGCCCAGTATCTCCACAGGGTCCTGCAAGGGAGAACTTCCTTGAGACAGCTTGCAAGCTGGATATGGGTGGGAGGCAGGAAGTAGATAGAAGCTATCCCCAAAATTTACTTGGACGTAGTCCCTGAGGAGGCGCCTTCCCAGGGTCCCCTCCTCTCCCGCTTCGGTTTGTAAGGCTGTCAATGGGAACGGGAGTCAGTGATGTTTGCCCAAATGCTGTTTCCTAAGAACTGTTGGATGCCCAAGATGCTTTCGGAATCTGTTTGCTTTTTCCAACAAACTTGTTTCTTTTCCTGGAAGTGAAATGTGGCATGAAGCCGGCGGAGTCGGAACCCAAGTCTATTCCAATTCCTTTACTCAACGTGGATCACACGGCAGTGACAGGCCCTTCCTCCTACTGGTTCCCAAGGCCCTGAGAGGCTGTCACTACTAGTAAGCACTGGCTGTATACAGCAGCTTTCCTGCCTATAAGCTAGGCATGGCGCCCCAGATCTGGGGACCATTTCATCTTCAAACTACATTGAGAGAAATGATCCAAACCTCCATCATACACATGAAGAATGAAGACCAGATGCTGTAAGAGCAGGCTTCACACTCAGAGCCCTTGTTCTTTCTGGTAACGCACACTCGTGCACACATACACACACACACACACACACACACACACACACTTGCAATGAAGACTCTTCCTTTTTCATACCGAGAAAAATCTTCAGCAGCGGCACCTCCCTACCGTTCACCTTTTGATTGAATATGACCTTCTGTTTTCAAATGTTAAGCTTTTTACTGACAACCTCTATACATACACACAATGTACCCTGATCACAATCCCCTCCTATACCCCACTCACCACTGAATTTCTTCTTTCCAACTAGTTCCTCTTCAATTCTGATGTCATCATCATCATTATTATTTTTTGGCCCTCATATTACGCAGGCCTTGTAGCCTCAGCCTCGGTGAAGTCATGAATGCCATGGTCACTTTGTGTCTGGAAGACAGCATTCCAAAACATTCCTCCGTCCTTTGCCTCCCACATTCTTCCAGTCACCTTATTCACAATAGTCCCTGAGGGTATGCTAGAGGGGACTCTCAGTACAGAACACTCCACTGTCACTTCTCACACTTTGATGAGTTTTTTTCAGTCTCCCTAGTGGTCTATGCCATTTTAAAAGGGAAGCTTCTTTAACCAAAAGTGATATTAGCATCAATATATGGACATAATCATAAATATTTAGAAGGCATTTTGGTGAGCATAATATATCCATTTAGCCAGAGAACAGCAGTAGTTTCCCCCTAGAGCTTATGACCTATCTAGCCATAGGCTTTTGATTAGGTTTTCAGTATCAGACATGAATTCCTTCCCATGGAGTGGTCCTCAAGTCCAATCAAAGGTCAGTTTCCCCTATAACTTACATGACACCATTGCATAAGTTGGAACATTGGCCTGGCTGACCAGACATAAAGCTCGTAGGGTCCATTGCTGGTTAAAAAACTGTGGATGATTTTTCTTCCCCAACTGGCTGTGTCGCTCTTTCCTGCAACCTGACAGTAGGGATGGAGGTTTCCAGCTCAGCTCCAGCTTGACTTGTCAGTACCTGCAGCCCAAGTATAGGTGTAGTCTTCAGCAATGGGGTCTTACATCTAGTTCTGGTGGGCAATAGACTGTAATATGTTGGGGGTGTCAGAGACCTCCCTGACCAACAACTCACTGGAAGGTGTCCCAGACCTGGCCCTGAAATTGTCTTGTAGTAATGATCTATGTAGCGAACAGCCTTTTTGTGCATGTGCAGGGGTGGGTTTTCAGGTAGAGTCTCCCTGTAGCCCAGGCTGACCTGGAACTCCTGTAGTTCCAGGCTAGCCTTGTCATGAGCGTCTTTAATCTCCAGGTCTCCTATGGCAAGATGGGAGGGTAAGGCAGAAGAATCCTTGGCAGCTCACCTGGCATACACAACAGGAAATAAGAAGAGACCCAGCCCAAACAGAATGGAAGACCAGGACCCGTGCTCAAGGCTGTTCTCTGTTCTCCACACGTGCACTGAGGAACACGCACACACATTTGCACACGCACACTCAGTAGGCAATTGAATGTCTTGAGTTGGCTCTATGTGAGGGAAATCAAAAATACCAGATTTCTTTAAATTGTATTGATTTGTAAGTAGAGAAACAGAGAGAGAATGAGAATGGGTGTGCTGTGGCCTAGTTCCACTGCAAACAAACTCCAGACACACAAGCTACTTTGTGCATCTGGCTTTACGGGAGTGCCAGGGAATTGAACCCAGGCCTTCAGGCTTTGCAAGCAAGCGCCTTTAACCACTGAGCCATCTCTCCAGTCCCCAAATACCAGACTTTGACATCTTTTAATTTTAATATTCATTCCCTGTCTGTCTCCGTCTTTTGCATGGAAAGCAGACATGATGAGCGCAGAGCGTAGTAACACCGCAGGCCAGGGAGCATGTTCAAGATAGCGTGGCAGGTGACACCCAGGATGTCAGAGAATGTGACAGCAGCGCTGGGGACATGAATAGCATAATGCCACACATCATTGCTGCCAGCAGGTCCAGGATAAGTTGGCAGTGGGCACAGAGGCACCGTCTGGGTCAGGAGATGCCAAGAGGAGCTAGCGTGTTGTCATCTGTGCAAGCAACACACAGACGCCACCAAGCCTGCTGGCACAGGTGGCTGTGCCTCCCGGGCGTCTTCCTGCCCTTTCACTGACCCCGGCTTGGCAGCTTTTCATGCAGTCAGACTCCCGCCTTCTCACCCACGCTGTGAAGCACTTTGAGAGGGTCAGTTCCTCAATGCCAGAAACCCAGGTGGCAGGTAGACAAAGCTTGATGCCCACTAGCTCAGCAGCGGCCGCATGGTTTTATCTTCTGTGCCTCAGTCTCTCCATTTGTAAATGGGATATACCCCTCATCTTTTAAAGCATGAATAAGATTTTTAAAAATTCAGGCTGGAGAGATGGCTTGGCGGTTAAGGTGCTTGCCCATGAAGCCCAAGGACCCAGGTTCAATTCCCCAGGACCCACACAAGCCAGATGCACAAGGTGGTGCATGCGTCTGGAGTTTGTTTGCAGTGGCTGGAAGCCTTGCTGTGCCTATTCCTTCTCTCTCTATCTCTCTTTCTCTCTCTGCCTCCCTCTCTCTCTCTTTCAAATAAATAAAAATAAAATATTTTAAAAATATTTCGAGATACGAAAGTCACATATCGAAGCTATCAATTAGAAACTGGACCCATTCATCCTTACTTCTGATCATGGCCATACCTATCTTCCTGCGCAGACCCTGCTGGTCTCCAGCACTGAAGAAGGAATCCGTAGGAACCTGCTGCCTCCTCTGAGTGACAGGGGACGGTGCTGCTCAAAAGCCTGTGATGAGGTCACGTCCTTGGTCTTGAGCAGTTCTCCAAAGGGAAGCCACACTGCTCCAGACTTGTAATGACACTCATTTCAACGCTCCTGAAAACATAGCCAATGACAGAACACCTCTCCTTCCTTCCTCCTTGCCACAGCTTGCAATGGTTCCACCTTTGGAACTCCACCTCTTCATTTCCACTTCACTCGTCCTGAGGCCAGCCAGCAGTTCAACACTGCTCTTGGCTTTTTCAGATTGGGTTGTATGGTGAAGCCTAGGCTTGACGTCAAACCCACTATGTAGCTGAGGTTAGCCTTGAGCTTCTGATCCTCCCGCCTCCATCTCCCAAGTGCTAAGCCATGTGTGTGACCACACCGGCTTCTAACCTGCGAGCTCTGCATGTGCGGAAGCAGCTGGGCGGCGCTGACGGCGGCATCGGACAGCAGACAGCAGACAGGTCCCGACACATGTGCATAGGGGGTGAGCACACATGTGAGTACATGTGTGCATACATACACAAACACACATGCACGCATGAGCACAGACGTGTGTGAATACATGACCATATGTACACATGCACGGGTCCTATAAGAACTGATGCACACATTCGCACCTCCCCCTCTCTGAGCCCCTGGGACTCCCTCTCCCCCCTGTGTCGGGTCCCACACACTCACCTTGCCCCTGCCAGCCCCTGTTGCTACCACTCTGGAACCCCGTGTCCCACTTCCTTGAGCAGACAGCACTACCCCCTCCCCAGCCCGCCCGAAAGCCCAGCCGCGGGGGGGGGGGGTAGGGGGAACTGCTGGATAATGAGTTGAGAACTTCCAGCCTCCCGTCTCTCCCTGTGCTGAGTGACACAAATGGAATTCATCTTTAATCATCTGTTAACTCGTTGTCTATTATAGCTCTTTAATAGCACCATAGATATTCTTAATGAAGCATGATTTAAGGTATTTACAGCGCAAGGACCGACAGACATCACTCACAGTGTGCAGGTAATGAGGCGGAAAACGGCTTTTGAATTTCCCCCAAAAGAGAAAGCTCACAGAGACAGAAGGAGCTTTAGCACAGGGGCAAAAATTAAAAAAAAAAAAATTTAAAAAAGAGCATTAAAAGCCTTGTGTTGTAAGGTTTGTTTTAAAATGTTTAGGCATTTAAAGTCATTTTAGCTCTTTCAAGGTGTTTGGCTCACGGAGTTCAGCAATTACCACGCGGAGGGTGGCAGGCTCAAGTTCTGAGTTCTTCTGGAAACCACCTCCGGCCTGGTGCTATGGCCTCACACTTGGGGTCCAAGGCGGGGCAGGGGGACTGCTTGAGTGGCCACAGGAAATGCAAGCCTTCAGAGGTGTCTTCATAGGTGGCATTCTCAGGGTCAGTGATGGCAGTGTGTCATTATTCCCAGGAGACAGTCACCAGGGGTTGCCCTCCAACCCTGGGCCCATAGTGGCTAGGAACGACAGGAGCCCCTGCTCTTGCTTCCCTAAGCTTGGTCCTGGAAGCCTGTGAGAAGCAGCGGGGGGCACCCAGCCTGGCATTCTACCCAGCCCTCTCTTTGACTAATGAGGAAATGCAAGGTCACCCAGCTTGTTGGTGACAAAGCCAGGACTAAGCCCAGGGATTCCTCTCACAGGAACCATTCCACCTGCCCATCAAGGCCAGCGAAATCCTCAGAACTCTTTCCCAAGGTTGTGCTTTAAATAAAGACATCTCCGAGGCAAGGGGGCCTTCCTAAAGGGGCGAGGGTCACTGTGTGACAGGAAAAGCACCACAGCTTTGAGCTCCGACCGTGACTGTCTTGTGGCCCTTGGAACTGATTCCTGACCTGCGTGTACAACCTTCCTCAGCCTCAGAGGTGGCCCAGTCAAGGAAAGCTATGATGAAGCACATCTTGGGAGGGGTGAGGCAGAGGTGACTGTCACCCACGATGGCTGAGTGATGCTCGTTTATCCAGAAACCCGCCTCATAAAGATTCCTCCTCCATGTCACTTCCAAAGCTCCTCGTGTCCCCTTGTCCCATCTACTTGGCCTGAGCCCAAGGTGAGGGCCGGGCTGACATTCCACGGTCCCAAGTGATACCTAGTGAAACGCCCTTGCTGCAGCTGGCCGCACAGGCAGGCAGAGAAGAGGAGACTCGGGCCCAGTGGGTCCTGCCCTGCTGCGGGAGCTGGGTCCAGTTGCTTCAAGACTGCACCAAATGCTTTTATTTATTTTTCCTGGCTCAGGAAATCACCCTGGCCCTCTGCAACTCTGCCTTCTCCTGCCTGAGCGGGGAAGGTCTGTGGGCATCAGGACAGGCACTTCTGTCACAGAGGTGGGGCAGGTGACCTGGGAGAACTGAGTAAGGTTTTATTAGAATGGAGTGACGAGGACCCTTATTTTGGCTCAAAAAAGGTTTCCATGTTCTCTCTCTCTCTCTTTCTCTCTCTGTGCGTGTATGTGTGTGTGTGTGTGTGTGTGTGTGTGTGTGTGTGTGTGCGTTCATGCGTGAGTGTGGGTGCAGGCATGCCACAGCACATATGGAAGTCAGAGGACAACTTCGGGCATTCATCTTTGCCGCCCGCCTTGTTGGAAGCAGGGGTTCTTATTGCTCACTTCTGAGCTCAGGAGCTTCCTGAGGCTTCTAGAAAGCTGACATGACAGATGAGCGGGTGCTCACTTGTGTGACAGCCACTTTATCCACTGAGCCATCTCCCCAGCCTCAGCTCCTTTCTTTTTGGAATACCTCTTTTTAATTTTTTTAAATTGTTTATTTCAGAGAGAGAGAGAATTGGCACACCAGGGCCTCGGCCACTGCAATCGAACTCCAGGAGCTTGCGCCACCTAGTGCATAGTGCGACCTTGTGCCTGCCTCACCTTTGTGTGACTGGCTAGTTGAACCTGGGTCCTTAGGCTTTGCAGACAAGTGCCTTAACCACTAAGTCCTCTCTCCAGCCTGGGGCTCCTTTTTTTTTTTCGAGGTAGGGTCTCACTCTGGCCCAGGCTGACCTGAACTTCGCTATGGAGTCTCAGGGTGACCTCGAACTCACAGCGATCATCCTACCTCTGCCTCCCGAGTGCTGGGATTAAAGGCGTGTGCCACCATACCCAGCTGCTGTGGGGCTCCTTTGTTTGTTTTATTTTTTTTTAATTTTCACAATTTTTATTAACATTTTCCATTATTATAAAAAAATATCCCATGGTAATACCTCCCCCCCCCCGCACTTTCCCCTTTGAAATTCCATTCTCCATCATATTACCTCCCCATCTCAATCATTGTACTTACATATATACAATACCAATCTATTAAGTACCCTCCTCCCTTCCTTTCTCTTCCCTTTTATATCTCCTTTTTAACTTACTGGCCTCTGCTACTAAGTATTTTCCTTCTCACGCAGAAGCCCAATCATCTGTAGCTAGGATCCACCTGTGAGGGAGAACATGTGGCGCTTGGCTTTCTGGGCCTGGGTTACCTCACTTAGTATAATCCTTTCCAGATCCATCCGTTTTTCTGCAAATTTCATAACTTCATTTCTCTTTACCGCTGAGTAGAACTCCATTGTATAAATGTGCCACATCTTCATTATCCACTCATCAGTTGAGGGACATCTAGGCTGGTTCCATTTCCCAGCTATTAGAAATTGAGGGCTCCTTTCTTAATTGGCGCCTGCACAAATAGCAAAGAGCCTCCTTTCATTTTGGCCTTCTGGAAGGCGGTACTGAGAGAGATAAGGACTGGCCTTGTCATACAGAATCAAAATCCTGGGCCCAGTGCTTGCAGGCTGCAGCCCCTGGCTCCAAGTGGACCTGCCTCGGCAGGGTGGGTGTTGTCTCACCTGAGGGGCCACCTTCCCGGGGCACACCAGGGGAAATGTTCTGAGGACACAGGTGAAGGGGTCCTCTATCATCATCCCAAAGTGCCTCATAGAAAAAGGATACTTAGCCTCACTCGGAGAGATTCTGTCCAGCATTGTAGCCTTCTATGCCTTCAGTCTTTCTTCTGGGTGTTTTGTTTTGTTTTGTTTTCAAGGCAGGTTCTCATTCTAGCCCGAGCTGATCTTGAACTAACTCTGTAACCCCAGGTTGGCCTTGAGCTCACGGTGATCCTCCTACCTCAGCCTCCAGAGTGTTGGGATTAAAGGAATGCACCACCATCCCTCACTTCTTCTCTTTCTTTTCTTTTTCTTTCTCTTGTTTGGTTTGAAACAGGGCCTTGCTGTGCAGCCGTGGACGACCTAGTTCTTGCTATGCAGTCTGGGCTGACTCACTGACAGCGGTGCTCCTGCCTCAGCCCCCCAAGTGCTGGGACTCTGGGTGTGTGTCAGCATACCCAACTATTCTTTCTTCTTTTCCTTCTGTCTCTCCTTTTTTCCTCCCTCTCTTCTTCTCCCCTTTCCTTTCCCTCTTTCCCTCTCTCCCTCCCCCCTCTTCCTTGCACTGGAAATTAAACCCAGGACCTGGGCATTCTAAACAAGCACCCTGCCACGAGCCGCTTCCCCAGCCCCGCTGCCCCTTTCAGCGGTGTTCGACCCCATCCCAGCCTCTGCCAGCCAAGCACAGCCCAAGCCAAGAGGAATATAAAAGCAGGGAGACTGGACATCCCAGGGGTCTGGAAGGCAGTGTCATTCATTCATTGACGCATTCATCCATGCTGCCGGCCCAGGCAATGTGCAAATCCTGAGGATAATGGAGAAGCCTGCACCGAGCCTGCCTGCGCATGGTCTGGTCTAAGGGCGGGTTTCTAAAGAGATCCTGCCCCTCCGTAGTTTAAGGAAGTGAGACACATCTTACAGGGCCTGAGGGTAGAAGGCATGTGAGCGGAAAAAGTGTGAGACAGGATAAATTTCTCGGCCTTAGGCATTTTTCCAGAACAGTCCACGCAGCTGGGTACAGGACCCACTGGCCTCCCAAAATACTTAGAGGGGTAGATTGGCCGGATTGCAAGAGGCCCAGTTTCCCTTGTAACACCCCCACCCAGCGATAGTGAGCTGATTTTTCTTACCCACCCACCCTTTCTCCCCAGCAATCCACCGTGTTGGCTATTGATCACTGACTTTTAGGAAGGTTTCCTTCGGGCCACTGGAAATCCATCTCTCTCTTCACCTTCCTCCGAGCACCTTGCTTCTTTCGTCCCCTCCCTGTCACTGAGAACAGATAGGGAACATAAGGCTGGCAAGCCCATGGGGCTCTAGGAACTGAAGTGCCTGTCCCCTGCCATGCTCACCCTGGGCGGTTGGGTCATCGTGGCTCCTTGGCAATCTCCTTCGTACCACAGAGCTTCGGCTGGTCGTGACCTCCTGGGTGCTTGAATTATAGGCATCACCACTATGTCTGGCAGGATAGGGAACCGAACCCAGATCCTTGTGCGTGCTAAGAAAGCACTCCATCAACTGAGCTCAGCTTTTCTTGGGCCAGAGCTGATGTATGGCCTGGCTGCCCAAATAGAGTGCCCGCATGATCTACTGAACTAAGTTCCAAGGGCTGAGAGGATGGAGAGTCAGGGTCAGGTCGCAGACACACTGGACTCCTGTGGAGAGCAAGGTAGCTACCCGCCTGCCTCTGCCATCCCTCTGGGCAGGAAGTCGCTCTGCACGCCTAGAGCCACTGTGCCCCAGCAGCACCAATCTTCTGAACAGGGGAGAACAGAGAGGGCACATTGTAATCAGGCAAAAGGGGAAGAAGTCACACGGAGACCTTTACAGGGTTACATGAGGGTGCTTTTGTTTGTCGGGTTTTGTTTTGTGTGGCCAGTGATAGGGATTGAACCCTCAGCCTCAGGCATGGTAGGCAAGCCTTTGGCCACTGAGCTACATCCCCATTTCTGTTTCATTCTTAATTTTTTTTTTTTTGAGGTAAGGTCTTGCTCTGGCTCAGGCTGACCTGGAATTAACTATGTAGTCTCAGGGTGGCTTCAAACTCATGGCGATCCTCCTCCCTCTGCCTCCCAAGTGCTGGGATTAAAGGCATGTGCCACCATGCCTGGCTATTTTTAAAAATTATATTTATCATTTATTTGCAAGGAGAGAGAATAGACATACCAGGGCCTCCTGTTCCTACAAACGAACTCCAGACACATGCGCCACTTTGTGCATCTGACTTTACATGAGTGCTGGGGATTGAGCCCCGGGCTTTCAAGCAAGCGCCTTTAGCTGCTGAGCCACCTCACCAGCCCCTTATCTCTTATTTTGAGACATGGTCTCGTCAAGTTGCCCAGGCTGACCTTGAACTCACTCTGGCAGATCTGGAATTAGGTATCCCTCTGCCTCAACCTGTTGAGTAGATAGGATTAAAGGTCTATGCTACTTAACACTTTCTTCCCAAGCCGAGTCTTGGGGTCTGAATGTCCTTCTGACAAGGTCTCATTGTATCCTAACTTCTTTTTCTTTCAGCTGAAAACGCCAGCTGATAGCTTTGCAGCATCGGTGGGGAATTTCTGGGGCCTCATCTTGGGTTTTCTTCTGTAATTATTCCTGAGACCATCTGAGCTGCCCGGTTAATTATTTCCAAAGTTTCTCCCCCCGCCCCACCCCAATGGCATCAGTGAGGATTCTGTGCTTTCTAAGGAAGATCTGAGAGAACTCTATCTGAAGACAGAAAAGCTAAGCCCCTCCAAGATAGAAGTGACTGACATAAATGTCACTTCAAGGCTGGAGGGATAGCTTAGTGGTTAAGGCTGTTTCCAGCAAAGTCAAAGAACCCAGGTTCGATTCCCCAGTACCCTCATAAAGCCAGATGCACAATGGCCCATGCATCTGCAGTTCATTTTCAGTGGCTAGAGGCTCTGGTGCGCCCATTCTCATTCTCTCTCTCTCTCATACATAAATAAATAAAATTTTTTTTTAAAAAAAAGAAATGTCACTTCAGAGTGGTGCTGGGAGAGATGAGGGGAGCCAGAGGCACAGCTGGAACTGGGGGTCCTGGAATGTCTTTTGTTTTCTCTCCTTTGGTCTCTGTCAGTCACTTCCCTTTCATGCTATGGCAAAATACCCAGCAGAAACAACTTGAGGGAGGAAAGATTTATTTTGGCTCCAGGTCTCAGGGGACACAGTCCAATAGGGTGGGAATGGCATGGCAAAGTTCCTGGCTAAGGGAGCATGTGGCAGCCCTCACCTCTCGGGGATAAGGAAGCAGAGCACTAGAAGGTAATCCGAGAGGGGCTCAACCTTGACGGTTCACCAACTAGGTCCCGGGTTCCAGAGGTTCCACAACCACCCCAAACGGCGCCCCAAGCTGAGGACCGAGTGCCAGACACATCAGGCTGTGGGAGACATTTCACTTTCAAACCACAGCAGTCTTGAATGCCAGGCTCCTCGGGCTTTCCAGAGAGGGCAGGAGTGGTGCTTGTCAAATAGCAAGGTCATTATTGTGTAAGGGTCTTTCTGAGAATTGTTCTGTCAAATGCTATTCAGCTTTCCAAAAACATCCACTTGAGACCTGGCCTAATACAGCATAACATGCTTTTCTGTCTCTCTGTCTCCCTCCCTCCCTCCCTCTCTCCCTTCCTCTCTCTTTCCCTCGTAGATGATTTTGTGTGATTTTCTAGATGATTCCATCTACAGGTTGGCCATACATCAGGTCACTGAGCACCATCACCTGTACCTCTCATGTCCCCAGGGCCTGGCTTCTCCTGTTTCATTCCATGTCATTAGGAAATGCTTCTAAGCAAAGCATGTGTGTGACACTTAGATGGAACCATCAGTTTCCTAGGAAACTGTCCCCTTTATACATGCTCGGCTGCCTGGTATCGTTGGGATCCAGCTGCCTCCACTGGCCTTCCTCCTCAGTTCTCCTTTGATGCCCCCTTCCTTCCATGATGGTGCCAGCTGAGGAGCTCCTAACCAGGACCAGCTGCATAATTTGTGGGGCCCGCTGTAAAGTGGCCCCTAGTTCAAACTATTGAGAATTTCAACAGAGCATTCAAGAATTTGACCCTTGTAAGCGCAGGACCCTGTGCAGTTGTGTGGGTTGAACGCCCACGAAGCCCACCTTACTGTTAATGTACCAGAACGGCCCTATACACCCTTCCTGTGGCTCTGTACAGCTACTGGGCTCTGGGTCCAGTGACAGAGGTCAGGTACTTTGCATTTCATCATGATTGCATGGCAGCTCAGAGTTTCATGTGTGTGTGGGTGTGTGCGTGTGATGTTGAGTGTGTATAAGTGTTCATATGTGTGCAGATGCATGTGAGTGTGTGTGTGTGTGAGAGAGAGAGATTGCATGCACATACATGTGCATGTGTGGACTCCAGAAGTTCATGCCAGGTGTCTTAGTTGACCTCTCTCAACCTTACTTTTTTTAAGAAAGGGTCTTGGGCTGAACCTAGAGCTCACTAGCTGGCCAATGAGTTCCAGGGCTTCCCTGTCTCAGCTCCTTAGCAGTGGGATCACAGTCAAACACCACCATGCCCAGCATTCTAGTTAGGTTTTGAGGATCCAGGTCTAAAGCCACGGTCTCATGCTTGCATAGCAATCACTTTCCCCACTGAGCTGTCTCTCCAACCTGACCCCGAGATGCGTAAGGCTCTCTCGCTGATTCCGTGTGAGGCTTCGGGGTTCGCCACTGTCCCTCTGCTCAGGGTACATGTGCAATATTTCTCATGTCCTTCAGAATGACAGGAGCATCTGAGCTGGCACCTGGGTCCGCGTGAACCCCGGTCTGTTCAGCTGTGACTACTAGATTTCTTAAAATATTTAAGTTATTTATTTGAGAGGAAAGAGAGGATGGACATGCCAGGGCCCTCTAGCCACCGCAAACAAAGTCCAGACGCATGCACCACCTTGCACATCTGGCTTTACGTGGATACTAGGGAGTTGAACCTGGGTCCTTTGGCTTTGCCGACAAGTACCTTAACCGCTAAGCCCTCTCTCTCCAGCCCACCCAGAGGCTTTTTATGGTGGCTGCCATTCTCCTCTAAGATCTCATTCCTTAATGATCTCTTCCTGAAAGTCACTGTCTACCCAGAACCCATTGTGAATGGATCGCCCACAACCTTGTAGAGCAATCTGTATTTCCAGCCTGTCTCGCCTGTAAAATAATGACCTTGGACTTGACTAACCACTGTGTAGTTTAGCAGTTCCTTTCGCGTGTGCTCACCGCTTCCTTTTCATGCGTCAGGAAGTCACTCCAGCCTCACCTCCCAGGACTCCATGACCAGCACTGTGTCTGACCACACCTCTTCTGCTGGCTCTTTGCATTCCTTGTATTGGGTCACGTGGGTCATGCGGGTGGTCCCTGTCCATGACACAGCCCTCCCCTCCCCCCCCCCCCCAGTGAACCTGGTGCCTCCAGCTCCCAGGCTCAGGCTGGGGCTGGTTTATTTCATATGTGCGGTGACTTATCAGAGAAGCCTGACTTTTCACTGGCCATCTACAATGGTCCTTCCCATAAGAACCCAACAGATTAAGGAGGTACGGATACCCGGGCCAGAGTCTCTGATTCCTCTCATCTGGGTCAGCAGAGGGAGGTCTGAGAGCCCAGCAGAAGGGCCCAGGAGAACAACACCCCTTGAACAAGGTCCATACCTCTCTATGGGGCGGTGGTCTCAGTTTTAAGGTAGTGCTGAGCCACACGCTAACAGGCTGTGGAGTTAAACCAGGCAAGGGAAGTGAAGGGTTGGTATAATCATAAGCAGGTCTGACTCAGGGTAGTTGCTACATTTTCTGATAATCTTGTATTACTAATTGCATTAATTTATACCGCCAGGGTTCACTTTTTTTTTTTTTTTTATAGGGTCGCTCTATGCAGCCCAGGCTGGCCTCTAACTCTGCCTCTTGAGGGTTGGGCTTCCACACCCTACTCAGGTTTCACTTTTCAAAATCTATTCATTTATTTATGAGAGAGAGCACAAACTTCAGATGCATGTGACTGTGGCTCCATGTGGGCACCAGGGAATCAAATCGAGGCTGGAAGGCTCTGCAACCAAGCAAGAACCTTCAGCCCCTGAGCCATCTTCTCAGCCCCTCAGGTTTCCCTTTCTGTAGAAAGGCATTGCCTTAAGGGGGTCAAGTTCTTGGCAGTGAGGATCATTTAGGATACAGTCCACATGTTTTATCCCTGCATTCAGCTGGCTCACTTACTGTACACCATGCGGATGTAGTCACATGTTACTCAGTGGCAGTAATTTGTTCTGAAAAAATGGGTCTTTAGTCAATTTCACCATGGGGTAAACATCCTGGCATGTCCTGGTATTCATCTACCAAGCATATATAGCCCGCAGGCTGAAGAAAACACAAAACCGTAACCATAAACTTATTTTGAACATGAAATGTTTCCGATTATTATTTTTAAAAATTATGTTTATTTTTAGATATTTATTTGAGAGTGACAGAGAGAGAGAGACTGGGCATTCCAGGGCCTCCAGCCACTGCAAAATAACTCCAGATCCATGTGCCACCTTGTGCATCTGGCTTACGTGGGTCCTGGAGAATTGAGCCTCTAATTGGGGTCCTTAAGCCTCACAGGCAAGTGCTTAGCCACTAAGCCATCTCTCCAGCCCCTCAAATTATTTTTTTAATAACTGGAGTGCATGTTTCTCAAGTGTGAACACTATAAATGACAATGTCATGTCATAATGTCAAAAGGTTAGACATGAATGAATGGTGTAGGTCAATCTACCATGTGGCCTTTCTCTATAATCAAGAGACAGTAAACATGAGCTTTCTGAAAAGACCACTACCAACATAACAGGGCATGCTATTTTACAGTGCGTGTGTGTGTGTGTGTGTGTGTGTGTGTGTGTGTGTGTAGGAAGACCTCAATGGGGTATTATTCCTTACAACATCCACCTTTTTAAGAAACGTTGTATTTTAATTTATTTACTTGTCAGAGAGAGAAAGAGGCAGGGGGGTCGAGAGAGAATGGGCGTGCCCAGGCCTCCAGCTGCTTCACATGAACTACAGACACGTGTGCATCTGGCTTACGTGGGTCCTGGGGAATCAAATGCAGGCAAGCACCTTAACCACTAAGCCATCTCTCCAGCCCCCATCCACCTTTGTTGAGATATATTCTCTCATTCATCTGTAGTTCACCAATTAGGCTGGGCTGACTGGCCAGCATGCTGCAGGGCCTTCCTGTCTCCACCTCCCCAGTGTTGGGATTACAAGTGTGCACCACGATGTATGGCATTTCTACTTGGGTTCTGGGGCTCAAGCTCAGCTCCTTGGGCTTGTGAGGCAAGCACTTTACTGACTGAGCTATCTCTCCAGCCCTCTACGAGGTTTTTTTTGTTTGTTTGGTTGGTTGGTTTGGTTTGGTTTGGTTTGGTTTGGTTTGGTTTTTGGAGGCAGGGTCTCAGTCTAGCCCAGGCTGACCTGGAATTCACTCTGTAGTCTCAGGGTGGCCTCGAACTCACGGCGATCCTTCTACCTCTGCCTTCCGAGTGCTGGGATTAAGGACGTGCACAACCACACCTGGCTTACAAAGTTTTTATAAGTAGGGGTATGCCCTAAAATAACAATGAATGGGCCAGGCATGGTGGCGCACGCCTTTAATCCCAGCACTTGGGAGGCAGAGGTAGGAGGATTGCCATGAGTTCGAGGCCACCCTGAGACTACATAGTGAATTCCAGGTCAGCCTGAGCCAGAGTGAGACCCTGCCTCGAAAAACCAAAAATATAAAATAAAAATAAAATAAAATAACAATGAATGGCATGGTGACTATATAATACAGTAACAGAGCCATTTGATATCATCCATCAAATATTAGGGACAGAAGATAATTGTCTATATCACACCTTTATAAGACAGGCAACACACTAGGCTTGCTTATACTGGCATTAAAGCAGACACACCCATAATGTGATACACTGCAGAATTTTATTTTATTTTATTTTCAGACAGTGTATTATTATGTAAGCTGGCTTCTAACTTGCAATGTCCCTGCCTCAGCCTCCCTAGTAGCTGGATTACAGGCCTGCACCATGATGCAATGATCCATAGGAGTTTTTCAGCCCATTATAATCAATTTTTATTTATTTGCACATGTGTGTATATGGGTGTGTCAGGGTCTCCTGCAACTGCAAACCAATGCCAGACACATGTGCTACTTTGTATGTCTGGCTATACATGGGTACTGGGAATCACACCCAGGTTGGCAGGCTTTGCAAGAAAGCACACTTAACCACCGAACAATCTCTCCAGCCTTCCACTATAATCCTAAGGGACTGCTGTCGTCTAGACAGCCCATCTTTGACAGAAATGTCATCATGTGGTTCATGGCTATATTCAGTAGGGGTCCCTGAGAGCCATGGGGGAGCACCCCCTGTATTGGGTGGGAAGCAAGCCCACCCAAACCCAATCCCACACCACTAATCCATCACACAGACATTATCTCAAGGGACTGATTCACATTCTGCCCCATCAAGTCTGTGCAAAGAAGAACTGGCTGGTTTTCCCAAGATCCTGTCACTCTGAGAAAAGTGTCACTAGGCAGGAGAAATTCAAAGTCCTCCCCCTCACAGTTCCTTGATAAGAGAAGCAGGTTGCTCCGGGCCGCCAGCCAATGGACTACATTTCAGGCCGTAGCTCTGATAAGGTCCTGTGATTTTTTTTTTTTTTTTCAGTTAGGTTATAAAATCCTAGGATTCTCTGGTCACTTTAGTGGGTGACATGAATGAGCACAGGCAAAACCTATCTCACACGTGGTGTTTGGCAATGTGGTCACCACTGGGTAGAATCTCTCGGATCCTGTGAGCCTTTCCAGAGCTGGGCGAGTCTATTCCTGGCTTTGGAGCATAGGACAATGACTCTCATGCAGAGAAGTTCTTCCCTGAGCCAGTCTTATTTACAGCAAACCCGTCTCATTCTGTGGGATTCTTCGAATGAAGCCGCTCCCTCAACATTGGGAGGAGACTTAAAAGCTCCCTCCCTATGTCTCTCCTGGCACCCAGAGCACTGAAGAGCCCAGCATACCTCCTTACCAGCCACCCTGGGGTAACGGGTTACGTTACCCCCCCCCCCCCAGCTTCAGCCTCAGCAGATGAGATGTGACACTCTGGACTCCTTTAGGTGCATGAGCTGGAGGGTAGAAGAGAAAGTTCTAGAACAAATCCTAACTGGGGCACAGTTTTACACCTGGTTTTACACTCGACACAGGACAGAAAACCCCATGCCAGGTTCACAGGGAAGCACATGGGACCAGCCAGGATTTGCCCCATTTTAGCAGGAACTATATGTCACACACCAGGTCGGAATCACCCTTTATTGTAAGCCCGTGTTTGGAAGATCCTCCATCGATTACAGTAGCCCAGCCATTGTCTTAATATCTCTTCAAGAAAGAGGGGTGTTGAATCCATGTCACCTGTTTAACGTGACAAGCAGAGGCCCGGGTGAAGCTGGCTCTGTAGCCTGTAACTTCCACCTGCCCACACATCCCCATTTCTCTATCACCACCTCCAGGCAGCGGCACCTTCCAGATTCCTGAGCCAGACACCCAGTGATGAGCCAATGCCCGGCCTCTTGCTGGGGGGGTTGGGGGGTGCTCTCTAGAGCCTCCTGCTGGGCAGTTTGACCGAGGTTCATGCACCTCCATATGCCCAACTCTCAGGTGACCAACTCTGCCTCCATGGGCTGAGCTACCAGCCCAGCCACTCACCGCCATGAAGTTGAGCTTGGTCACCCCAAACAAGTGTGAAAAACGCCGCCTTTGCAGGCCGGAATCCGAGAGAAATTGGAAAGCTGCTGCGAGCTCCGTCCCCACTCTCTTCTTGTGTTTGCTGTTATTTTTTAACACTTTTTTTTCCCCTCATAAAAGCACTATCCTCTTCCCCAGAGCTCGCCTGTAGCGAAGGCATGGGCTGTACAACTGCAATTATTTCAGAGAACAGATGGAGCGAGGAGCAGAAAGTCTGTTAATAGTAATAGAAACGCTACATGTTAACCTGGACTGCACATGATGACAGTCCCATGACTACCCGTTCTGTTCCCACCAGCTGGGCACCCAAAGGAGGAATGAGATATTCACAAACACAGCCATCAGCCACGTAGCCACCTAAAGTTAGAACTCAAATTCCTTCACACTAGGGGCCCTGGCGACCACAGCAGCTTAAGCCCAGAGCACAGGAAGCCATGTCACATCTCTGTGCCAGGCCTTGGGTGTGTGTGGAGCAGGTGGTGGGGGAGGGATTGCCCAAGATCAGGTCCATCCATCAAAGCGTCTTAGGTCAACTGAGACCCACGCCTGGCTTTTAGGCAAATGCTGAACTTGCCAGCCCCAGGCAAGAGCCCACTCACCTGTACGTTCAATGGATGTCATTGGTGGGAGGCAATAGAGTTGCCAGGGGCTTCCTCTCACCCTTGCAGAGGCCCTGTATGAGTGACCCAGCGAAGGGCCTTCCCAGCTGTGGGACCACACCATGATCTTCCCTTTCTACAACAGGAACAAACAATGTCTTACTACAACAAGGGAAATTCACTTTTTTCCCTGTGTATATGTATGTATGTGCCTGCAGGTACAGGGCCTGTGTGTGTGCGCATGTGGAGGCCAAGCGACAACCTCAGGTCTCATCCTGGGAAGGCATCTATGTCTTCTTGGGACAGGGCTTCTCCTTGGTTTGGAGCTCACCAATTAGGCTAGACTGACTGGCCAATGAGCCTCAGGAGTCCTCTCGTCCCCACCTCCTTAGTGCTGGGTTTGCAGGCACATGCCACCATGCCTGGCGTTGTTACGTGGTTTTTAGAGATAGCCCTCAGTTTATCATGCTTGCAAGGCAGGCACTTTACCACTTGAACTATTTCCCACAGCCCCTCAAGAACTATTTCTTTTCTTTTCTTTTTCTTTTTCTTTCTTTCTTTCTTTTTTTTTTTTTTTTGAGAGAAGCCCAACAGACTGGTATTTTTCTGAGAGAGAGCAAGAGTAAGAGAGTGAGTGAGGGAATTGGTGTGCCAGGGCCTCCAGCCACTGTAATCAAACTCCAGACTCATGCACCACCTTGTGCACATGTGCGACCTTGCACATGCATCACCTTGTGCACTTGTCTTATGTGGGATCTGGGAAGTTGAACATGGGTCCTTAGGCTTTGCAGGCAAACACCTTAACTGCTAAGCCATCTCTCCAGCCCAAGAACCATTTCTTTTTATTATTATTCTTTAAGAATTTATTTTTATTTATTTATTTGAGAAAGAGGGAGAGAGAGAGAGAAAGAATGCACAGGCCAGGGCCTTCAGCCTCTGCAAATGAACTCCATCTGTATGTGCCCCTTGTGCATTTGGCTAATGTGGGTCCTGGGGAATCTAACCTGGGTCCTTTGGCTTTGCAGGCAAAAACCTTAACCTCTAAGCCATCTCTCCAGCCCCCAAGAACTATTTCTTAAGCATGTGGTCATCCTTGCCTGTGGGATTACCACATGTACAGTGAGATATGGAGGTGCTTAGGCAAGATGCAAGCAGGATATTATTAGGGTTCATTATGGTTTGAATTTTACAGTCTAAGAGGCTCTGAGTGTCCATGGGGGGACATGATGTGGAGGATGGTCTGCTGGGCGGAGACCAGAGCAAAGAGCCCAAATCATGTTGGAAACCAGAAATGTCCCCCATCTGCATGCGCATCCGTGAGGGTCCAGGGTGTGACATGTGTGCGGATGCCCTGAGTCGGTGGGCAGCTGTCGCTGTCATTTTCACAGCCCACCTAGAGCATCCTTTTAACTCCAAGTCCAGCGTCCTCGGGTCAGTACTATGGTGTGGTTATGGCAAGCATGACAAAATGGGGGCTTGGATTATTTGATTGACTCATTAAGGCATTGATTCATTCATGTGTTTGTCCATGTTTGTGGGGAGGTGGCTGGGTAGGCACAGGCCATGGTGGGTGTGTGGAAAGCAGAGGATAATCACTTCAGGGACTCATCCTCTCCTACCTTGTTTGAGACACAGTCTCTCCTGTTCACCACTGAGTGTGCCAGGTTAGCCAGCCCACCTGCAGACTTCCGGGGGCTCTCCTGCCTCCATCCCCCGTTTCCCCCATAGGCATGCTGGGATTACAGACACTGGTATTGCCATGTCGGGCTTTACATGGGTGCTGAAGATTCAAACGCCAGTCCGCACACTGACAGGGCAAGTGCTTTGCACACTGAGCCTATCCCCCAGCGCTAGTTAGTTTTTTTAAATAACTGAAGATTTCTGCTTTTAAAGTCTATTTATTTATTTGAAAGACAGACATAGACAGAGAGAGAGAGAGAGAGAGAGAGAGAGAGAGAGAGAGAGAGAGAGAGACCAAAGAATGGGTACACCGGGGCCTCCAGCTGCAGCAAAAGAACTCCAGACACATATGCCACCTTGTGCATCTGGCTTACATGGGTCCTGGGGAATCAAACCTGGGTCCTTTGGCTTTGCAGGCAAGCACCTTACCCACTAAGCCATGCCTTTAGCCCCTATAGTTCTTAAGACTCAGTGCACTAAAATACCCCTGGATTACTGTCCTGGTTAGCTAAAGCCACAGAGGTGGGAGAAAGGGGCCAAGGGAAGATGGTAGTCAGGACACTGTAGAAATAGAAGAGGCCAGACTTCCCGGAGACCTCACTCACGGGGGTGTCAGAGGGAATGAGCAGAGACCAGAGTAGATCCCACAGACCGTGACCTCAGAAACCGATAGGAAGTGGAGAGGGCTGAGTCTAAAGATGAACACTCAGCGGCTGGCAGTGGCAGAGTGGCTCACAGGAAGGGGCGGTTGGAGGAAGAGCTGGCGGGGTGGACGTCTGCCTGGGCCTCTGCAGCTGGCAAGGTCCCTGCGATCACCCCAGAAATGACCTTCTGTCTGTGTCACTGAGGGCTTCTCCTTTTCCCTCCGCTCCCTCCTCCCGTGCAGCATGCGGATTACTCCCATTTTTCCTTCCTTGTGCAACAGTTTCCACTGCCTGCTTGGTGGCCAGTAAAGCTTTGACATTTAAATTAGAGCGTTCAGCTTAATTAAGACCAAAAAAAAAAAAAAAAAAGTTACAGTGCCCAAGAGACCAAACCCAGAAGCTCTGCAGGAAGGACAGGACAGTGAGCCAGTCAGGATTTGAACTCCCCACGTGGCGTGCCAGCAGTCTCTTGGCATGCGGCCGCTGGAGCCCAGCGAGAACGTTACGTCCCTCAGACACCTTGAGCAGGCAGATGCGGGAGGGGGCCCGGCATCCCCAGAGGACTGGGCAGCATAGTGGCAGGCAGCCCACGATGCAAGGACCCTGGAGCACATTGGCAATGAGTACATCCTGGCAGCACCCGTGTTGCAAGTTACGCAGTACCCAGAGGCTTAGGTGTGTAGGAATTTGCAGCACACAAGTAAATACCATATTGTTGTGGATAGACATCCACTCCAGGGACTGGGGGTGTGGCTCAGTGGTAGACCACGGGCCTAGGCACAGTACCTGGGGCCAAAAAAAAAAAAAAAAAATTCAACCCAAATCTGTCCTTCTGCCCCCATCCACCCTATGCAGTCCTGTGCAAAAGAAAAAGGGTGGGATTTGGAGGTAAGGGACATGACTTCAAGTTCCAGAGAAGCTCAACTGTTCAGTGGCTGGAATTCATTGGTCATGCACTAATCACTACTCTGAGCCATTGTTAACTCAATGTGCATTGTGACTTAAGAGAAATGTGCAGTAATTATCATTGTCTCCGTCTGATACCCAGTGAATGGGATGCCCAGTGTATAGGCAACTAGCCCATGCCAGCACAGCAGCTGAGTAAGACTCTCATTAGTAAAGAATATTGCCTCATATTGCCCCTGACTCCTCTGAGCCTTGATTTTCCTGCCTGTCAACTCAGAACAATCTTCTATATTTAGAGGACTCCCCCTGCATTGACCTCGTATTTCCAGTTTTATGACTCTGGTCATAATACATTGTGACCTTTGCTGATCTGAATCCGTGTCAGCAGCCACCATGAACTCCAGCATTCGATCTATGTCAAATCATTCTTAGTTCCTTCTCATCAAATACCACTTTCTCAGGCTGGGGTGTGCAGCTCAGTGGTAAAGTGCTTGGCTAGTATGTGTGAGGTCATGAATTTCATTGTCCACACTGCACACACACACACACACACACACACACACACACACACACCACCATCACCTTTTCTATGCAGATATGCACCCACCACACCCTCCTCTGGGCGCCCACAATCTCTTTGTTTGCATCTCTAACCTGGACTATGATGGGTCACATGGTACTGTCAGCTGCTAACATATCCATCTGTCTCCCTCAGTGACTTGTGAACCGCTTGAGGCGGGGTATCAGATGTGTCCCCAAGGAACTGAAGTCGCTACAGGCGCTTGGCTTGAACAGAAGGTAGTTGGAGAATATGTCAACTGTCTTCCCGGGTCTGCGGCTGCCATGGGCAAGAAGGGCAGGGCCTGTGCTATAGTCACGTTGGAAGAACGTGTGTTTTCACAATATATATATTTTTTGGCTCTATGAGACACGACTGTTTCTAAGGATCTGGGCCAAGCCTGAATAAATGATATCTGTAGGAGGAAGGGACACGCATGGCCTAGAGGTCATGGAAGATGCTGGTTAGTTCTTGCTAGGTTTCCCTTGAGGAAACATCCCTCCTGCTCCTCCCACCATTTCTGGATTCTGCAGTCAGTCCCATTCCTGAAGGTCTTAGTCCTCCCAGGGACACACAGAGAGAGGAGGACCAGAGGCCTCATTGCAGGTACCACAGCTCCACAGTGGGGTCCCCAAGCCACCCCAGGCTGGTAGAACCAGGCATTTGGAAGAAGTCTTCCTACCATCAGAGCAGTGCTGCTCCAGGAGCCACCAAGACCAAGACTGGGTGCCATTTGCTCTTGAGAACAAAACCCGACCTCTCGCTTCTTGCCTGGTCTCAAAACCCTGCCAACACACCCGGGCATGGTGGTGCATGCCTTTAGTGCCAGCACTCAGGAGGCAGAGGTAGGAGGATAGTCATGAGTTTGAGGCCACCCTGAAACAACATAGTGAGTTCCAGGTCAGCCTGGGCTAGAGTGAGATCCTACCTCAAAAAAAAAAAAAAAAAAAAAAACAAAAAACAAAAAACTACTGCCACACCTACAGAAGAGCCTTGTGGTGAGAGGCAGAACAGACACGACGGCCATTTGCAGATCAGTAAAGCACACCTTGGAGAGGGGAAACCACACCATGCTGAGTGCACAGCCTCTCTGAGAAATGAATGTGGCTAGCAACTCAGTCCCCCAGCATTGACACAAGTCACATGTGCACATCAGGATGGCTTATAGATGCCTAGTCTCTGCCACTCCCTTACTTACACAAGCATGAGAAAGGACATATGTGTCACTGTGGATGGGTTTTGGGTACACAGAAGGAAAAGCCTTACCTCCGGAGCTGAAGGGGCTCCTTTAGTGCAACAAGCATGGGGACCGGCCGTCCTGACCTGATGTGTGCTGTTTGTATCGCTTTATCATTTTATTACTGTTAGCACACAGCATTTCGACTTCATGTGTGTCCCTTCTTGGTCACAGGCTTGCTACCATACACTAACATCGTATGTGCTTTCCAGGCAAGAAAAAGGAGAATGGGGAAAAGTAACAAAAGACACCAAGGGGAGCAGGAAGGATGTTCAGTGGTTAAGGCGCTTGCCTGCAAACCCTAAGGACCTGGGATTGATTCCCCAGTATCCACATAAAGCCATATGCGCAAGGTGGCACATGCATCTGGAGTTGGTTTGCAGTGGCTGGAGGCCTGATGTGCTTACTCTCTCTCGCATGCATTCTCTCTCTCTCTCTCTCTCTCTCTCTCTCTCTCTCTCTCTTTCTGTCTCTCTCATAAATAAAACATTTTTAAGAGACACCAAATACTTTCTCCTAGTAACTTTGCCTTTAATTCAGGAAGACATCCCACCCCAGAAATTTTTCTCCTACATCTTGGCTAGAATGTGTCCCCACTCCAGTGAAGCAGAGGCTAAAACAAAAAATGTAGCTTTTTTAAAAAAAAAATCAATATTTTTATTTATTTGTAATCAGAGAGAGGTAGAAGACAGACAGAGGGAATGGGTGCACCAGGGCCTCCAGCTGCTGTAAATGAACTCCAGATGCATGTATCACTTTGTGCATCTGGTTTTATGTGGGTACTGGGGGATTGAACCTAGGTCATTAGGCTATGCAAGCAAGTGCATTAATCGCTGAGTAATCTCTCCAGCCCTCCAGTAGATTTTAAAATATTTTTAAAACATTTTTATTCATTTATTTGAGGCGGGGAGGGAGAGTATGGGCACACCATGGCCTCTTTCCACTGTAAATGAACTCCAGATGCATGTATCACTTTGTGCATCTGGCTTTAGGTGGGTACTGGGGAATTGGACCCAGGCAAGCAGGCGTTACAAGCAAACACCTTTATCCACTGAGCCATCTCTCCAGCCCAGTACTGTAGCTTTTCTGTGTCTGTTGTAGAGGAAGGGAGGGAGGAGTACTTGATTCATCCAGTGGTGATGGTTGGACTCTGAAATGTCACCACAGGCTCACGTTTTGGGTGCTTGGTCCTGACTTTTAGCACTATTTTGGGAGAGTGTGGAACCATTAGGAGTGTGGCTGATGGGAGTAGGTGACTAGGGACTGGGCCTTTGAAAACTAGAAGCCAAATCTTGGTTCCAGTCCCTCGTCTCTGGTTCCTGACCCACCATAATGTGAAAGGTCTCCACCACATGCTCCAGCTGCCATCCACTCCATCACACCTGTACCATGATGGACGGAGAGCCTCTGAAACTGTGAGCCAAAATCAGTTTTCCTCCCACAAGCTATTTCTGTCTGGCATTTTGTGACACAAAAATATCCAGGTGTGCTGGAGAGATGGCTTAGTGGTTAAGGCGCTTGCCTGTGAAGCCTAGGGACCCATGGTTGACTCTCCAGATCCCACATTAGCCAGACGCACAAAGGTGAGGCAAGCGCAAGGTCGAAAACGCCCACTAGGTGGCGCAAGCATCTGGGGTCTGATCTCTAAAAATAAAATTAAAAAAAAATTTTTAAGTATTCGGTAAGTACACACCTCTTCCCAGCATGTCCAAGCGTAATAGTTCATCTTCCCTGTCAACTGATGGGATTCAGAATCACCATGGAAACCCACCTCAGGGAGTGCCCATGAAGGCGTTTCCAGAAAGGTTTAACGGAGCCAGGAAGAACCACCCTGGATGTAAGCAGCACCACCATAGGGCTGGGACCCCAGACGAAATAAAATGTTCTTGACAAAGTGCATGGAGCGCCAGCATTCATCTCTCCGCGTCCGCGCACAAGGGGACCAGCCACTTCCCACGACTGCCCCCATGCCTTTCCCACCAGGTTGGACTAGATCTGCTTGAACTGTGGGCCAAAGGAAACTCTGCCCTTAAGTTGTGCCTCGTCGGGCATTTGGTCATGGCAACAAGGAAGGTACCTGATAACACAAAGCACGCCGGGACTGCGTGCAGTCTCCTGCGTCCGCCCAGCCCGGATCCTCGCTCCTCAGCAGCACGCAGAAAAAGCATGGTCCACCAGCTAGACGCCGGCCTGAGCTGGGAGCCAGTCGTGGGGATGAAAGGCTTTAAAGGCGGCACCCAGACAGCATCCGGACAGGTCCATCGGCCCAGCCAGGAGCAGCTGCTCCGCACAGCCTCCCAGGAAAAAAGGCTCTTAACTAGATTTCCCATGCAGAACTTTGTGGGGGTGGCTCAAACCTCCACCCACTGCAGGCTAAATTTGTGCTCCGCCCAGCATCATCCCGAGCAGTGGGAGCCTGGGCTGGCTGTGTTTGTACTTCCGCTGTTCCATGGGCGCTGGAGTCTTTGTCATCTTCAAGGCCAAAGCATGTCCTCTGCATGAGGAAGTCAGGATTTCCTGGACTAGTGCAGAGGACAAAGGACACACACCCTTCCCCCTGGCCACCATAAGGCTGGGTGCATGAGAGGGAAAGTGACTATCACAGGTGGATTTGGCGAGAAATCTTTGGGAAGCCACACTTTAGGGTTGTAGTTCTTATCTGTAACTCTGTGTTGGACCGCCGCCGCCACCCCCCCCCCCACCACACACACATCCCGACAAACACCTGGGGCATCTAACCCAAACCTCTACCAGGGAAGTGAGGCTTTACTGGGCTCACGATTGGAGAGGCTGATGAGGGCCTCATGCTACATCACATAACAAGTCATAACAACTTGTAGAGCCATTAGTATCATCACAAGGTCACCTCCCCCCATAAGGCTTCTCCTAACTGTAAATCACCTCCAAGCTCCATGAACATGGATGACATAAACCCTCCAGATGTAGCCTGAGAAACTTTTCTACCGCTTTCCCACGAGCTATGGCGAGGAGGCACACAGGGAGAACACTGGCTGGTTTGAATAGCCCTTGTGTGCCTGGGCGTGGTGGCGCACAGCTTTAGTCCCAGCACTCAGGAGGCTGAGGTAGGAGGATCGCCATGGGGTTGAGGCTACAAAGTGAATTCCAGTTCATTATGGTCTAGATTGAGATCCTACCTCAATTAAAAAATAAAAAAGAAAGGAAGGGAAGGATCCCTGAGCTCTGTTGGGTTCTGGTGGACTGGCCCTAGGATGGTTTTGAAAGGGCACAGTGGCTTGGCATGATAGAGAAGGAGGCTGTGGTTGTGCCTCTGGCAAGGCTAGTTTACAATTGAAGAATGCCATTTACTTTTTTTTTTAATATTTTTTTTTGTTCATTATTTATTTATTTATTTGAGAGCGACAGACACAGGGAGAAAGACAGATAGAGGGAGAGAGATAGAATGGGCGCGCCAGAGCTTCCAGCCACTGCAAACGAACTCCAGACGCGTGCGCCCCCTTGTGCATATGGCTAACGTGGGACCTGGGAAACCGAGCCTTGAACCGGGGTCCTTAGGCTTCACAGGCAAGCGCTTAACCGCTAAGCCATCTCTCCAGCCCCACTTTTTTTTTTTTTTTTAAGGATGGCCTTTTAAAAGAAATAGCCAGTTCTGGGAGGCATAGTCTCTCCAAGTCAGAAAACTATCAAAGCATTAGAAAACATTAAAATCAGGCTGGTGAGTTGACTTAGCGGTTAAGATGCTTGCTTGCAAAGCCAAAAGACCCAGGTTCGACTCCCCAGGACCCACATAAGCTAGATACACAAGGTGGCTCATGTGTCTGGAGTTCATTTGCAGTGGCTGGAGACCTGGCATGCCCATTCTTTCTCTCTCTCTCTCTCTCTGTCTCTCAAACAAACAAACAAACAAATAAAAATTTAGTGAGGGGGAGGGCATTATCATAGTTTATTGTCTATAATTATGGAAGTTGTCAATAATCAAAAGATTTTTTAAAAAGATAAGATAGGGACAGATTCTGATATTTTAAAAAAGGAAATATAAAAATAAATTATATGACTAATTTGGGCCTTGTTTCAGTACTTTCAGGATTCAAGAGCTACTGAAATCCAGTCCCATTCTGTCTTTAGGGTACTTTTTATTGCTTCTGCCTGACTGGAAAGGCAAGCACCTGCAGATTCTTTAAATGACCAAGTGGAAGGAGGCGGCCTTGAGATTCTCAAGTTCATCTCAGTGTTGGGACAGCCAGTCCCCCAGCACCTCGGCCCAGACACCTGCTTTAATCTTCGTGTCACTGGATCCCGACGCCTGGCTGAAGGAGGGATGTTTTGTTTTGGCTCACAGCCTCAGAGCGCCATCTGCCTGTCGTGTCAGGGAAGCCCGGGCAGGGTGGCTTCCTCCGTGGTGGTAGGAGCATAAAGCAGAAGCTTCCCATGGCTGACCACGAAGCAGAGAGAGAACTGGAGAGATGTTTCAGTGGTTAAGGAGCTTGCCTGCAAAGCCAAAAGACCCAGGTTCAGCTCCCCAGCATCCACGTAAGCCAGACGCACAAGGTGGCGCATGCATCTCGAGTCCGTTTGCAGCTGATGGAGGCCCTGGCGCACCCATTCTATCTCTCTCTGTGCCACTCTCTCTCAAGTAAAAATAAATAAATATATAAAATATTTTAAAAAGACTTTATTTGTCAAAAAAATTAAAATAAAAAAATAAAAAGAAGCAGAGAGTGGACCAGGACCAGTGGGGGGTATCACCTTCAAAGGCCCCTAGTGACGTACCAGCCAGGACCCAGCTCCTTAAAGGCTCCACAACCTCCCCAGATAGCCACAAACCGGGGCCCAAGGGCTCCAAGCGTGAGCCTGTAAGAGACCTGTCAGACACAAACCAAAATAGGGTGCTATACTAACTATGCCCTTAGCGGGGTGCCTCACACGGCATCATTTACTCTCATGGCTTTCCCCAGGCTAGAAGCTCTTGTCTAAACCACAGCTGGTTCAGTGCCTGGGGAGGGTCCACTTCTTGGCTTGTAGACCATCTTCTCCAGGCAGAGAGCCAACTCTCATGGGTCTCTTCTCATAAGGAAAATCATCTCCGCATGAGGGTTCCACCCTTGCCGCCTAATAATCACGTGTCCCCAGGTCCCACCTCAAAAGACCACTCCACTGAGGATTAGGGTTTCTACATCTGAAGCCATTTTGATCCATTTCCCACCCCACCCTACCTCCCCCCCGCACCCACCCAACAGGAATTTCTTTCTCTCCAACCCAGGCCTGATCATGTGGCCGGTCATCCCTACTGGCCATTACCCTGAATTTATAACCTTCCCAGCGATGCCCATCTGCCCTCATCACCCTTGCCAGCCTCGCCTGCCACCACTCCACGCCTCCAGCTGCCAGCCTTGCGAACAGTGCGCAGGTACCCGCAATGACTTACCGCTTCCTGCCTTTGATCACGCAGCTGCCGTCACCTAGCACGGCCTTCTCTCCCCGGCCAACTTCCACTCCCCAGGGTTCAATGCAGAGACGACATTTTCTGAAAGGCTCGATTTGGTCACCAGGCAGCGCTCATCACCTCTGTAGCCTGCTTCCTCAGTGGCAAGTGCATGCCCCGTTAGATGACACGGGACCTGTGGATCCTTGTGTGTACTTCAAGACCTCCCTTAGACTACTGCCTCCTCAGGGCCAAGGCTCTGCCCTCTCATCTTTCATTCTCATATCCTCTCTTAGCTAGTGTATGATAAGCACATGACCAGTGTTTAGTGAAAGAAAGAAAGGAAGGAAGGAAGGAAGAAAGGAAGGGAGGGAGGGAGGGAGGAGGAACCATCTAGGCAGAGGGTGGAGGTTCCATGGTCGCTTTAAGGCGGCCTGTGGAGCAGGGTTTGGTCAGCACAGCCTCTACCTCTTGCTCCGCCCTGCTCCGTCGGTTCTGGTTTTCTCAGCCCATCCCCACGATATCCTTCAAAAATAAAGTAAGTATTCCCCACGCTCTCTGCCACGGCCATCTACCTATCTATCAATATCAGTGAGGAAGACACTAGAAACCAGCAAGATAATGTTGGGTGATTATCTTCCACTTCATGTTATAATTTCAGTTTATTTTTAGCAGGTGCTATGTTCCAATAGCTCAAAAATCAAGATGATAGAATGAGGATATAGAAGCGTCTTCCCGCCTCTATCCCGTCTCTTCCCCACAGCAGCACCAACACCCGCGGCCTCTCGTAACTTTAAAAATAATATCCTCCCATAGTTGGTTTGCGCAAATGTAAGAAAATGCAAAAAGAAAAAGAAAGGCCTTGATTTCTTTTCTTTTTTATATGAAAGTAAGGCACCAGACACATTGTTTTGCAACCCTGCCTTTTTCTACTAATTTATCCTGGAGAGCTCTTCATATCAGATCTGAGACTTTTCATTGTTTTTCACAGCTAGGAAGTTTTCCTTTGTTAGCGTGTGTCATTGTTGATTAACCAATAACCAGCTGATGAACCCTGGAGTTATTTCCAGCTTTGCATCACAGGCAGGGCTAAGTGAATATTCTGTTCCTAAGTGTGCGGACAGCAATAAGGGGTAAACCGCAGAAATGAGGTTGCTGGATGGTGAGGTCGATTGTCCCCTCTCTGAATTCCCAGAGCAATGTGGGAAGCCTGTTTTTACCTCCCACCGTGCCTCCTTCAAACAAGATCACTTGTTAAAATTCTTTTTTTTTTTTTTTATTGTGATAAGAACTCTTAACCACTTAACAATGAGATCTACCCGCAACAGATGATTATGCTACTAGACAACCATACAGGGTTCTTCAATTTATAATCCCTAATTAGCAACTGCCAAAACACTATCCCAAAGCCGGGCGTGGTGGCACATGCCTTTAATCCCAACACTCGGGAGGCAGAGGTAGGAGGATTGCCGTGAGATCGAGGCCACCCTGAGACTCCATAGTGAATTCCAGGTCAGCCTGGGCTAGAGTGAGACTCTACCTCAAAAAAAAATAAAAATAAATAAAAAAAAACCTATCCCAGCAACTTCTCTGTTTCTGCAAGTTTGACTTTTTAAAAATATATATATTAGTTATTCATGAGAGAGAGAATGAACATGCCAGGGCCTCTAGCCCCTGAAAATAAACTCTAGACACATATGCCACCATGGGCATCTGGCATAAGTGGGTTCTGGGGAATCAAACCTGAGTCCTTGGACTTTGCAAGCAAGCACTTTCACCACTAAGCCATCTCTCCAGCCCAGTTTGACTATTTTTTAATTAATTAATTAATTTGAGAGAGAGAGAATGAGCACCCCAGGGCTCTAGCCACTGCAAACGAACTCCAGATGCATGTGCCCCTTTGTGCATCTGGCTTACATGGGTCCTGGGGAATTGAACCGGGATCCTTTGGCTTTGCAGGCAAACATCTTAACCACTAAGCCATCTCTCCAGGCCCCAGTTTGACTATTTTTGATAGAATTGTACAGTATCTGCTCTTCTATGACTGGTTGATTTCAACTGGTATATTACTCTCCCTTTCTAACAATAGAAAAGCATTCCATGGTATGTGCAGGTGGTCCATAACACACAGGCTTGACTTGATTTTTCAACTTTTCAGTGGTATGACAGGGATTTGTGGGCTGGAGACATGGCTCAGCAGGTTAAGGTGCTTGCTTGCATATCCTGATGGCCTGGGTTCACTTTCCCAGTACCTACATACAGCCAGTTGCACAAAGTGGCACATGGTATCTGGAGTTCTCTTGCAGTGGCAAGAGGCGCAGGCTCATTCTCTCTTTCTCTCTCTCCTTACAAATAAATAATATTTTTATTTATTTATTTATTTTTTTTGTTGTTGTTCATTTTTTTTTATTTATTTATTTGAGAGCGGCAGACACAGAGAGAAAGACAGATAGAGGGAGAGAGAGAGAATGGGCGCACCAGGGCTTCCAGCCTCTGCAAACGAACTCCAGACGCGTGCGCCCCCCCCTGTGCATCTGGCTAACGTGGGACCTGGGGAACCGAGCCTCGAACCGGGGTCCTTAGGCTTCACAGGCAAGTGCTTAACCACTAAGCCATCTCTCCAGCCCATAAATAATATTTTTAAAAAAGTGATTTAGGGCTGGAGAGATGGCTTAGTGGTTAAGGCACTTGCCAGTGAAGCCTAAGGACCCAGGTTTGATTACCCAGTACCCACATAAGCCAGGTGCAAAAGGTGGTACATGCATCTGGAGTTTGTATGCAGTGGCTAGAGACCCTGACATGGCCATTCTCCCTCTCCTAAATAAATTAATAAATAAATGAATAAACAAACAAAATATTCCTTAAAAAGTAATTTACTATAGGAACTTTACTTAGATCCCACGAGAACTGTAATAATCCCTTCTAAAGGCACAACCCTGTGGCCTAAGGACCTCCCGCCAGTTCCCTCCTCCTGAAGGTCCCATCACTGCGGCCCTGTAAGGATCAAGCTGCCAACATAAGAACCCTTGGGGAATAAATCACATATGACCATAGATGCGACCTAGGGTGAACCTTAGCATTTGAATGACAACCCTGCCTGCCAGCAGCAAGCAGAGAGCCTACAGGAGTGCGGTGGGCTGGAGGGGCTCAAGGAGAGACGGGGATGAGGATGGAGAAGAAGTCTCCCATGGGCTACTGAACGAACAGAAAAAGAAAGAGGACTACGGAGTTTCCAGTGGCCTTCCCTTCTTTAGGTACTAATCTCTTATTCTAAACATAAAAGCAAGGCATGTGAGTGTAGAGTCTCTGGAAAATATAGAAAAGCAGAAGAGGAAAATAAGGTTCATAATTATCCCCCCATTTGGAGAGCACCAACCACATTCTGCTTCCTGTCCCCAGTCTTTTCCTGGAGGGTGACCATGTGGATGATGGATGGACTGGGTCTTTCTTTGTCAAAAGACAACGAGATGATTGGGCCCATAGGATTTTCTGACCTACCCTTGGACTCTACATCTCTTAAAAACTTTGTATATATATTTACAGGCAAGAGTGGGATTTGATTTTATTTTGGTAAAATTCAGCATGTATTCCCATGTACAGTGATCACTTGTGTTCCCGGTCTTATAACCTGCCTTGTGACGTTATCTATTCTTCCATGGGGTTGCTAATTGTACTAGCTGGTTACTTTTTGTTGTTACTGAGACAAAAATGCCTGACAAGAAGCAGCTTAAGGGAGGTAGGGCTTATTTCAGCCCACAGTTTGCCCTTATGGCAAAGGTATAGCATTTGATACAAGCCTTAGAAATTATTAGGATTTAAATTGACTGAGAGACAAGAACATATTTTTCAGAAGGTGAAAGGGCATAAAGATAAGAGCTAATTTTTATTTTTTAATTGTTTTTCCCAGAGTAGGGTTTCACTCCAGTCCAGGTTGACCCGGAATTCACTGTGTAGTCTCGGGGTGACCTCGAACTCACAGAAATCCCACTTCAACCACCGGTGTTGCAGGCCTTAAGGGGCCATATTGGGCAGGATTTGAGTAGGGGTACAGTTAGGGGAGGAACGAGTGGGCTTGATGTCTGTCTGCAAGAACAAAGGAGACATGGCAGAAGGACCTTGAGACAGCCGGTCACTTAGTGCGCATAGTCAGGAAACAGAGGGCAACGAATGCTGTTGTTAACTTGCTGTCTCCTTTTGATTTAGTTCAAGGCCACAACCACCCATGGGGTGTGTCTTCTCCTCTTACTTACCCTAATTCCTCACAGACATGGCCAGAGAATTGTCTCCCAGTTGATTCTAGATCCAATCAAGATGACAAATGACATTAACTATCCCTCGAGTCTTTCTGTTATTGATTTTTTAAAAGTATTTTATGTATTAAGAACATGAACCTTTTTCACAGATCTTGAAAAATATCTACCCTCCGTTATTGTCATTGGATTTTTAGTTTGCTTCTTTTTGCCATGCAAAAGATGTAAAAGTGTATCTGGTTAGATTATATCAATCTTTCCCCTCATGCCATTTACTGTTAACAGTTTGCTATATATTTTCTCAGACATTCTCTATGCACATGCAGCTCTCTCTATAAATACATATATAGTCAGATATATAAAGTCTCTTCACATTTAAGATGTCAGATGTTCTGTTCTGCAGCTTGCTTGTTTCACATACTAGCACACTGTAGATATTTCCCATATTGGTAATAGAAAAATCCGAGTCTGACAGAGCATTCCAATACATGGATTCCATACTGTGCTATTAAGCCAGTTTTTAAAGATTTTTTTGTTTTCTTATTGAAATATGAAAGTTTGATAATGTCTGAATGAAAAGGAGACCTTACCTTATCTAACTTATGTAATAAGCCAAAGCAATTATTTTTTTAAAAATTCACCCTTTCCTCTTTGTTGGAAATAATGCTGCCATATATTAAGTATCATATGTTAAGTGGCCAATATCAGCTATTAAATACACACATACTAAATTTTGAGTTTCCCACGAGATTTTCAAGTTTTTTACTTCTCAATGCCATGTTGTTCTAACTAATTTAGCTTTTTAACGTATTTTAATCTTCAAAGTCAATACAATCCCCTATTTCTCTTCAGTATTACTTAGGGTAATTCATTTTCTGTCATTTGCTTATTTTTTTAATTTAATTACAAGTTTTGTGAAGTTTTCAAAACATCTATTTAGGATTTTTTGTTGTTGTTTTTCATTTTTATTTAGTTAGTTGAGAACGACAGACAGAGAAAGAGGCAGATAGAGAGAGAGAGAGAGAGAATGGGCATGCCAGGGCCTCCAGCCATTGCAAACGAATGCCAGACACATGTACCTCCTTGTGCATCTGACAAATGTGGGTCCTGGGAAATTGAGCCTTGAACCAGGGTCCTTAGGCTTCAGAGGCAAGCTCTTAACCAGTAAGCCACCTCTCCAGCCCCTATTTAGGATTTTTGTTGAATTTTGTTATACTAAGAAATTATGGCTGGGCATAGTGGGGCATGCCCAGCACTCAGGAGGCTGAGGTAGGAGTATTGCCATGAATTCAAGGCCAGCCTGGAGTTACAGAGTGAGTTCCAAGTCAGCCTGGGCTACAGTGATACCCTGCCTCAAAATAAGTAAATAAATAATAAAAAAATAAAGCTTTAAGTTTAAAAGCCAAGCACGCCTCTCCGTCCGGTCAGTATTTCTTCTTCCAGCAGTCATATTTTTGTTTTCCTTGTGTAAGCTTTACAATTGTACAAATGGGATGTTAAAAGTAATATTTTATTTCTAAATACTTTATTATTTATTTATTTGCAAGAAGGGAGAGAGAGAGAGAGAGAAAGAGTGAGAGAGAGAAAATGGGCACACCAGGGCATGTTGCCACTATAAATGAACTCTAAGATGCATGTGTTTCTTTATGTGTGTGGCTTTACAATGGTACTGGGGAAATCAAACCTGGGTTGGCAGACTTTGCAAGCAAGTGCCTTTAAACACTGACCCATCTCTCCAGCCCTCCCTAAAAAGTGATATTTTATGACTATCATTATGTATGTGTATATATATATATATATATCTCAGTTACTTTCTTATTGCTGGAACATATTACCTGGCCAGAAGTAGCTTATGGAAGGAAAGGGCTTCATCCAGCTTACAGGTCTAGAGTCGTCCGTCATGGTGGGGAAAGTGCGGCAGCAGCGAGAAGCCGCGCTCACATCATCACATAGCAGGAGGAGGCAGAGAAAGGGAGACCAGCAAGCAGGGCTCAACTATAAAACCCCAGGGTCCTCCCCTCCACACTTCCTCCCGCAAGGCTCCACCTCCCGAAGGTTACACAATCTTCCTGAACAGCGCCACCATCTGGGAATTCAGTATCCAAACACATGTGGGCATCCTGGTGCCCTGCTGGCGGGTCTGACTCCAGGATTCCAACCCATCGCGCCCATGCGAGGAGGACATTTTACATTCAAATCGTCACATATGAATATGTAGGAAAGTGCTGGTTCTTTGCACATTTGGTGACAGCTTACTTTACTGAACATTACTTTAGTTGTTTTGGGGATGTTTTTTATAGATTTCTCACGGAGACAATCATGCCATTTTTAAAAAAAAAAAATGGAAAAAAGCTGAGTGTGGTGACGCACGCCTTTAATCCCAGCACTCGGGAAGCAGAGGTGGGAGGACCGCCATGAGTTCAAGGCCACCCCTACCTCAAAAAAAAAAGGAAAAGAGGAGGAAGAGTCAATGGTTTAGTTCTTCTTTTACCATATTCTTTCTCACTTTTTCTTATTTTCTGATTACTTCAGCTAGAAGTAGTTCATGGAGGTATTAAATATGCGGGGTTCTCCTGGGACTCCACTGGGATCAGGCACGTATCCCACTATTTTTATTCTTTTCTTCTGAGTCCTTGGAAACTTACTGAGTTCATCTTTACATTCTTTTTGTTTGTTTGTTTGTTTTTTGAAGTAGGGTCTCACTCTGGCTCAGGCTGAGCTGGAATTCACTATGGAGTCTCAGGGTGACCTCGAACTCACAGCAATCCTCCTACCTCTGCCTCCCAATTGCTGGGATTAAAGGTGTGCACCACCATGACAGGCTTTTACATTCTTTTTTAAGTTTCCTTTAATTATTTATGACAGAGAGAGAGAGAAAGAGAGAGAACGGGCATGCCAGGGCCTATAGCCACTGCAAACAAACTCCAGATGCATGCACTACCATGTGCATCTGGGGAATCAAACCTGGGTTCTTTGGCTTTGCAGGAAAACACCTTAACTACTAGGCCATCTTTCTACCCCATCTTTGCGTACTTTAATATAATTTCACGTAGCATCTAATATAGGCTTCATCATTCCTATTGGACTTTAACACTCAACAACCAAGGTCTTGTAAATATCTCTCTTGTCTTTGGAACGTTATCAATGGTCCACAATGATTATAACCAGTGGTGTCTCAGATCCTTATTCCCAATGGCTGTCCATCGGGCCAAGCTCCATTCTCTTGGCATCTGTGACTCCATGCTCCCCTGGTTGTTCACTGACTCTCTTCTGGCTTCTTCCTGTTCCTACACTTTGAGTTCCCAAATTTCTACCATAGTGTCCCTTCAGTTCTTACTTCTCAAATTGTCCTTAAATGGTTTCCTCCATCCCCAGATGCAGTGCCCACCTGCCAAGTCTTGAGAGAGTACCTTGAAATGACCTCTATGCCTAGATGTTCCAACAGCAGCTCACTGTCTTCCAGCATGGCTCTTCCAAGAATACCAACGTGCACTGTCCGTTCAAGACAGAACCACAGGGCTGGAGAGATGGCTTAGCGGTTAGGCGCTTGCCTGTGAAGCCTAAGGACCCCAGTTCGAGGCTCGCTTCCCCAGGTCCCACGTTAGCCAGATGCACAGGGGGGCGCACGCGTCTGGAGTTTGTTTGCAGAGGCTGGAGGCCCTGGCGCGCCCATTCTCTCTCTCTCCCTCTATCTGTCTTTCTCTCTGTGTCTGCCGCTCTCAAATAAATAAATAAAAAATTAAAAAAAAAAAAAGACAGAACCACAGACCCACCTTGGATTTCCCCCCTTCTAAACACTCCTATGCCTTGGCACACACTATTCCCTTTGCCTAGAGAGAGTTTTTCCTGATCCTACACCTGCCCATTTTTCAAGGTCAAGCCCCAAAAGCAATTCTGAGGTCTTCCTGGGTTTTTAAGGTGGAGGGATTAAGGCCAGCTCTTCTGTGTTCCCTCAGTAGTTGGTAAATGCTGCTCTACCCAGCCTTTGGAACATTAGAGAACAGTGTGTGTGTCCAGGCTGAGAGGGGGGACAGGATTCCTCTAATCTTCCCTTTTGTTCTTTTTTTTTTTTAATTTAATTTATTTATTTGCAAGGGGAGATTGAGAGAGAGAGAGAGAGAGAGAAAGAAAGAATGGGAGCACTAGGGCCTTTTGCCGCTTCAAAAGAATTCCAAATGCATGTGTGTGCCACTTTATGCTTCTGGCTTTATATGGGTACTGGGGAATTGAACCTGGGCTAACAGCCTTTTCAAGCAAGCACATTGAACCACTGAGCCATCTCCTCAGCCTTTCATTCATTCCTGTCTGTTTTTTAAGACTGCTTTTTTTTTTTTTTTTAAATTTTGAGAGAGACAGGGGGGAATAGAGAGAATGGACACACCAGGGCCTTCAGCTGCCGAAAATGGACTCCAGATGTGTGCGCCTCTTTGTGGTGCGTGTGCAACATTGCATGCTTGTGTCACCGTGAGTCTGACTAAGTGGGGCCTGGGGATCCAAACATGAGTTCCTAGGCTTCGCCAGTAAGCGCCGTAACCACTAAGCCATCTCTCCAGCCCTCCGTCCTCCTCTTACTCTCTCCCTCCCTCCCATTCGATCACAGCTTTGGCGGCCTGAATGTAGAGTGACCCCACACACGGATGCGTTTGCACACTTGATCCCTGGCCGTGGTGCCGCTGTTTGAGAAGTTTCTGCAGCCTTTGGGAGGTGGAGCCTTGCTAGAGGAAATGTGTCACTGGGGGGTGGCCCTCGAGGCCTTACAGTCCATTCCTGCTTGGAGGTCCTGCACTTTCTACTTCCTACTGCTGAACCACGTGAAGGCGGGACGCTGGCTATCTACTCCTGCTAGGCTTCTGCACCACCATGGACTCGCCCTTGAAACCGTGAGCTGAAAATGAGCCCGTTGCTTTCATGAGCTGCTTCTGGCTGGATATTTTGTCCCAACAATGAGAAAATGAGTGATAACACCAGCCCAAGCCCCCATCCAAGTCGAGCCGAACTGTCACAGCTAACTAGCTCACAACGGGAGGATGTAGTACTCTCGTCATCTCTCTAAAGGATTATTTCATGCTTTCTTCCCTGTCCCCAGATTTCTCATAATTTCACTTCCCCTAGTTACTTTGCCTATAAGTCACTGAAATGTATAAGCAATTAGAAGACAACGTCAGAATTTTTCACTGTAACATCTTCCGCATTTGTCCAGCATGTGAACCCGCATCCCCGGCTCCTCACAAAGGCCTGGCTTCCAATTTCATTCTGGCTCCTCTCTGCCTTGCCAGAGTCTTGGCTCTTTCAATGGGCCCCTTTCTCCTCTTTGCCGTCTCCATTGGCTCACAAGCATCCCTAAGTATCATTCATCTCTTTAAAAACTTCTTGACTGCCTTCTTCTCTGGCAGCCGCCGCTCTGTATCTCAATTGTGCATCACACCCAAACATCCATTGCATCTCTGTCTATAACAGCATCTCCGTTTCCTCAAGTAGGTCCCTTCCACTCCACTGGCAGTCCTTGCCACGACAGTGGTCACCTCGAAGTCATCAAACTGCTCTATCACATCTGTTCCTCCATCTTCCTCCCAGCAGCACTCTGCACAGTTGACTACACTCTCCTTTAAAAAACATGTTATTTATTTGTTAGAGAGACAGAGAAAGAGACAGAGAGAGAGAGAGAGAAAGAGTGAGTATGGGCATGGGCACATCAGCACGCCCACCCCGCTATTATAAGTGAACTCTAGACACATGTGCCGCTTTGTGCATCGATGTCATTATATGGGGAATGGGACCAGGGCGATCAGGTTTTGTAAGCAAGTGTCTTTAACCACGGAAGCAATTCGCCAGCCTTCTTTTTTTCTTTTTATTCGAGGTAGGGTTTTGTTCTAGCCCAGGCTGATGTGGAATTCACTATGTAGTCTCAGGGTGGCCTTAAACTCACGGCGATCCTCCTACCTCTGCCTCCCAAGTGCTGGGGTTAAAGGCGTGCGCCACCATGCCCGGCTAGCCCTTCCTTTTTAATTTTTAATTTTTTTATTTATATGAGAAAGAGAGAGAGAGAATGGGCATGCCAGGAACTCTAGCCACTGCAAACGAACTCCAGTCACATGAGCCACCATGTGCATCTGGCTTACGTGGGTACCGGCGAGTGAAACCTTGGTCCTTAGACTTTGTAGGCAAGCACCTTAACCACTAAGCCATCTCTCCAGCCCCCTCATTTTCTTTTTGACACAGGGTCTTGTGGATTCCCAGGCCAACCTCAAATGCACTCTGTAGCCAAGGATGGTCTTGAGCTTTTGATCCTCCAGTCTCCACCTCCAAAGTGGTGAGATTACAAGGATGCATGCAATGTCACCTGGAGATCAAACCCACAGCCTTGTGCGTGCTAGGCAAGCACGTGGCCAGCTGAGCCACGTCCGCAGCCCCTCGTTCTCCTTGAAACATGTGTCTTGGCTGTTAGGACTCTGCTCTTCAGGTGTCCCGCACCTCCGCAGCGCCGATCTCCTTTGCCTGATTCTGCCTCTTCCTCAATGCTAACTTATTCTACAGCTCAGGTGTGAGGCCTCTTTTCCCCTCTGTGTCTACTTTCTCTGTGGGTCATCTCTTTATGCTGTAGATTCTAAGGCTATCTCCATGTCAGTTATTCCCTGCTGGGTACATCCGGTCCTGCTCTTGCCCCTGGTCCTTCAGATCCTGACATGTAAACTTGGTTATCATCTTCTGGCAGGAATTCCAAGCCTATCAGGTGTGAAACAGACATCCCAATGCCCTCCTCCAAACATGACCCTCTCCAAGTCTTTTCTGTGTCATTCGGTTACATAGTTGAAGGCCAAATATGACAGCCATCATCTGTCATACCAGTGCTCAGGAGGCAGAGGCAGGAGTCATGAGTTCAAGGCCAGCCTGCATTTCTCAGCAAGGCACGTTTCAAAGACAAAACAAAACACAATGCCCAGGTGCTCGAAACAAAAATCAGAAGTCACTCTTGATTTTTTTCCCCCCTCTGCCTCTTCTCTAAGTCTTGACTATCCAATACATTATCAAACCCTGTGGATTCTACCTGAAATATTTCTCCAAGTCATCCATTGGTTTCTGGTTCCATCATGTGATGATTTCTCTCAGTTATCAACTTGACAGGATTTAGAATCACCATGGAAACATATCTCTGGGCATGTCTGCGAGGGTATTTCTAGATTAGGTTAATTGAGGAGAGGTGGCCTATGCCAAATGAGGGCAGTGCCATTCTATGGGCTGGAGTCCTGGACTTTAAAATTAAAAGGAAACAAGCAAGCTGGGCGCCAGTGTCCATCTGTCTGCTTCATGACTGGATGCAAAGTGACCACCTATTCCATACTCCTATTGCTATGCCTCCCCACGGTGGTCTAAACCTTAGGATTATAAGCCCAGGGTCTTGTGCCATTGCAAACAAATGTCAGACACTTGCTCCATGTTTCGCATTGGTTAAGTGGGTGGCTGGAGAATTGAACCCAGACTGGCAGGCTTTGCAAACAAGCATCTTTAATCACTATGCCATTTCTTCAGTCTCTCCACCTTAGTTTTTAAGACAGGATCTCTCCCTAAACCTACAGCTCACCGATTCAGCTAGACTAGCTATGCAGCAAGCCCCGTGGTTCTGCCTCCACAGCGCTGGGATTGTGAGTACATGTCACCAAGTCCGGATTTTACATGAGGCTCTGGGGACTGAAGTCAGAGCCTCACGCTTGTGAAGGAAGCACTCTACCAAGTGAGCCATCTCCAAAGCCCCTGGACTAATTTCTTCATCAAGGCCAAGAGCCCCGCAGACCACTTCACAGTCTTTTTTTTTTTTTTTTTCTTAATAAACATGTGACACAAGACAGACTAGATAGCATGTGGGAGGGGCTGACCACATTCCCGGATGGAATAGATGTCCTGTCTTCCCCCTTGGGATTCTCTGGGCAGGTATCAGCCATGAAGCTACATGACTTTTTGGTGCATATGTTACAGGGTGCAACCTACATCCTGATGATGGTGGACCCGGACGCTCCCAGCAGATCACAACCTAGAGCGAGATTCTGGCGACACTGGCTGGTGACAGATATCAAGGTAAGGAAGCCAAGAGGCACCTTCACACTCGTTCGCAATTTTAATCGAGAGATTCTTGGTTTATGCAAACTAGCGCTCATTTGAGAGCACTGGGAGCGAGCATGTGAGAGAACTTCTGTGTCTCATTGCCCCACCTCCTGGACCCAGTGTCACATCACTCCCAAGTTTTCCAATAAACTTCAAAACATGCAGGTGGACGGGTGGTGAGTGAGCTCATGAAGGTAATCGAAAGCCCTGCTTCCTAGCAGTTCCTGCTCTTGGCGGTCTGTCCTTCTTTTCAGTGCTAATCTCAAGGTACGGACAACTTAAGAACTGATTCACAAAGCTTCGGGAAACTTAACAATTGACAATGGCACGTGACCGGATTTGAGGACTGACATGTGATTGGCAGGAAAAGATGTAATGTAGGGGTCCGCCCTGCTGCTAAAGGAGTGACATGGAGGAAGCAAGGCGGTTACCTTTCTTTGTGCAGAAATAAGCAGCTGCCCCAAGTTTGCCTCAGGATAGCTGGGAAGGAGCAAGCTGGCTTGTGTCTGAGCGACACACGCCTAATAAGCTTAGATGCTTAGCCTGAACTGAAACACTCTCACTCGCCATCGAGTGACCGCTGAGAGAACCATATCCTGACAGGCACACAGCTATCCCTCAGTTAGTGTCCCCATGGGATTTGGGGTTCCAGGATCCCTAGGGATACCAAAACCCAAAGATGATCAAGTCTCTTATATAAAATGGTGTAGTATTTGTATCAAACCTAAGTGCATCTTCCCATAAACTAAATCATTTCTAAATAACTTATAATACCTAATGTAATGTAAATGCTGTGTTAATAATTTGTTGTGCTCTAATGTTTTGGGAATAATGACAAGAAAAATTCCTGTATGTGTTCACAGATGTAATTATATACATACATACATACATACCATATATATTTTTATTATTTATTTATTTGAGAGAGAGAGAGAGAGAGAGGCAGAGAGAGTATGGGCATGCCAGGGCCTTCAGCCTCTGCAAATGTACTCCAGATATGTTTGCCCCCTTGTGTGCATAGGTGACATTGCGTGCTGTGTCACTGTGTGTCTGGCATATGTGGGACCTGGAGATTTGAACATGAGTTCTTAGGCTTTGCAGACAAGCTCCTTAACCACTAAGCCATCTGTCCAGGCTATGTATGTGTGTGTATATATATATACATACATTCCATTGTTGGTTGAATCAGAGCTGGGCAGAACTGCCAGGTACAGAGAGGATCAACTGTATGTAATACGCATTTGTTTTCCAGCTTCGTTCAGTTACGGAACCTTTCATTCGTGAGTATCTGCCAGTGTACTTTGGGGAGATCCATGGTAGCCTGTAGCATGTACGAGCCTGTGTCTAGAAAACCTGAACTTGGCTTTTGCAAAGAATGTACAGAGGCCTCTGCCCTGTAAAGACAGTGGAAATCAGTGAAGCTAAGTCTGGATGCGGTTTGTGTCTCAGCTGGTCACCAGCTCAAATGACCTCTGGGACTCTCTGGACATTCTGTCTTTCTCTGAGACATGTGAACCCACTTCTGGCTTTATATGGTCACCTTTGGTGATCCCACGGAGAACATCCTGGAAAATGTAAAGAAAACCACAGGGACAAGGGCTTTGATTTTCCTGCCAGGGCAGTGGACAAAGGCAGGGCCCGTTTAACTAGCTGCTGACTTCTGAGCAAGGGGAGACTCTTATGCCTGGGTGAGGTGGTGAGGAGTTGCTTTAGAAGCCCACCCACATCCCAGAGCAGGCCTCCCAGGGGTGCAGAGGAGGAGGGAGGGCAGGAGGGCAGGTTTTCTCAGCAGCAGCGTGGCTGCCACCCTGAGCGGGAGAACGCTTCTTGGGCAGCGCCCGAGCCAGCCTCCACGGGGTCAGCACACCTCCTTGCCTGGGCTGGGGAAGGGCATAGGAACACAAGAAGAGGCAGTGCTGGGGTGGTTCATGCCAGAGACAGGGATGGCAGTGGAGGGCACAAAGGAGAAGATGGCAGATCTCCTCCGGTTTAGAAGGTTGCCGTTTTCTGGACTTGGGTTGAGTTCACTGGATGAAAGGCTTAAGAGGGGAGTTTTGCTCAGATACACAGTGAGTCTCCGTGTGCACAGGGCTTCCTGTGAGAAGGTTCCATCCAAGAACTCTGAGGCCACTGAGGGCACAACGGCTTCTGTGCGGAAGGGACCTGAGATCTGTGGCACTGCCTCTCTTGAAGTGGGCACTCCCACCTCTCCCACAATCTTCACCCGGGACATAACTTTCACACCAGCTTCATGTTGTGAATAAGGATTTAGTCCCAGATACCCTGCTTAGAGGAACAGCAGGTGGCAGCTGCTGGGCAAAGCTGCTAAGCCGCAGAGCTTAACCAGAGCCACCTGCCCGGGTGCGGCCCTCACTTCCCATTCACCCAGAGGAGGCTCAGCTTTCCGTCGCATTGCCACCCACTTTCCTTCGTCTGGGTGCCCGTCAGGAAGTGGCAGCTCTCCCTGATATAGCCACTCAGCCCAGCCACCTGCCCCCACATTCCACCAGCTACAAAGATGACACTGGCCAAATGGGTTCAGACGTCACTCCTGGAGTTCAGCCAAGGGAAGGAGGGCTTTGGCCAGATCTAGCAGCCCTGTCCCCTGACTCGAGACTCACGCTCAGGGGCCCGAGCACGTGTGCGCTCTGGCGGCTAGGAAAATTCTAATTGCCCGGGCCTACCCCTCCCCAGAGCTCACAGTCCTGTTGGTCTGAAATGCTCACTCCAGAGTAGGTGAGAAGGGGGGGGTCTCCTTGGTATGCAAAGCATGTCCTAACACCAGGCCCCTCCCAAAAAGCTCAGGAGGACAGCATGCCTTGGAAGTCACCTGGCTGTGGCCCTCCATAGTACCAACACACTTTCCTGACCTCGCTGAGGCAGGGCTTTGCAGATACGCAGAGAATGCGGCCTCTATGTTGAACGAGTGCCCCAGAGGAGCTTGACAGCTTGCAGGGAGGCCACAGCTCTCGGGGCAGAGATGGCGGGTTGATGTCAGCATTTGTGGAGCCATTTCCAAGTGTGAGCACCTTCCTGATCTTCATAGCTCGTGGTGCTCTGCAAGCCAGCATCATTCCACTGACAGATGGGTGGCAAGGGCAGAAGAGCCTGAAGGGCAGTTTCTCAGGTAGCGGGTTACAGCAAGGGGTCTCAGATGTGTGTGCCGGACTACAAACTACACGTGCTGTGTCACACGGTTGTGAGGGGCTCTTACCATCAGCCCCTCCAGTGGCCAGGGGCCACCACGCCCTCGCTGTAAGATGGGGAGGACAATCTCTGAGCTCTCCTATGACCCCAGCTCACTGCTGGGTGGGTAGGAGCTTCCAGAGCACTCTACAGAGGGCATGCTGCCTGGGTACAGAAAGCATACCTAGTACATGTTTTGAATCCCATCGAACTACACCCCACATGTCACCATTCCCTAAGCAAGCATCCTCAGCACTAAGGGATGTGGCAAAGTCACTGCAGACTGAATGATGATGGCCCCAAGATCTCCAAAGGCCGCAAGCAGAAACTTGGTGGGACCTAGGCGGACCTTGACATTAAATGTAATTGGACAGTGGGCTGAGCATGGGTGTGGAAGACCCTCAGTGGGAATAATGTTTTCTACAAAGCAGCCCAAGCCAAATACAACAGAAGATAGTCCTTGGGGACTACAGGGAACAGCGTGGGGTGGGACGGTGGCTGTAGATGTTCCCCGTACGGTCCGGGGGCAGGCTTGGAATTTCCTTTACCTGTCAGTGTCTGCTGTCTCAGCATCAGGCCATCAGTCCCCCAACCTAGCCAATCCAAGCAGGCAGGGACAGATATATAACATGTGAGGTGCCCCTTGGCCCCTCTGTGAAATTGGCCCACTGAGCACAAGAGGTTTGTGTGTGTGTGTGTGTGTGTGTGAAGGAGAGAGAGGAGAGAGAAGATGTATGTTTATGAACATGTTCATGTGTGTAGTGCAGGCGTGCATGTGTCATAGGCAGGGGCAATCTTCAGAGACTGGCGCTCGCCTTCCATCTTAATTGAGACAGCATCGCTCACTGTTACTCACCATTATTGCGCTGGCCAGGCTCATGAGCTTCTGGGAAATTCTGCTGTCTTCTCACTGCATGAGCGTTGGGCTTGCAGGTGTCCAGCGCATCATCTGTCTTTCCTGTGGCTTCTGGGCGTCAGAACTCAAAAGCATAGCAAGCGTTTCCCCCGAGCCATCTTCCCCAGCCCCAACACAAGGGATTTCTAAGGGCAGCTGGCCTTGCTGGCGCTCAGGAGCCTGAAGCAGGGGGAATTGGTGGTCGAGGCCAGCCCCGGGGGGGCTACGTAGCAAGACTCTAGCTCAGAAAGAAGCAACAGAGATTCCTAATGGGGCGTGGTCAGATAACCTCTTTCTCCCACATGCGGTTCAGTTCTGATGCCGCCGAACCCTCTCCATGCTGAAGCCCGATTAAGATATCAATTAATTTGCATCATTCATTTCCGAAATAATGCTTACTGGCTCCTTGTCTATTTGTCTCTGAAATGAGTGCTCAGGGCTTTTCATGCAGATATTTTCATTAGACGTTTTATTGTTAGTGGGAATATTGAGCACAGGAAGATGGCACATTAGTACTTTCCACAAAGACTATCATGACTGGTGACAAAGAACATGAGGAACAATTAAAGAGACAAGAGTTCCTTTTTTTTTTTCTTCCAAAAAAGAAAATCTTGCTAGAAACCATCAATGATTCTAAAATTTGCCCTGAACATCTTTTTTTTGTTGTTGTTTGAAGAAAGAAAAGGAACCAGGAGGTTCACGTTTCCCCTTTTCATTCAATGCCCTCAACCTTTGGCAGCTGTAAACGGCAACCAATTCTGGGTTGAATTAGAAGGGTCTCTAAGGGGTCATTATTCTGTCTACTTTTCTATACAGGTTCATTTTTCCATAATGAGAGAGAGCGTTTTAACGGACCTCTAAGTGTGCTAGGTGAATAAGATGAATAAGCCCAGCCAACAGGACAAGGATTATTACTCCCTGCTGTCTAGTCCTGTGGCCAGCGTGTGTTTGAGCCATCTGTCCCACTCCTGAGTGATCTCAGGCAAGTCACCTGGCCTCTCTGAGAGCAGGCCTCCTCTGCTGGAAAATTGGTATGGATCTGAAGTAGGGAGATAGCTCAGGCAGTAAAGTGTTCACCTTGAAAAACTTAGCTTCATCCCCAGGGCCTACCAAAAAAAAAAAAAAAGAAGAAGAAGAAGAAGAAAGAAAAAGAAATGCAAAGCCAGACATGGTGAAGGTGGAGATAGGTGGACCCCGGGGCTTGCTGGCCAGCTTGTCTAGTTTCCTTGGTGGGCCCCAAGCCAACGAGAGACCCTGCCTCTTGCAAAGGTGAATGGTACCTAAGAGGAATAGCACCCAATGTTGTCCTCTGACTGCCACACCCACACCCACAGGTGGATGCGCACACACAGGTGCATACACACACGTGTGCAACAATGCGAATTCTTCCTCCTGGGGGCAGAGACAAGGAAGAAGAAACGACGAACGCAAAGGAGGCTTCCTAGAGAGAGCCAGTGGAAAGCACCATGCTTGTCCTTGTTCCTAATTAATCCAGCAGCGGCCCTGGTGGAAATTTACATATGTACCTATAAATAATTATGTAATGTAACTTTTTTATATATATAACCAGCACCCAGCTAACGAAAATAAACAGAACAAACAAACTATCTTTACCAAACCACCAATGGAGATGAAATGGGCAAACTGAGAGGGATAGGATTAATAATTAGTTCCTTTTTTGTTTAGTTTTTTTCCTTCCTTCCTTTTTTCCTTTCTTTCTTTCTTTGATAGAGAGAAAGAGGCAGATAGAGAAAAAGAGGATGAAGAGAGAGAATGGGCATGCCAAGGCCAATAGGCACTGCAATAAAAACACCAGACACATACTCCATTTGTCTAGTCATTTGGCTTATGTGGGTACTGGGGACTTGGACCTGGCTTTGCAGGCAAGGGCCTCAGCCACTGAGTCATCTCTCCAGTCCTGTTTTTCAAAAATATATTTGTTTTATTTGCAAGCAGAAGAGTGAAGAGAGACAGAGAGAATGGGCATGCCAGGGCCTCCAGCCACTGCAAATGAACTCCACGTGCATGTGCCACTTTGTGCATCTGGCTTTATGTGGGTACTGGGGAATCAAACTTGGGTAATTAGGCTTTGCAGGCAAGCACCTTAACTGCTGAGCCATCTCTCCAGCCTCATAGTTTGTTATTTTTAAGATAGGTTCTTTCCTTGTAGTCCAGTTAAGCCTTGAACTCGAGATCCTCCTGCCTTGCCTTCTCAGTGAGTGCTGGGATTAGAAGAGTGCTTCACCACGCCCAGCTGATCACCTTTCTCTTAAAAATAGAGCCCTGAATTTCCAGTTTTGCCACATCTTGCTGCCATTGTCTTCAAATATTTTTGCCCTGCCTAACAAGGGAACATCTTAAGTGTAGTAACTAAATGTCATAGTGTATGCTCCCTCAGAAAACATAGCTTCCAGGGCTGGAGAAATGGCTTAGTGGTTAAGGCACTTGTCTGCAAAGCCAAAGGACCCAGGTTTGATTCCTCAGGACCCACATAAGCCAGATGCACAAGGTGGTGCATGTGTCTGGAGTTCAATATCAGCGGCTGGAGGCCCTGGTGTGCCAATTCTCTCCCTCTCTCTCTCTCTCTCTCTCTCTATCTCTCTCTCTCTCTCACACACACACACACACACACACACACACACACACACACACACACACGCAAGACATCTGACAAGAATAGCAGGACCTCAGTCAGAGAATCTCCCCTCATCCCAACGTTGAGATCTAGCCATGGTGGCTCCTTAGTAAATTCTTTCGACTATGAGATTCAAGTTCTGCAAAGTAAAAAATTCTGGGCAGTGCTCAACGCAAGCTCACCCCTTTGTCTTAGCTCTAGATGGATTCAGACCAAGGCTAGGAAGATCCAGTATGACCCAAGGTGACTTTACAGAAGATGGATCAGGCCTGGGAGTAGAGTGAGGTCAGGTTGTGTGTGTGTGTGTGTGTGTGTGTGTGTGTGTGTGTGCACGTGTGTGTGTTTTAAACAGAGTTTTACTCTGTAGCCCAGACTGACCAGAAACTCACTAGGTAGCCCAGTCTGGCCTCAACCTTAAAATTTCAACCTCCCTGCCTTGACCTCCTTAGTTCTGGGATTAAAGGACTGTGTCACCATGCCAGCCTTGAAGGGTAAGTCTTGTCACTTGGCCTCTGACCCGTGGACAAGATGAGTCTTCCCCCACCTCGATCATCCCAGAGCACAGCCAGGGCAGGCTCTGGGTTTCCAGGGCTGTCGAACTCCGGCAGGCTCCCCCGGGGCTGGGCTGTGACCCCTCTCTCCCAACATGTTCTGCTTTCATTTTTAACCCAACTCGGCACCACCCCTCACCAGTTCCTTATCGCTCACAGTCTCTGTGCAGCTGTCATTGTCCTACCCCAGAGATGCCTCCACTCCCATTCAAAATAATTTAAATAAAATGTTGCTACAAAGTGGAATATTATCTTTTGATGAATGTTTTTAAAGCCCTTTAGGTTTTCACGGTAATTTGCAGTGTAAAATTATTTGGAGATAAGAGCCAAATTAGCTCTCCTATGCTGAGGTCGCTGTGTCCTGTTATCCATGTGAGCAGTGTTTAAATATAATCAGCCCTCAGACTAATGCAGCTTAATTGTTCATTTGAAATAGCTTTTTTTTTTTACTCCATTCAATGAGTCATTAAAATATTCAAGGGATAATGCAGTGAATTGGAAATGAATTTATCATATTATCCCATATATACTGCAGGGCTTCAGGTAACTAAGGAGAGAGAGAGAGAGAGAGAGAGGGAGAGGCACACCTGGAGGAAGAGGCCTGTGTACACACGAGTGTGGTAAACAAAGCTTTTTAGTGGGTTTATGGTAAGTAGAAGAGGCCGCTTGGGAGGGGAGAAAAAGAAAGAAAAGGAAATATTCTTCAAGGTGGTCTCGCTCTCTCTCTTTCTCTCTCTCTCTCTCTCTCTCTCTCCCTACTCTTGAGAATCTGCTCCACACAGCTCCACTGTTAACTTATTTTTATCAAATATGTTTATATCAGAAAGTCGTTATGGAAACCAATTCTGCCATCCAGGAGAATTCCTGGAGCAGGCAGAAAACATTCTCTCTCTCTCCCTCCCTCCCTCTCTCTCTCTCTCTCTTTCTCCCTCTCTCTCGCTCTCTCTCTCTCTCTCTCTCTCTCTCTCACACACACACACACACACTGCTAAGCACAGTACACTCTTGCTCCTCCCAACTTAGCTCTGGCTTGCATGGGTGGTGCCCTTGCCCCCCCCCCACCCACCCAGGCAGAGCTGTGCAATGGCCCCAACTGCGTCCCCACAGTCCCAATCCACTCCTACCCTACATAAGGAACCTGAGTTTGTAGCTGCCCCCGACCACACACACACACACACACACACACACACACACACACACACACACCCAGCCTTTGGTAGATGCATCTTAGGAAAGGACAGGTTGGGAGAGCAGAGGGCTATGGCAGGATCTTTGACTGTTCCCAGTATCTCAGGAAAGTTCTATGCACTTGGAGTACTGTTGAGAAGGAATGAAGGTTAATGCCACACCCAGAATGGGCCCACCCACCTGGACACATCCCTCTAAGAGGCTAAGTGACCAGCCCTAAGAAAGCAGCCAGGAGTGAGATGCTGCGGAGAAACCATATGAGGTCAGCAGCCGTGATAGTTGAGAGCAGTCAGGGGTGCAGGAATGTCACCTGGCTGTCCTGAGAGAGCTGCAGACACCTCACCAGGAAGCAGCCTCCGCTGAGCAACGCCAGGACCAGAGAGTAATGCCTGACAAGAAGCAACGTTGGTAATCAGGAAGAACTTCCTAAGAATTTGAACTATCCAGGAACCCAGTACCTACTGCACGGAGGAGCGAGCTCCTTGTCACTGAAAGGGACTATCCGTGGGTGACCTTGGCGTTGTCCCCTGGGAAGGAGGCTGGTGTGAGTGACAGGTAGGATGGACCCCCAGCTGTTCAAGCAGATGAATGGATAGAGGAAGGGTGGCGTTTGTTCAGCCATAAAGAACAAAATTGTCTTCTGCAAGGAAATGGGTGGAACTGAAGAGCACATTAAGCAAAGCAAGGCAGACCCAGAAAGACAAATGTCATGTTGTCTCTCATATGTAGATTCTAGGTTGTGTGTGTGAGAGAGAGAGAGAAAAAAAATAGAAAGAGCACTATTTTGAAAGAGGAAGGGGACTGGCAAGAAGGGGAGGGTTCAGGTGAGGGTAGTAAGGAGTGAATATGGTCAAAGTCCACAATATGCTTGAAGAAAAATGTCAGTGTGGAACCCATCACTTTGTATAGTGAATGCACGCTAATATAAATTGTTTTAAATGGCTGGAGAGATGGCTTAGCGGTTAGGCGCTTGCCTGTGAAGCCTAAGGACCCCAGTTCCAGGCTCCATTCCCCAGGACCCATGTTAGCCAGATGCACAAGGGGGCGCACACATCTGGAGTTCATTTGCAGTGGCTGGAGGCCCTGGCATGCCCATTCTCTCTCTCTTTCTCTCTCTGTCAGTCTCAATTAAATAAATAAAAATGAACAAATTGTTTTAAAGATGAGTCCCTTGTGACCCCTCCCTCCCAATAACGCCTTCACCTGGCCACATACATTCTTCTCAGAGCTCCACTCCACATAACGTACGAACCACCAGTGCAATAAAGGAAGAGGACGCAGAGAGAGAGGAGGAAGAAAAACAACGGCCAGCGTGATGTGTACTTTCCATTAGTGTCTCCTAATTCTCACCAAAGCTCTGAGAGGAAGGTAACAGAGGCTGAAGAACTGAGGCCTAGAGTCGATGAAAGCAACATGCCCACAATCTCACCATTAGCATGTGGCTGAGGTTTGAGCCCAAGGCCTAAGCACACACCATGGGGTCACATTGCCTGTAATTTCCTGTTGCTATAGCTAAATACCTGAGGTTAGATATTTTGTAAAGATTTATTTAGCTCGCAGTTTTGGAGTTTAAGATTCCAAGATCAGGCACCCCCATCTGTTTACATCTGGTGAGGACCTCGGGGCAGATGACATTGAAATTGCAGAAGCATGGGCAAAAATCACTTGGCAAGACCGGAAGCAGACAGATTCAAGGGCCTGACTTTGCTCTTTTAATAACAGCTTTCTTTTTTTATTTTTATTTTTTTTGTTTATTTTTATTTATTTATTTGAGAGCGCCAGACAGAGAGAGAACAGGTGCGCCAAGGCTTCCCGGCAACTGCAAATGAACTCCAAACACATGCGCCCCTTTGTGCATTTGGCTGACATGGGTCCTGGGGAATTGAGCCTCAAACCGAGGTCCTTATAGTTCACAGGCAAGCGCTTAACCACTAAGCCATCTCTCCAGCCCTTCTTTTTTTTTTTTTCCTTTCTTTTGCATCTGTGGTGTGTACACGCGTATGTGTGCATGTGGTGGCACAGGTACACAAATGTGTGGAGGCCAGAAGTCGACACTGGGTGTCTTCCTCACTCATGTCTCACCTTGTTTTCTGAGGCAAGGTCTCTCGATTACAGCTAGCCATTTGGCTGGACCAGCTAGCCAAGAAGCTCTAGGGACCCTCTTGTCCCTGCTCCCCCTTGCTGTGATGACAGGTGCAGCCACCATAGCTGGATTTTGCAGGGGTTCTGGGGAACCAAACTCACGTCCACATTGCTTGGTTGGCAAGCATTTTACCCACTGGCAGATATCCAGGCCTGCTTTTCATAGCAGCTAGTTCTTGAACAAACTACCAAGGTCTCAAGAGAAGTATCTCGATCCCTTCTTAGGGCAGTGCTGAGCACCTTTCACCAGGCCCCACCACTTACAGATCCCACCACCTCAACACCACGCCCTGGGGACCAAGACTCCAGCCCAGGAGCCCTTGGATTCAAATCCCACCCAAATCTTGGCCTAGCCTTTCCACCCAGTTTTGGGAGGCTCCGCCCCCACTAGCTAGGCCCCACTAGGGCAAGAGCGTGCTTCGGGATTGGTGTAGGTGCTGCGAAGTGGTGGTGCCGACGGGAGTGGTTTGAGGTTGGTGTCCCCTCCCTCCAATTCACCCACCTCGGCCATGGCACAGCACTGGCCTGGGCCTTCAAGTGCAGCGTGGGCACCGCACTTTTTATCCTCCCTGCGTTGGTTTCCAGATCCATGTAAGAGGAGACTGAGGTCAGCCTCACAGGCGTGTTGAGGCCTTAGTGAGATGAGTTTACGCAGTCCCTGGCACACAGCACTTGGCACTTAGCCATTCTTACATATATGATGGCTCTCTGTCCCTTCCAGCCTCACTCTCTCTAGATAGTCCGCAGGAAGCTTTAGCAGCTGGAGAGATGGCTCAGTGGTTAAGACGCTTCCCAGCAAAGCCAAAGGACCCAGGTTCAATTCCCCAGTACCCAAGTAAAAGCCAGATGCACAAGGTGGCACATGCATCTGGCGTTCATTTGCAGTGGCTAGGAGGCCCTGGCATGCCCATTCTCTTTCTTTCTTTCTTTCTTTCTTTCTTTCTTTCTTTCTTTCTTTCTTTCTTTCTATCTATCTATCTATCTATCTATCTATCTATCTATCTAATCTAATCTATCATCCATCCCTGCCTCCTTTCTTCCTCTCTTAAATAACAATAAAAATAAATAAAAATTTGGGCCTTTCATGACAAAGAGCATATATCCTTCCTAAGAGGTTGGACAGGGCCTGGCCAGTAGAACGAGTTATCTACATGGTTACAGCTTAAAAGATCTCGAAGGAGAAAAGCCACCAACAGGCGTCAGACTTCAGAAGCAGGTGTGAGACCAACTGTTTAACCTGTCCTATGCTCAGCTCTGTGGCTCTTTAAAAAAGCTAAAATTAAATACAAAAAAATAGTTGATGCTAGGGATTAAAATGTTTTCTTTTTTTTTTTTTCTGATGCCTAGTTGAAAAGATGAAGACAGCATCACAGAAGTAATTAGAGAGTAATACCAGGGATATGGTGTCAACTCCAATCAGCTCCGTGGGTTCAAAGAGCTGCGAGTTGAGAACCCAGCACAGACCTCTTCCAGACGAGGTGACATCTCCTCCTTCAGGGCTCAGCTTGGGCATCAGCTCAACTGAAGGCTCGCTCTGATGCCCCCAGACAAAGTCATTCCTGCCAGGCTTCTACCATACTAGATCAAATCTCATTTGGTGCCCACATCACATGAGTTTAAGTCTTTTCTTTCTTCTTAGACATGAGCTTCAAAGGGTAGAAATGTATCTTATTCTATCCTCGGCATTTAGCACAGAGCCCAGAGCACAAAAGAACTCTGGTAAATATTTGAATGAATAAACGAAGACATGAAGAAAGGGATGGATAGGTGAACTGTTAAATGAATGGGTAAATAGATGTGTGAGATGGATAGATGGATGGACAGATGGTCGAATGAGTGGACAAATAGGTGAATGGATGGGTGGATGGGCAGATAGATGCATAGATGAGTGGATGGATGGTGGATGAGTGGATGGGCGGAAAGGTGGATGTGGATCCGTGCATGGAACCACGGTGTCACGAGGGAGAGGCTGAGTGGAGGAGGCATCACTCGGCGATAACTTCATGGTGGAGGTAGAAATAGAGCTGAACATTGAAATATAAACAGACCTAAAATGTAAAAAGATACAAGAAGTTGCATTTCAGGAAGGGAATATTATAACCAAAAGCTGGATACTTGGTAGGACAGAAAAAGAATCCTAAATATAAAACTAAAAGCCAAGACAATGAGGCCCACATCGCTTGCCTCTGGATTATCTGCTAACTGGTATGCTTCCTAAAAGCTCGCCCATGTCAGAGCATCCTCCTGTCCTTCAGGAATGAGTTTTCTGAAACTCTAAACTTGATCCATCATTTTTGTATTTGAAGCCCTGCTGTGACTCCCCGACTGCTCTCCTCCAGGCTACCCAGTCTCCTGCTGACCTGCTTGTGATATTCCTGAGCCCCGCTGTCGCCACAGCCTCTAGTTGCTCTGAACGAATCAAGACCTCCATACGGACGTTCTGTAGACACCTCCGGGGTCCAGAGAGAACTTAAGACTTGTAATCACAAAATCTCCTAGAAAGAGGAAAGAGTCGCGTGCATCCCCAAATTTGGGCTAGTGAGCGTCATATAATTTTCACTGAGGTTAAAACAGTTGAATAAGCCAAAGGGAGCCTGGGGAGATGGCTCAGTCAGTGAAGGCTGAGGACCTGAGTTCAGATACCCAACACCCATATGCAAGCAGGGTGTGGGATGCACCAATCGTGCTATCCTAGAGGATCCAGAGGGACGTGACCATCCCCGGGGCTGACTGATTAGATAGTCGAGCCAAACTGGTGAGCTTCAGATTCAATGAGCGATCAAGTCTCAAAAAATAAGGTGGAAAGCTGGGCGTGGTGGCACACACCTTTAATTCCAGCACTCGGGAGGCAGAGGTAGGAGGATCACCATGAGTTCGAGGCCACCCTGAGACTACATAGTGAATTCCAGGTCAACCTGAGCTACAGTGAGACCCTACCTCTTAAAACCAAAAATAAGGTGGAGGACAATTGAGGAAGTCCCCTGACATCAATCTCTGGCCTCCACACATATCTGCACAGAGGTGTGCGCACATACGTTTTCCCTACACATGTGTGTGCCCACACATATCCACACACTGCACATACATTCACATGGAAAAAAAAAATAAGCAGGCCATCCAAGATAACAGAAGAGAAAAGCCATGAACACTAGGCATCTACACATCACCCCTGACCACTGGGATTTCTTTGTTGGCACATGCATTGGTCCTGTGCACAGATGAACAGCTGTAAGCAAGCCTCATACAGTCCAACTGATGAAGGCATTAGACCACATCAGTCATGGGAACCCGTGGGGTGAGGGACGAGACTTGGCTTCAATGGCTGTCCTATGAGATGGGCTTGTAGCTTGTTAACAAACCTGTTCTGACAAGTATTGACTAATCAATTAGCATCAGTCATGAAGTAGGTCACTGGTAACATGCCCCAAGATTCTGTCACGAGCCCCACCTTGTTCCGTATTTTCATGGATAATGTATCGCCGTATTTGTAGGTCACATAAAGTTTTAAGAAATGGTTCACACGATGGGAAACACAAAATGGTTAATTTTGACAAATCGGAAGTATGGGCCTGTCTTGCAAAAATTGAATTTAATAAGGATTGATCTAGAGCTCTATATTTAGCTTCCAAGTCAGTTGCACGCATACAGAATGGGGAAGATCTGGCATGTCAGAGGTTCATGAAGGGAAAGATCAAGAAGAGTTTTTGTTAATTCTTAAGCTAATTTAAATCTAAAATTCCAGCTAATAATAGAATGTCAAACCATAATGCAGTTAAGACAGTTAAGATAATCTTGGGCCACATCAGTAGAAGCAGAGGCTTTAGATCATTGAAGAATCATGACTGGTCTTTCTCTGAACTGCTCCGACCACTCCTGTTCATTCCTTCATTCTTTCACTCATTCATTCATTCAATATGTGCTCAGCACATGGTAGGCTTCATTCAGTCACTTCACAACAAAAGCTTACAAATCAAATCCATTCTGTTAAATGGCTCTCTATTTGGCAAAGGAGATCAGAGAAGAAAACAAATGACCATGCTACAGAATGGGAGTGAGGGGACGGAGTGAGGCCCTGAGAATCATAGGAAATAACCATGGTCGAGACTGGAGAGTAAGGGGATGGAGTGAGTCTTCAAGAACTGGAGAAAATAACCATGGTCCAGAGTGGAGAGTGAGGGGATGGAGTGAGGCCCCAAGAACCATAGGAAATGACCATGGTCCAGAGTGGAGAGTGTGAGGACAGAGTGAAGCCCTGAGAATCACAGGAAATGACCATGGTCCAGAGTGGAGAGTGAAGGGATGGAGTGAGGCCCTGAGAACCATGGGAAATGATCATGGTCCAGAGTGGAGAGTGAGAGGATGGAGTGAGGTCCTGAGAACCATGGGAAATTACCATGGTCCAGAGTGGAGAGTGAGGGGATGGAGTGAGGCCCTGAGAACCATGGGAAATGATCATGATCCAGAGTGGAGAGTGAGAGGATGGAGTGAGGTCCTGAGAACCATGGGAAATTACCATGGTCCAGAGTGGAGAGTGAGGGGATGGAGTGAGGTCCTGAGAACCATGGGAAATTACCATGGTCCAGAGTGGAGAGTGAGGGGATGGAGTGAGGCTCCGAGAACCATGGGAAATGATCATGGTCCAGAGTGGAGAGTAAGGGGATGGAGTGAGGCCCCGAGTACCATGGGAAATGACCATGGTCCAGAGTGGAGAGTGAGGGGATGGAGTGAGGTCCTGAGAACCATGGGAAATGATCATGGTCCAGAGTGGAGAGTGAGGGGATGGAGTGAGGCCCCGAGAACCATATGAAGTAAGAATGATGCAATGTGAAAGGCCACCCAGAAGCAGGGACCCATGAGCCACCAATTAAGGAGAGGAGAGTGACATCCCCACAGAATGGATCTTGTTCATTACAGAGGATGCCCGTGTGGCTGTGACCAGTGAGCCAGGGGATGAAATCAGCATGACAGTCAAATAGGCCTCAAAAGATGGAGGCTGTAGTGTTCAGTACCCAGCAGAGTCACCCTGGAAGCCAACCCCAAACCCGTTCAGTCAGTCTTGGTGGTGGAGCCCAGGCATGCACTTATTTTTAAGGCTCCTCGGGTGAGGCATATGTGCATGGGGCGTGGGGAGAAGTGGGCTGTTGCTATGCAATGGGTCTGAAGTTTCAGGTATGCAAGATGATAAAGTTCAAGTGCCTCACTAACAATGTATGCTCAGAAACCCAGGAGGGTAGGGGCTGGGGATTCCTGGTAGTAGCAGTCCCCAAGAAGCTATCTTACTCTTTGGGGTGGGATGACAGTGGTTAGCACCAAGGCAAGGCCAGAGGGCATGGAGAAGATAGTTTTAGGATCTGTCTTGAGGTTGGGAGCCACCACGACCTGCTGATGAATTATACTCAAAAATATAGCTCCATGGTAGCTTCTATATTTGAGTGTCACTTGCTGAGATGGGGACCCTGACGCCTAGGCAGCATGGGTGGCAAGGGGGATTGAAACTTCTCTCACAGAGGTGTTAATTCTGAGAGACTTTCTGGATCTCCTAGTGCAAACTTCAGGCAGGAGACTAAAGGCATCTGAAGTCCCAGGAGGGCTAGACAGGAGCCTGACTTGAGGAGGTGTGCTCCGTGTTTGCAGATGTTGCTGCCCCTGGACAGGGATGGTGGGAGTCTCTGCAGATGTCCAGGGAGAAGAGCTACTGGGCCTCAGGGCAGAGGCTGTGTCATATTGCCATCAGATGTGAAACTCAGAAGCTGCCCGTGGTAGTTACCTTTTCACTGCTGGAACAAAATTAAATAAATAAATAAATAAAACCCTGCTGATGGAGGGCCAGAGAGATGGCTTAGCAGTTAAGCGCTTGCCTGTGAAGCCTAAGGACCCTGGTTTGAGGCTCCATTCCCCAGGACCCACATTAGCCATATACACAAGGGGGCGCATGCGTCTGGAGTCCGTTTGCAGCCGCTAGAGGTTCTGGCATGCCCATTCATTCTCTCTCTCTCTCTGTCACTCTCAAATAAATAAATTTAAAAAACAGACAACAACAACAACAAAAACCTGCTGATGGAGCCAGGCATGGTAGCACACGCCTATGATCCCAGCCCTTGGGAGGCAGAGGTAGGAAGATCCCTGTGAGTTCGAGGCCACTCTGAGACTACATAAGAATTCCAGTTCAGCCTGAGCTAGAGTAAGACCCTACCTTGGAAAAAAAAAAAAATTAAAAGTTGCTGATGGAAGGAGAGTTTTTATTTTGGGTTACAGTCTTGAGGGGGATCTTTATGATGGCAAGGGACAGCATGGCATGAGCAGAGGCTGGACATCACCTCTGCTGCAGCATGTGGGAAGCAGCAGCAGGAGAGTGAGCCAAACTCTAGAAAAGGGGAGCTGGCTGTAACACCCTTAAGCCCGCCCCCAACAACACACCTCCTCCTGCAAGGCTCCACCTCCCAAATTGCCACCAGCTGGGGACTAAGCATTCGGAACGCAGAGTTTATGGGGGACACCTGATTCAACTCACCACCACACTGCCTGGACTACCATCCCTGAAGGATACCAAGGGGGCAGGGGGCCAGTGAGGCACGGGGAGGCCTGGGTGAAGTGGCTTATCTGTGTGAATGAGTGTGAGTGTGGGGTGTGAAGGCCACACTGTGTGGGGATGGGGCGTGGGTGTGTGGTCATGTGTGGTCAGAGGATGACCTCGGATGTCTGTTCTCATCTTCCACCTTGCTGGAGGCAGTCTCTTGTTCACTGCTACTTATGCCAGACTAGCAGACCTGCGAGTTTCCTAAGGGTCTCCTGTCTCTGCCCAGTCTTACAATAGGCATGCTGGGATTACCGGCCCATGGTACATTGTCTGGCTTTATGGGAGTTCTGGGGATCCAAACGCAAGTCACCACACTTGTGCAGAAAATATTATAGCCACTGAGGCATGGCCCTAGTCGGATCTTTCCGGAAAGGACCTGAGTGATGCTTCAGAGTATGGGGCCAGGATCTGAAAGACTTGTCTGCCAGGGGGACCACTGCTTCAGGTGGATCTTTGACATCTCCCTCTCACCTTGGGCAGCCAGCTGACATGGGTCCTGGGGAATCGAACCTGGGTCCTTTGGCTTTGCAGGCAAGCACCTTAACCACTAAACCATCTCTCCAGCCCTCGTCCCCCTTTCAAACTGAGGTAGTCAGGCAGCTTTTGGTAATGATGCCCATTGTTGAGGATTCCAGACCTCACCCTCTTCTTAGCAGCTCTCATCCTTTCCTTCCACCAAAATGTTCCGAAGGTACAGTCTACTCCCCTGGGCCGAGGACACCGTAGGCAAGCTGTAAGTTCATGCAATTTCCTGTACACGCACGCTCCCCATCAACAAAGCATTGCAGAGCACCAGTGAACATGGTGTTATTCGGGGGAGACCGTGGCAGGCATTTTTTTCTTTATGTTCAATGGTAGATTGTTTGCAGAGGCTTTATTACTGGTCATGCCTTCCTGGGATTTGTGACCCATGGTTTAGACTTGTGGCAGTCATTGCTGCAAACCTCATCTACAGACCAGAGAACACAGAATGGGCCTTGGAGCAGGGGTGAGACCTGAGTGGTAGACTTCTGGCTACTTTAGGCTGGTAGTGGGGTGGACACAGTCCTGGCAGGAGCTATGTTTGGGGGATGGGGATTGATGGAATCTAGGCTTGCCAGGGTGAAAGGCTGAGCATGATACAGTGAGGCTGGGTAGAAATGGGGATCCTGGGGCTACCTGGCCTGGCTGGCCCAGAAAGACCCCAGTGAAGCCGTGATGACGATATCAGAGGCCGGGAGATCACAGCCAGTGACCCATAGTGCGGCGCCCTCCTGTATTGGGGTTTTTGCTTCCCAGAGAGGAGAAGGAAGCTGGTTCACATCTCAGAGCACTCCTGGGGGCGGGGGGCAGGAATCTTCAGATCTGCTGCCTGTGCAGGAAGGGTTCACGAGTGCACTTAACCCGGGTGGAAGGACAGGTGCCCAGAGCTCCTTGGGCTGCTGGCCTGTTGTGCCTTTAGATAAGAATTAGCTCTTTCCTTTCAAAAAGGGTGGAAGTCACTGTTTTCTTGTCTCCGTTGATGAACAGATTCTGGGTGGCAGGAGTCACCATAGAAACAGGTGCTATCTTAAGCAAATGAGCCTTATTAACCTTAAGAGTGGTGGAGTTTTCACAAGATTGCACATATAGGGTAGGAGAGAGATGGGATTTGGCGGTGGGGGGAGGGACAAGGTGGCTGGGAGCCTTGTTGCTACGGCTCTGGGTAAGGAGGTGTGTGTGTGTGTGTGTGTGTGTGTGTGCATGGAGGGCCATTTCTATGTGCTTATGTAAAACCACATCCAAGTAGGTAATCTCCAGTCCTGTCTTTACCCTAAGGAATATGCATTTCCTCCTAGAAACCCCCCTGTCCTGGGAACTGACCTCAAGTGTGCAGGTGCCAAGAGCCCAGGCCGTGACTGCCTCCCCTGTCAACAGTGCCTCTGGTCCTTATATGGACCCCCTTTTCTGTAGCATAGCAGGAACAAGTTCCCTGGAGGTGCATGCAGCCGGCAAGCAGGGCCCTCTTTGCCCTGGGAGGCAGTGTGATACAGTGGTAGGAACCAGGGACATAGACATCAAGTCTAGTTGACTGACCTGTGCCTCTGATGGCTCATGCATGTCCCTCTGTGAGCCCCCATCTATAAAGGACCGAGGCAACCCTCCCAAGGCTGAAGCGACATGCTTGTGAGATCACGTAGGGTCACATGAAGCTGTCCCCCATAACACTCCCTCTGTGAGCTGTCGCCTTTTGAGGTGGGGGGAAAGGGGCTCTCTCTTCTCAGGCACGAGATTAATCTTTCCTTGGAATGATCTCATTGGTCAACATATTTGCACAGGGTGCCTGCCCAGAGTTCTGAGCTCTGTTGAGGAAGTCCAGGAGGCTCAGGACAAAGAACCTCAGAGAGGTTGCAGTAGGCACGAGGGCCTGGAAGTGGTAAACTTAGGTAGGGCTTTAAAGGCAGATAGGATTGGAACACATAGAGAGGAGGGTGGTGGAGAAATGGCCCATAACATTCATTTCTTGGTGATGAAAGTCAAGAACAAATTAAGGGGCTTTCCTCTAAGCTGAGTACCTTCGCTCCAAGAAACACATTTGCTGCCCTCTGCAGCCCCTCCCTGTGCAGGACACTCCACTCCAATAGGCTTCCATTTCTGGAAATGAGCTTGAACTGTCATGCCAAGACCCCTGAGACCCGTAGCCCAAGGCGCTGTCTGTCCAGAGAAATAGGTGGGAAGTTCTATTACTCACAGTTTCAAGAGAAGGAGGCCTGCAATGCCATGCACACAGGGCCACTTGGGGAAGCCCCAGGGTGCGTCAGGAAGCAGAGGAGTAGAAGAGAACATGGCCCGGGGGCCTTCACTGTGGTTTCCCTAAGAAGGCGGCGAGGCAGGGCCAGCAAGCTTGAACAAGCCTAGAACTGGCGATTTAGTGTGTCTGTGGGTTCTGGAATAGATGGATGGGTTCCAGCTGTCTGATACATGCCTTAAGGTGACATGAGGCAAGGAAATATTGGTTGGGTATGTGAGAGTTAGTTGATTGGAGGGGCAGGCTCTGTATTGGTTGATGTATGCATAGCAGGTTGCTTAAAATCTCTAGAATCTAACATGAGTGCTCTACCATGGGAGTCAAAGCAGCAGAGAATGCAGAAGATTAAAAAAAACACAATTCATATACCTCAACCCCCTTTGCTCTGAATTCTGCCATCTCCCCATCCCAGTACGCACGTAAGGCCAGATGCACAAGATGGCACATGCATCTGGAGTTCATTTGCAGTGGCTAAAGGCCCTGGTGCACCCATTCTCTCTCTATCAATCTTTGCTTGAAAATAAATAAATAAAATATTTTTGAAAGAATGGGGAGGGCATGCTGGAGAGATTGTTTAGTGGTTAAGGTGCTTGCTTGCCTGTGAAGACTAAGGACCTAGGCCACGTAAGCCAGATGCACATGGTGGCACATGCATCTGGAGTTCATTTGCAGTGGCTGGAGGCCCTGGTGTGCCCATTCTCACTCGCCCCTCTCCCTAATAAATAAATAAAGATAAAATATATTTTAAATAATGGCGAGGCAAGGGAATGTAGCTCATTTGGTAGAGTGCTTGCCTAAACATATCCACTGTCCCTAAATAAAATGTCTCTTTTAAAATATCTGCTCAAAATCCTCTTATTCAGGATACCTTCCTAGGGCTCCAAGACCCTCCCCTTGCCCAGCCTCCCACTTGGTGTGCAGACCGAGCCGCACGATTTAGCACCCGATTCCACGCTGCCTTGTTCTCTAGTCATCCCAGGATGCTTGGCCCAGTTTCGCAGCCCCTTGGGAAGGCTCCTGTCATCTCCCTCCTCCCTGGTGCCTGTCTAGCCCTGGGCCCAGAGTTCCGCCTTTCCTGTTGCTATCAGCCCCTCTCTACTGCCCTGCTGACCTGGGTACTGGCTCTGACCATATGGCCTCTGACACTGTCATCTCAGGTGGCCACCTCTTCTCCCTTCCAAAATCAAGATCTGGCTTTGTGAAAGATTCTCCCGGTCCCTGCCAAGGGCTGTGACTTTAGAGATTCCGGAATTGCTCTCTCAACCTACCCAGCCTGAGCTCCCCATTGGCTGCAGAGCTGCTTAGAATGCTTTAACAGGAAACATGAAAGCTGTTGAAGGCTTGGCTGAAAGGGCCCCCCTGCTGCTGAACCTCCTCTCTGGACACACACTTCCCAAAATTGCCACTCCTTCTACAACAAAGTGACCTCCAATTCCCAAACTCTGACCAAAGGCTACCAGATGACCTCCAGGATGACAATAAAGTGTCCACTACTAGCTGTGGGTGACATTGTCTGTCTCTCTGAGTCCCAGTGTGCTGCCAGTAAGACGAAGACTTGGCTGCATGACTACCTGGGCCCCTTTGGGATATATCACCCTCTGGGGTGATGACATTCTCTATGCTGTTATTCCTTGCCTGTGGCAAGAGTGTCTTCTTATGTGGTCTGGAGGCAGGGATGGGGACTGTTATTACAGATGCCCCCTCTCGCCAGAACCAGCACCATGTGCTGGGTACAGAAGCCTCATATTATTAGCCAAGTTCTCACCGCTGGGACAAAAGACTTGGTAAAAATCAGCTTAAGGCTAAGAATAATTGGGGAAGCATGCAAGAATGCTGTTTTCTTGGCAAACCAGGAACCAGCACAATGGTGAAGGAGATAGACACAGAGAACAATCAACCTCTATCAAACCAGATATGCAGAGACACAGAGGCTCCCAAGATCTCAACATGAAAGCAGACCTAATATGAGCCTAACATGGCTCAGGGAAATTTGCAGAACAGGGGGTGGAAAGAATGTCAGAGCCGCATGTTGGGTCATGACATGCAGAGACATTGCCTTCTACACGAAACTAAAGGCTAACCCCACAATGCACAGCCCATATACCCCAACAAGGAGGGTCCCGGTGGAGGGGGGAGAACAGGGAGAAGGCTAACAATGGTACCAACTTGAATGTATTCACTGACTATAGAAATTTTAAAAAAATAATAAATTTTTAAACATCAGTTTAAGGGAGGAAGAGCCTATTTCAGCACACAGCTCCAGGTCACAGTCCATCACGATGACAGGGAAGACGTGGCTGCAGAAACTTGAGGCAGCTGGCCACATTCAGCCCACAGCGAGGAAGCAGAGAGCTATGAGTGCTGCTGCTCAGCCAGCTCTCTCATTTTTTTCACTAAAACTTGATTTATTTGAGAGACAGAGAACAAGAGGGAGGCGCACCAGGGCCTCTTGCCTCTGCAAATAAATTCCAGACACACGCACCATGTTCTGCCTCTGGCTTTATGTGGGTACTGGGGAATTGAACTGGGGCAAGCAGGCTTTTCAAGCAAGCTCCATTAACTACATAGTCATCTTCCCAACCCAGATCTCTCTTCTTTTTTATTATTTTTATGAGATAGAGAGAGAATGGGTGCTCCAGGGCCTCCAGCCACTGCAATTGAACTCCAGATGTGGGGCTGGAGAGATGGCTTAGCAGTTAAGCGCTTGCCTGCGAAGCCTAAGGACCCCGGTTCGAGGCTCGGTTCCCCAGGTCCCACGTTAGCCAGATGCACAAGGGGGCGCATGCGTCTGGAGTTCGTTTGCAGAGGCTGGAAGCCCTGGCGCGCCCATTCTCTCTCTCTCCCTCTATCTGTCTTTCTCTCTGTGTCTGTCGCTCTCAAATAAATAAATTTAAAAAAAAAAAAAAGAACTCCAGATGTGTGCACCACCTTGTGCACATGCACGACCTTGCATACGTATCACGTTGTGCATCTGACTTACGTGGGATCTGAGGGGTCAAACAAGGGTCCTTGGGCTTTGCAGTCGAGTGCTTTAACTGCTAATCCGTCTCTCCAGCCCCTCTCTCCTTTTTATACAGCCCATGACCCCAGCCTAAGGACTGGTGCCGCCCACAGTGACAATGGGTTCTTCCACTTCAACAAACCTAATCTAAAAAAATTCCTCACGGATATGGCCAGAGATTTGTTTCCATGGTGATTCTAAATCCTGCCGGGTTGACAACCAGAGATTAACCATCACAAGCTTCCTCCCTGCTCGTTACTGTGGCAGACAATGCAAGAGAGAGCTGCACCCAGCCAGGACAGACTGAGCATCCTCTGCCCGTCACGGCTCACTCTGGGCCTGGGGGTGGGAGAAGGCGCTACAGAAGGCTAGCATTAAATGCTTGCCCTCAAGGAACTCAAGACTTAGTGTGGAAATGAAACACACATGCCATTTGAGAATTTGCATCTGGCTTTATGTGGGTACTGGGGAACTGAACTGGGGCATGCAGGCTTTTCAAGCAAGCACCATTAACCACTTAGTTGTCTTCCCAACTGTATGAGATAGAGATACAGAGAGAGAGAGAGAGAGAGGGAGAGAGAGATGGTGCTCCAGGGTCTCCAGCCACTGCAATTGAACCCCAGATGTGTAGACCACGTTGTTTCGGGCAGTTTCTGAAGAATGGACCCTGGTATTCATACCAGCTTGAATCATGGCTTAGAGTCCCACATTGATGGCCACCTTCAGGCCCCTAGTGCTGAGGATACATGCTGTCAGGCCTCCTGGGAGAACTGAGTGTCTGTCACTTCACAGGACACTGTACTGAGCTTTGGACTTGATGATTACATCTGTTGGATTTGTCAGGGTCTGTTTCCATCTGCTGCCCATGCTTCTGCGCACCAGCCGTGCCTTTTTACATGTCCTTGATGCTGAGAATCACAAAAACAACCCCATCAACGTTTGTGTGGTATTTGGTTCAGAAAGCATGGTAAATCCACTTGCATGTCATACTCATAAAGGGTGTCAGCAATTGATAAAAATATAATCCAATAAATGTGAAGAATTTCAGTGGAAAAAAATTTCATGGAGAATACGGAACATCTGAAAAAAATATACATATAGTAAATTCATAAATTGATATTCCCTAAATAAATTTACTGGATAAGGGTTGGAGAGATGGTTTAGTGGTTAAGGCACTTGCCTGCAAAGCCAAAGGACCCAGGTTTGATTCCCTAGAACCCACATAAGCCAGGTGCCCAAGGTGGTGCATGCATCTGTAATTCGTTTGCAGTGGCTATAGCCCCTGGATCACCCATTCTCTCTCTCTCTCTATCTATCTGCCTCTTTCACTCTTTGTCTCTCTCAAATAAATAAATAAAAATTAAGGGATAGAGAGATTTCTTAGTGGTTAAAGCGCTTGCCTGCAAAGCCTAAGGACCCAGGTTCAATTTCCCAGTACCCACATAAGTCAATGGCTGGAGGCCCTTGTGTGCCAACTCTCTCTCTCTCTCTCTCTCTCTCTCTCTCTCTCTAATAAATAATTTTTTAAAAAATTTAATTACTGGATTAATAAAAAAAGAACTGGGGGCTGTAGAGATGGCTCAGCTGTTAAGGCATTTGTCTACAAAGCCAAATGACCAGAGTTCAAATTCCCCATTACCCATGTAAAGCCAGATGCACAAAGTGGCGCATGCGTTTGGAGTTTGTTTGCAATAGCTAGAGGCCCTGGCATGCCCATTCTCTCTCTGTCTCTCTCTGATTCCAAATAAATAAAATATGTTTCTAAGGTGGGAGACAGGGGATGCAGCTCATTTGGTAGAGTGCTTGTCTAACCATCTGTAAGACCCTGGATTCAATCCTCTGCACCACAGAAAATTGGATGTGGTAGCACACGCTTATGATCCCAGCACTCCAGAAGTGGAGGTAGGAGGATTAAAAATTGAATTTTATCCTCAGCTACATAACAAGTTCAAAACCAGCCAAGGGTACATGAGACACTATTTAAAAAAAAAAAATTAAGAGGATTTTTAAAATTAGAACTTAAGGTAATTCCAAAGTGTGTGTTACAAGAGAAAAAAAAAAAGATCCATCAAAAATATTCAAGAAAATTTGTCAAGCAGGACTGATGGGGTCCAATGGAGCAGTTTTTCTGATATTAACCACATATGAAACTGCAGTGACTTCACGGCATGGTGTCATGAAGGAATGCAGACAGCATGGAAATGAAATCGAAATGTGAAGCACAGGAGGAAGGAATATTTGCAAAGCAGAAAAGGCTGATGATTCCGTTCATGACTCGGGAATGATTACCACGGGGGTGGTGGCACCGGGTGATGCTAACCAGTCATGGTGGTACACTCCTGTAATCCCAGCTATTCAGGAACCTGAGGCAAGAAGATCACAAATTCAAGTTCAGCCTGGGTTGCATAGTGAGCTGGAAGCCAGCCTATGCTACGTAGTGAGTTCAAGGCTAGCCTGGGCAACTTAGTGAGACGGTAGCTCACTTTTTAAAGGGGTGAGGTTAGGGATATAGCTCAGTGGTAGGGTGCTTGCCTGTCATATACAAGACCCTGAGTTCAATCCCTGGCACTATAGCAACTACCAAAAGATAGTGACACTCTTTTCTCATACCATAATCAAAATTAATTCTGAAAAGAATATATACTTACATGCTGATTCTTACTGTTAAAATTAAAGCATAAAGAAGAAAAATGTGCTAACATTTCTTGTATCTCAGTACCTTTTACACTAATATACAAAGGTAGGCATGAAATAATCGACCACTCCAACCTCCTAAACCTTGAAACTTCTATAAATGAAAGCTACTCAAGGTAAAAGTAAAAAGACAGCACACTGGAAAATGTGATATATATGAAAAAACACTGTCCTTGACATATGAGGTCCTAACAGAATACAACAGGTATGTCATGGTGTCATTAGAGGGAGCCAAGCAAGCGCCATGCAGAATGCTTAGAACCGTGCTTGACATACAGTGGGTACCCAGTAAATACTAGCAGTGATTAATCTTTTTTATCAATCAATAAAAAGACATAAAAAAAATGATCAAAGGATTGAATAGCATTTTTTTTTTCTCTTTGCTTAGTTGGGAACGGATCTCAGAGCCTCGTGAATGCTGGGTGTGGTAGTGTCCCCCATAAGTTAAGTGTTCTGAATGCGAGATTCCCAGATGATGGAGATTTGGGAAATAACACTTCCTACAGGGAGTGTATGGTTGGGGGTGAGTTTATGGGTGTTATAGCCAATTTCCCCTTGCCAGGGTTTGGCACACTCTCCTGTTGCTATGGACCACCTAATGTTGGCCAGGGGGTGATGTCCACCCTCTGCTCATGCCAACATTTTCCCCTGCCATCATGGAACTTCCCCTTGAGCCTGCAAGCCAAAATAGACCTCCCACAAGCTGTTCTTGGTTGGGGGATTTCTACCAGCATTGCAAACCTGACTGCAACAGTAAAGTGGTACCAAGAGTGGGGTTGCTGCTAGACACCTGACTGTGTGGCTTTGGCACTTTGGAGCTGATTTTCAAGAGGAATGTGGGAGGGTTTGAAACCTTGGCCTAAGAGACGCCTTGCAGTGCTGTAAGTACAGCTTGATGGACTATTCTGGTCAGAGTTGAAAGACCTAAATGCAGTAAGAACTATAGACTATGAGGTTTGGCTTCTGAGGATGAGAAAGAGCTTTGCTTGGACTGGGATAGCAGTTTGTGTGAGAAGCTTGCTGCTATGTTCATGCCCTGAGAAGTTGTGCAGGGCTGCTTTGTGTAGAAATGAACTGGTGTGAGCAGAGGGATATGGCACAGAAAAAAAAAAAATCTTTGGGTGAACTGCTACCCATTCAGCTGTAATTGAGAGATTACAACCTTTGAGATTGGCTAGCTGACCTGTACTGGGGCCTGAGTGCTCAAGGAATGTCCTGTTCTTCAAAGTCTGCTTTATTCCCACCTGGCTTAACAAATTGGCTGCATGGAGACCCCATGGGGCCATGAGCATGAACCGTGGATTGCAGTGGAGACCCAGTGGAGATGCCGGGACCACGAGATGGCTGCTGAGGAAAGCTGCCAGCCCCAGATGAAGTTTTCCATGACTGTGGGTAGCCTAGCTGGAGGGGTGAAGTTAGATCTCCAGAGACTTGTTGCTGGTCAGAATTATCAAACTTGAAGACTTGACATTGACTAGAGTTGTTGGACTTGGAGTTACCGAGCTTGATGTTTGCCCTGTTTAAATCTTGTGTTTGTTGAATGTTTCTTTGCTATGCCCAATGCCATCTTTTTCAGTGTGAATGTTTATTCTGTGCCATATGGGTTTTGGGGGGGAGTTTTTGGTGTTACGGCTCAGTTAGAAGATCTCGGACTATGGGGATATATGAAAATCATTGGAATTAATAAAAACTATGGGGACTTTTAAATTTGGACTGAATGTGCTGCATTTTACATTATGTGTGTTTCTCAGCTTCTGAGGGCCAGAGGCAGAATGTGGTGGTTTGATTCAGGTCTCTCCCATAACTTAGGTGTTCTGAATGCTAGATTCCCAGCTGATGGAGATTTGGGAATTAGCGCCTCCTGCAGGCAGCGTATAGTTGGGGGCGGGATTATCAGTGTTATAGCCAGTGTCCCCTTGCCAGCGTTTGGCACACTATCTTGTTGCTGTTGTCCACCTGATGTTGGCCGGGGGTGACGTCCACCCTCTGTTCATGCCCTCGTTTCCCCTGCCATCATGGAGCTTTCCCCTCGAGCCTATAAGCCAAGATAACCCCCTTTTCCCCACAAGCTGCCCTTGGTTGGGTGATTTCTACCAGCAATGCGAACCTGACTGCAACACTAGGCAAGTACTCTACCAATGAACCACATTTCCAGCCCAGGGAAGTTCTTTGAAAAGAAGTATAGTAGAGTGACTGGAAAGACAGCTTGGTTGGTAAGGTGCTTGTCTTGCAAGCATGAGGTCCTGACTTTGATCCCCAGTACCCACATTAAAATGCTGGGTATAATGGTGTGTGCTAGGAATCCCAGGGATGGGGAGGTAGAGATAGGATTTCTGTGACTCTCTGGCTAACCAGCTAGGGCTCTCATACATACACATCCATCCATTCATATATACAGTGCTCTGTGAAAAGCAAAAGCATAATAAAGGTGGTTAAATAGAAATCAGACACTATGGTGCCCATCTGTATTTCCAGCACTTGGGAAGCTGAGGGAGGGAAATTGGTAATTAAAGACCAGCCTGGGCTATGTCGTGAGACACTGCCTCAAAAAAAAAAATAATTAATGAATTAAAATAATTAGCTAGAATACAACCCATTCTGACATAGGGAAAACATTCCCAGAGAAGAAAAACTGGAAGTTTATGTGCCAAAATATTTATGAGTTCAATTTAGGGGCTAGGAATGTAGCTCTATTTGCAGAGTGTTTGCCTAGCATGAAGTCCTAGGTTTAATCCTCAACATTGCATGAACTTAGTATGGTGGCTCATGCCTGTAATGCCAGCACTTGGGAGGTGGAGGCAGGAAGATCAGAACTTTAAGGTTAATAGCAAGTTCAAGGCCAACCTGGGCTTCATGAGATCCTGTCTCAAAAAAAAAAAAAGTCTAGGCAATGGAAGTAGAATCACTGGTGATCTTTATGCTCTTTTGGGAGCTTAGTTATTTTGACAGCAAACTATATATCTTAAAAATTAAATTACAAAACATTGGGACCTGGGCTGGAGAGATGGCTTAGCACTTAAGGTGCTTGCCTGGGAAGCTTAAGGACCCAGGTTCAATTCCCCAGTACCCACTCCAGCCAGCTGCACAAGGTGGTGCATGTGTCTAGCGTTCATTCGCAGTGGGTAGAGGCCCTGGCGTGCCCATTCTCTCTATCTGTGCCCTCTTCAAATAAATAAATAGCTGGGTGTGGTGGCATACTTCTTTAATCCCAACACTCGGGAGGCAGAGGTAGGAGGATCGCCATGAGTTTGAGGCCACCCTGAGACTACATAGTGAATTCCAGGTCAGCCTGAGCTAGGGTGAGACCCTACCTTGAAAAACCAAAATAAAAATAATAATAATAAATGAAATAAAATTAAAAATGGGGCCTCTCAAGAGAATTAGGTCCCTGCTTAGGAGTACCCTTCAGGAGCATTTAGGTATCACCTGTGCCAAGAAGCCCTGAGAACAACCTGTCTGACCTCCCCCCCCCCCGCCAGCACCATACCACATTCAGGGCGGGCCTCTGCACTCCCCTTCCATCCACGCTATCCTCCACTGGAACGAGTGCCCCCTACAGGCAAAGCCACAGTCTTCCATGATGTGTCTACAGAAATTCCTAGTGCCCTTCTTCTAAAAAAAAACAAAAAAAAATTGATGTTTTAATATCTTATTTTTATTTATTTAAGAGAGAAAGAAAGAGAGAGGGAAAGAGAATGGGCATGTCAGGGCCTCTAGCCTCTAGTAAACGTTAAAGGCGTGTGCCACCATGCCTGGCTTAGCAAATGAATTCCAGACGCATGCACCTCCTTGTGCATCTGGCTCACGTGCGTTCTGGGACATTGAACCTGGGTGCTTTGACTTTTCAGGTGAGCGCCTCAGCAGCTAAGCCACCCCTCCAGCCCCCTAGTGCTCTTGGGAAAGGCCACTCACACTGAACAAAGCGATCCTGATCACACTAAGGTAAGATAGGTCTAATGCTAGACGAATCCCTCCAGACACAAGATGAGCCCCTAAGAGAAACGTTTGCTCTGCCCGGGATGAGCAGGGAAAGCTGTGTGTAGGGTAAGACAATGGAAGCTGCCTGCAAGTAGAAGCCTGACATCCAGGTCTAGAATTATCACTGCGGAGTAAGAAGATGAAAAGGGCACTGGGGAAAGGTCCTGCCAACCTCACCCTCCCTCAGTACTCTACTGGGGCAAGCCCCACAGCCCTGAAAGTCACCATTATGGCAAGGAGCCCCAATGCCCCTGAGTCATGATATTAACCAGCTCACACAATGATTATCAGCATATACTCCTTACACATGTTGGAAACCTTCTTATGAGGAATCCAGCAGAGGCTTCGCCTAACTCATTCACTGCTTTATGCCCAGAGCCGAGGAAGGTGTTTAATGAGTCGTAAGTACTCATTAAATGTTTGTTGAATAAATTAAATATGGTAACTTAAATATTGGCTCATGGGAGCCTGCACTGTATTACACATACATGTGATGAACACACGTACACAGTGCACGCTTCTGCGGCTGCCTCATGAATATACATTATATGTTTGTACATGAGATATGCAGAGAATCCAAAAGCGAATGTGCATGCATGTGCATATGCACACACACACACACACAAACATTTGGGAAAATATCAAAAGGAGAAGCCCACAGCTTTCTTAGGAGTCAACTACATCCTTTGAGAATAGAATTCCAATAAAATAGAATTTGGATGGTGTCACAAATAAATTTGCCTTTCTAAAAGCTCCCAAATTTAAAATTTAAGAGGCTTGAACATGAGGACAGGGTGGCAATGAATAGATATGAATTTGCTTTATTTGTGAAGTACGAAAACCCTCCCGGTACCATTTCAGGGAGAGAGCTGAAGGGAGGGAACAGACAAGCCGGAAATGCTGAAGCTGGCCTGCCCAGACTGCTTCTTGACCCCCCCTCTTTGGGTCCTGGGGCCCTCCAGGAGCCCAGCAGGCAGTGCAGCCCATTGCACTGTCCTACCCTAGAAGCCCTGGCGATTCAGCTTCCCCCGGGCACACAGGGTAGGGAGAACGGCTGCCCGCAGGAAGGCAGAATGAGAGGCCTGTGGGATCACCCAGTTTCACCATGTATTCTTCTGGGCCTGTGGCCAACCAAAGGGAGCTAGCTGCTTCCCAAGTCCCACCTCCCCCCACACCACCGCCACAGGACAAAAAGTCACTGCTGTCACACGGCTCCGCATCTGAAAGCCCTGGGGGATCAGTGCATGTCCCAGGCACTCACAGATCGCAGCGCCTCACGCTAAAGACCGTGTTTAAGGGTAATAGAAACAGTTTGATCTTTAAAGAACTCTGGAAGCATAATATCTATACATAGTTCTTGAATTTTTATCCTAAAAACAATTAGCCAAAAAGCCCTTTTTATATGATATTTGCAACTATACTGACAGTAACAGCAATTAAACCCCGTCTGTTTGCTGAGAAAGCCGCCAGCTCTCCATTTCTCCAGAAGCCTGTAAAATGTACAAATTCGGAACTAGAACGCCAAAGTCTTCAGATGTAGCCCCAAGACCCTTCAAGGACAGGCTGAAGCCCAGCTAGTATGACCTCTCAACTCTGTTTCTCCCATCACTTCAACCTGCCACAGTGACCCTGAAAAATTCCTCAGGTTTCCTGCTAAGCTTTTGCCAAGCGCCGTGCCTTCTCCGGGTAGCTTCCTTCTGGGTCTCGGTCTTGCCCCACCCATATCTCAGATTCCCAATTCATGATGGCTCCCCCCTCTACCCCTTCCCTGACTTCCTGTATCTGCCTCTCAGGAGGGTCTTCCAGTGCCCCTAGGGGATGGTCCATCCTACAGATCTTTGTGCTGCATGGACTTGACATCTCCTTAGGGGCAAAAATGCTTTCAGCTCTGCGTTTGTAGGTATCATGAATAAATTGACAAGAAAGCAAATGCACTGACTTCAGAGTACCCAGCACCCAGAGTAATGGAAGGCTGGCACTAGCAAAAGCAGGTTTATGAGTTGACTGGAATGCAGGGTCTTAGAGTTAGAGCTAGAGCCTAGGGCGGGGTTTGGAAACCAAACTTCCACCAGGTGTACCCAAGCTTTGGGTGGGGGGTGGGGAGCGGGCAGATATGGGGCCAGTGCACAGGCTGAGGCCAGAGGAGAAGGTCAGCTGTCCCTCTCCATGGCTCGCCCTCCTTGAAATGGAGAATCTTCATTGACTCCGGAGCTTGCCATTTTCAGTAGCCCAACAATTCTTTTGTTTCTGCACCCACAGCGCTGGAGTGATGGACATGCATGCCCACGTCCAGATAGCTATGTGGGTTCTGGGGAATCAGACTCAAGCCCCCTCAAGATATCTTGCTTGCACAGCAGACACTCTCTCTGATGAACAATCTCTTTAGCTCCCCCCCTCCCATCTCCAACCTTTGGACATTGTGACATGAGATTGTCATCTACAGATATTTTGAGCCATGCTGATAGCTAGGGACACCACCGCTTTTAGCCCTGCACATGGGCCATCTCATGAGTGTGACCTTACCGTTCCTCTGCATGCACTCCTGACTAGGGAAATATTCCTGGGACCTTGATTGTTATCTATTCCTTTGCATTTATTCATCAAGTATTTTGGGGGTGACTGCTCTGTGGCCCTCTGTCTTAGGAACTTTGAATTCATTGGTGAGTAGAACAAAAAAAAAAAAATTCCCTCCTTTAGGGGGATTCATGTTCTTCAATGGTGTAGACATTGGTCTTTTGCCCATCACCCAGTAAGTAACCTCCCTCCTTCCCATGTTCATGCATGCAAGCAACCCTAATTCAACTCAATAGCTCTAAAAAAGGGAAAGGCAAAAAAAAAAAAAGGAAGGGAAGAAGGGTTTTAAAAGAAAAGGAGGATAAGAGAGAGTAATTTGGGGGCAAATAAGATCAAAATATATTCTATATATGTATGAAAGTGTCAAAATAAATATGTATTTCTCTCTGTGTCTCTCTCTGCCTCTCTCTTTCTCTCCCTCCCTCCCTCCCTCTCTCTCTCTCTCTCTCTCTCTCTCTCTCTCTCTCTCTCTCTCTCTCTCTCTGTGAGCCTACTCAGAGGAGGGCAATACCCAACAATAAAAACAAAGTGGCACAGGCCTATAATACCTGCTAGTCTGGAGGCTGACAGGAGGGTCACAAGTTCAAGGCCTACCTGGGTTACAGAATAAGTTCAAGGCCAGTCTAAGCAACTGAGCAAGAATCTGTCTCAGGGCTGGAGAGATGGCTTAGCAGTTCAGGCATTTGCCTACAAAGCCTAAGGACCCGTGTTCAACTCTCCAGGTCCCACACATGCCAGACACACAGTGATGCAAATGCACAATGTCACACATACGCACAAGGGGATGAATACATCTGGAGTTTGATTATAGTGGCTGGAGGCCCTGACACACCAATTCTCTCTCTCTCTCTCTCTCTCTCTCAAATACATAAATAAAAATAAATCAAAATTTAAAAAGAATCTGTCTCAAAGTGAGAAAAAAAAAGTGAGGGGAGCTGGGCATGTAGCTCAGTGGTAGAGTGTTTGCCTAGCATGCACAAGGCTCTGGGTTCAATCCCCAGTACCTCAAAAAAGACTGAAATGCAAAATATCCCTTTGGCCAGCTGGCACTCAGTACTCTGAGACAGGACAGCAGAGCCAGGTGGAGTACACAGTCTGTGACATTAGAAGTAGGATCAGGGAAAACCTCACTAAGAAGAAGAGGAGGAGGAGGAGGTAAGGGAGAGGAGCTCTGGAAAATCTGGGGGAGAGGACCCTGGAGAGAGGGACCAGTCAGGGCAGACAACCAGAGGCTGGTGTGCCCCTGGGGCTCTAAGGGAGAGCTGGGAGGCTGTGGTTGTGGGGGCGGGGTGTGAATGTGAGCCAGAGCCAGAGCAGGGGGTGGGGTGGTCAGAGGGGAGAGCAGAACAGAGCTCCGCTATTCTATGTAAATTGGTACTTGTGAGCAAGGAGAGGTATGCATTAACTGGGGTCTCAGCAGGATTCCACTGGCAACTTGGGACTCAGTGGGAGTGAGGAGATCTGTTAGGAGCTACTGAAATAGTCCAAGTGAGTGAAAAACGGGATTCCAGGGCCCAGTGCCAATGTGGACCACAGGACATCGGCGGTGGCACCTGGCCACATAGGTGAGCTCAGTGGACACCAAGTGTGCTGCCTTCACGTTGGGAAGCTACCAGACTGGGAGCTTACTTTGTGGAAGGAGAATCATTCTTTAGGAAGACTGTGACCAACCATGTCGGGACTAATGAGACACTAGCTTGTCTTTGAGGCACCAGATCAGAGGGTTCCAAGTCCCTGGAGAAGTCACCTCAGAACTGGGCTCAGGCACCATCTTGCCACCCCAGAGCAGCCCTTAACTGCACAGGTGTCCAGGGTCTGTGGGATGGAGGAAGCCACAGCACCAGCTCAGTTACTTAGGGTCAGCCCAGTCTCCAGGAGGGGTGGCAACGCTCTGGCATAAGGTGAAAGTTGGCCTGGCACCTGTTCCTGCCTACGATGTTCATTCCCAGCAAACCTACTTACAAAGTGAAGAGGCTGATGCCCCTGGACCCAAGGTAACTGCCATTTCTGAAGGCCCACTGTCCCACAGTTCCTCCGCTGCCTCGACTCGCCCGCAGCCAATTCTCCATCCTAATGACTTTAAAAATCCATGTGACATGCTTAGTGCGGGGCTCTGTCTTTCTGTTTCATTTTCCATTACATTATTCCAGATGATACTCTTCGTGCCTGCCAAGAGAAAGGGGAAATGACATTAATTAAAGATTTGGTCTGTGTCCTAATCAAAAATTTTGAAAATGAATGTATCATACTGTACATTCTGTAACGTAGTCTGCCTTTTCACTTAGCAATCTACCATTAACATTTTCCCATGTCAACACATAATCTTCCAAAGCATGATTTTTACTGCAGAAGCAGTTTACCATATGGATGTACTATAATTTACTCAGCCAATCCTTCACTGTTGGACATTAGGTTGTATCTTTTTTTCATATATATATATATATATATATATATATGATCACCAAGGCTACAATGAGCAAAGTTGTGAATACCCAACTCTTCATTCAGCTCTGTGGTGACATTCTTAGGCTCAGATGACAGAGGTCTTGTGTGTTCAAAGGTTTCTTGGTATATGTTACTAGAATGTCATCCAGAAGTTAGAATTTCTATCCACTTAGACTTCTGGTAGGGGCTGAGGAGGTGGCTCAGCTATTGCAGTGCTTGTTTCACAAGCAGGAGGCCTTGATTTCAGATCTCTGGCACCCATGTAAAAGCTGGGTGTGGTGGCACACAGCTGATTGGTGAGAACTGGTTTCAGTGAGATGCTGTCTCAAAAAATAAGGTGCAGAGTGATTGAGAAACTCACCTGATACTGACCTGTGGCCTCCTTGACCCTGCACACACATGTATACCCACATACATGAACATGTATACACACACACACACAGAGCTAAAGTTCTAATTGTACTGATAGCATGCGAATGGGCACCAGGACAACCATATTTGAGGGCTGAAGGGAACAGAGTAAGGCTGTGCTTAATCCCCACCATGTTACACACAAGGAACCCGAGGCCAGGTTTGGGGTAGGACTGGGGACTTATTCTGGGCACTCTCGCCGTTGTGCGGGAGGCTGGGCACAGTCAGGAAGCAGAGGACCCTGTTTGGATGGTCCACTGCTTACCCTCTTCACCACTGCCACACTGCCTCAACAAAGGACATCTGGAACATTCCTCTTACTAAGTCTTACCTGCCTCTCTCCCGCCTGCCTTTAACAGCCATGCTATCTCTGGGCACCACTACCTGTCAAGCTCTCCTACATCGCTCTCCATCTTTTTCTTCAATAAACTGCTCCTCCTTCAACCCTCTCAGTACAGAGCTTCCGGTTCTCATCCCAGAGACATCTCTGGGAGAAGTAAGGGCATTGCCTATGGTGAAGCCTTCTCTATGAACTGCCAGGGTTTTCCTTCCACCCCTTGGCCAGGCCCTCCTCACTGCCCTTTCCGGATACCTTCCACTGCCTGGCTATCCTCATCTTGTTCCCATTTCTCAGCCATCCTTTTCCCATCATGCCTCTGTACCTCCAAAGGCTTCAGCTGCGCATCCTTACTCTGCCCAGAGCCCCGTTAGCAGACACACCTCTCCCGGTACACCCTGCAGATGCTGCATTAAACAGAAAAGCGGTTAAGCTCTTTACTGACTCAGCATATACCTCTCCCCCTCACCTGCCTAGAGCATCCTGTAAGGTTGAACCTAAACGTGCCACCTTCTGAGGCCATCCTGGGACCTCTTCACTATACCCTTTCTGGCCTAAACTCTCCCAAAGTTTGCATGGACCTCAAGATCATAGAGAGGTTTACTCCCTGAAAGACTCAAGCACTTGAGGAGTCTTAACCCCAACACACATTTGTGGGCCAAAGAATGAACTTGGGAGGGTCTGGGTGCATAAGAGTGTGGGTGTGTATATTCCACGGTGTGTGTGGGGGGGTTGGGGGGTCAGAGGACAGCTTCAGGTCTGCCTTGTTTGAGGCAAGTTTGGTTTTGATCTTCGCTCCTTCAAGCTAGCTGGCCGGTGGGTGAGCTTCGAGTCTCCTGTCTCTACCTGTCATCTCGCCGCGGACTGAGATACTTAGAGTATAGCGTCTAAGTTCTGGGGATCTGGACTCAGGTTCTTACCCTGGTGTTTTACCCATTGAGCTACCCCCCCCCAGAAGAGAGATTATCACCCTCACTTCAACCCCCTCTCTTTGCCATCACCAGACAGATTCGCAAGCGTTGTCTCTCACTGCCAGGAGAAGGTGCAGGTATCGTGGAAACAACGTGTCCGTCAGAACACTGCTGTCAAAACCACTTTCTCCAGGTCTACCACTTCCCAGGCCTGAAGAACACTGTCAGGCCAGGTCAGCTGCACACGTACGACCCTCTGTAATTCCCCCAGCGTGGACCTTTCATGCTACCCTGACTGCCATATCTAAAACAGACCTTAACTCCCCCGACCCCGCCCCTGGGTTTTCAAGGCAGGGTGTTGCTCCAGCCCAGGCTAACCTGGAATTCATTATGTAGTCTCAGGCTGCCTTGGAACTCACCTCTGCCTCCCAAGTGCTGGGCTTAAAGGCATGTGCCACCACCACACCTGGCCCCCAGCCCCTAACTTTTAATTCTTAACTCTGCTCACGGTATCTCCTTCTAAAATGCCGTCCTCTCATCCATGGGCAGCTGCGATGCCCAGGAGACACATTGGCCCGTTAGTCCCTCCTCTTCCTCCTCCTCCTCTCCTAACACTCACCAGCGGACTTCCTTCACAGTACACTCCAGGACTCTTCCTGACAGCTAGTGTAACCCTTTCCAAAGAGGAAGCAGGCTCACTACTCGGCACCCCCACTCCACACCTCAGCCAGATGGAAGACTTGGGTCCTGATTTCAGGCACACCCCTGCAGATGGCCTCCCTGTCCCAGCTTGTGTCCCAAGCGCCCTCTCCTGATGAACACAGGGTGTGTGGACGGGCGGACATTTCCCGAACCATCCAGAGGCATGGCCTTCTGGGAGGATGTTCAGCAATTGGATATGCCTTGGGCATTGGACAGGCAGTGTCAAGGAAGTCAGGCTAGATTCCCACAGGTACCTCAGAAGGGTAGGAAATTTCCAGTTCTGCTCTCTAAGGTCCTTGGTTAGGGATCACAGAGGGTCCCGCGGCTTCTTTTTTCTCAATGACTCAGAGCACCACTCACTACACTGGATCCGTGCTCAAACCCTCCCATCAGCCTCAGAAAGCGCAGAGCAGATCCTGTCGTGAGACTGCCGCCATGAGACCAGAGCCCCGGGGTCTGGGCTACCCTGCTGTGCCATCCCACTGCCTACCGTGGCAGTGCCCACAGACCTGGCACGAGAAGAGCCGAACTGAGCAGCAAGGATATGGATACTCGTGTAGTGGTGAAGATCGGGTCTGGTCCCAGCTACAAGCACGGTGTGGACCCAGCTATACCCCCACCTGCCCCCAAAGGTGGGAGATGGGGCCCACGGCATCTCTGCCCGTCCTCTCCCTGGCACACTGCCTTCCTCCTGGTGTTGACAGAGGGTTACGTAACCCGGAACGAGGGAAGGCCTGGAGTTCTCCCCAAAGCGGCAGCGAGTGAATCAGTTTTTGCTGCCGTCATTTTCTCCACAGGAATCTGCTTTATGCAGATCGCATTTAGGGGTTTTTCCCCGGACGCTTCTGTTTCATTTAACATGCAAGGGCTAATAACTTGTCACAATTCAATAAGGCGGTGGTTACAAACACCCGGGCGGCTGCTTATTTAAATGCAGGTTTGTTAATTAGCTTCTCTTAACAAGGCCTGCGCTAAATCAGGCTCCCCGGCTGGCAGCACCCAAGCCTGGCACAGCTCCCGGGATGGGAGGTCGGCATGTTGGCAACAGGGTCAGAATTCAAGGCTCGGGGATCTGTCCTGGCCTTCCCTCTGCCTCGGTTTCCTTAAAATCAAGGTGTCAGCGACAGATTTACCAAAAATAAATAAATAAATAAATAAACAAGAGCCTCAAGAGAACCACACAGTCGCTTTCTGCCTGTTCTAGCTCTTCCTCTGCCCGATTCCGGAGCCGATCCTCCCTTCCCAGGGTGTGGCTTGTGTTGAGTGTTGCTGCTCGTCTCCCCCCACACTCCTCCCCAGCCTCCTCTTCTTCCATAAATCTTCCTATGTTTCCTCGGCCAGCTCTCCAGCACCCTTCTCCAGCTCAGCATCACTCTACACTGAGTTTTGGTGACAAGGGAGCCGGGAACAGAGAGACTCCATCAATACTGGGAGCTTGGTGCACGCCGGAAGCTATCTCTGTAATCCTCAAGGCCTGCTGTGTGAGACCTCCAGATGTCAACATAGAGCCTTCAAGAAGTTGTATAAGCATCGCAAGGTCAGTGGGCCAATGAATCACTCTGAGCCTTTCCACCAGGTTTGATTCCAAAGCCTGCACTCTGGTGGGCAGGGTGCCACTTGAGAACCAGCACATGGACACGATTCATTTCTGTCGGCGTGATGCTGGATGCCCAGTGGTTTCACCAAGTATGTGACCCTCGATGTTGAATTGCCGTTGAGCCATAGATTCTGCTTCTGCTCAGAGTGTGTAAGCCTCTCACAGAGCACCTGACCACCAGCCACCAGAACGCTGCTGGGAGCCTATGAGGACATCTAAGAGGCTGTTGTTAGAGGACCTGGTCATGCAGAAATCCCAGAAGCCTGTGCCATAGGCACCTGCCAGCCAGATTGGATGATCACACCACGTTGCCTTGTAGGGCAAGCGACATGCACCACACAAAGGAAATGGCTACATCCCATCGCTTATTCTCCAGAAAGTACTAACAAAGTATCAAAATGTAAAAGGGAAAGAAATGTGACGTTTGAGAAGCCCAAAGAAATACTAAAGTTGCCCAAACCCTTCCCCTCCCCGCCACAGAAACAAAAGCCGGATGTATAGATCTTCTCCTGAAGCCCGGGGCACCCTTAGAGGAGAAGCTAGGCATGCTTCTGTAAGAAGCACGTGCCTACCCAGGAACCCTCTGGCAGAGTCTACCCAGGGTAGCTGACTGCTACATTTTTTTTTTTTTTTGAGTGCAACATTGCCTGTGATGCTGTTATGGGTCTGGGTAGAAAGGCTGGGGTTCCCACAGGCCTCCCCTATAACCCTGGCAGAGGCAAACATCAGGAGTGCTAGTAGATTGGTCACTAGGTTACCCCTGGGGAAGCTAACCTCTAGGCATGACGTGGATACAGCTTCCCTTCCCAGGAAACCAAAAGCATGCTACCTTCAAAGATGGGCCGGCTTCTAGTGAAGGGGTTCTTCACCTTCCAGAGAATAAGAAAGCCTAACTAGATGTGAGCGGCGGGCCTCTCCTTAGACAACTACACCTGCAAGCATACACAAAAGTATATTATTTTCCTGTTTCTGGTCATTATTTCTCCAGGCCTGTTCATGAGTCCTAGGTTAGGAATTTCTGCTGGAAGAGAGCAGTCTTGACCCCTTTCTCTTCGTCACCACCCGTTGAGCATCTGTGAGACTTTACACGTGTGATCTATGGTCCTTGTGTGGAAACTCTCATTCCACGAGAGTCTCTGATGGATGATGGGTAATTTCATGCCACTGGAGGCAGAGATCTGGGTCTGATGGCCTTTTGAGGACTTGCACAATGCTTGGCACGTAGTAGGTGTTCAACGACTGCGTGCTGAGCAAAGGAACAAAGGGTCCTACTTGATCTGTAGTTTTGTATTTTTCCAGCTCACATGAGCATCCTTAATTTATAACACTGAGCCCTGAGGTCAAACACCTTGGATCATTAAGGTCAACATTATGGCTTCTTGTAGGGGAGTTGGAGGGAGGGGGGCACATAAAGTCAGACCTGTTGCACTCTCTGTCCAGCATTTCTGGTATCCATGAGAGGAAACCCCACCCAGGTACCCCAGGCCTAATTTTCCCAAGTCACTGGGCTCCACTCTGTAGTCAAGACTTGAGAGCCAAAGAGAAGGGAGGAAGTGGATCACACTCCAAATCCTCTCCTAACTGCACCCAGGGAGAGTAAGGCCCTGTTCCTGGGGAACGGTGGCAGCACGGCAAGTCTGCCTCCCCACCCCCCAAGTTTCCTGAGTGCCACTCCATCACTCACAAAGCTGCCCAGCCTGCTCCCTCTCTCCAAGTGGTGAAGGAAGAAAGCCAGACATGTCCAAAGACCCATATGGGCATATCAAGACATGGAAGGGGTGCTGTAAGCCTAAGCCAGAGGGTCCAGAATGGATGCTGGGGCCAGGCCTTGAGTTTGGTCTCCCCAGATGCCTCTGGAAGCTGGGCCACCTGACATCGCCAACTGAGGAGGGAGTGGCTGTGTGGGAGGCCTGGGCACAGAGGGAGGGAACTCCTACCCCCTCCCAGGCCTTGGAGCATTTGAAAGGCAAATGTGCTAGGTTGCCTAGGGAACAAGAGAAAAGGGACTTCCCTAGCACCGGTGACTAGTAAGGGATGGAGACTGGGAGCTGTGATGCTGAGAAAATTGTTTCCAAAAAAAAAAAAAAAGTAAAAAGCAGTGACTAAGCAGCCTTGGTTATGTAAAGTGATCCCTGAGGAAGTGTGGGGGAAAGCCTAGGACCCACCCCCGAGTCCCTCCTTCCCATCCTAGCCCGGTGCCTGGGAGTTTCCACCAGCCCTGGCCCCATCCCCTTCTCCCGGAACTCCCAGCTCCTCCGTAGGATTGCCAGGAGGGGCTGCCCACCTGTGGTTCTTCCTGCCAAGGGCAACCCAACACGGTGGGGAGGGTAAGGCAGAAACCAGGGGCTACCATACCCCATCCTCGAAAGGCGTCCTCCTGCAATGGTTTTGGGTCCTACGCTCCAAACATAGCACCCAGGGCCAGAGTAGCATGGCACAAGGGGTCACCTACCATTCCACAGTCCAGGGCTGCCCACTCAGAAGACAGAAGTCCAGGTTTGAATCCCAAAACACTGCTGTTTGCTAGCTGTAAGGCCTTGAGGAAGTCACCAAACCTTGAACTGGTTCAAGATAGACCTGGGAGTGTAACCCCATAAAGCTATTACGGTTGGTTCACTAAGAAGATTTGAGGGTGATGTGCACACCCTGTGTCTGTTAGTTCCCAGGGGAGCCCTGCAGTCCTACTATTCCTTACACTGAAGAGAAAATCACACTGAATGGGAACCTCACTCAGGATCTGAGGAGATCCCTGTTCTCTTCAGCATCTTCTGTCCGCTCTCCTCTAGCTGACGAAGGCTCCCCAACCGGAACACCTGATCCACCTAGCAGGCATGTGCCAGACAGGATAGGTCTGAGCATTTAGACCCTACAGTTCCCACCCCAGGACTCTGCCTCACTTCCCAGAAAGATCCTCTCAAGAGCACCCTAGGACTACTGTGGAACCTCAAAGGGTTAATGAGATATTATCTCCCCCAAACCCTCATGTGGGGTTCAGGCAGGATCACAAATGTCTCGGTTTCCCCATCCCCCCCCCACACTGTGTACCCTGTCACCGTTAGGAAGGCAGAGCTCCTGTGCACAAGTGGATTTCAAAGCACAGGCCTCACAAAGTTATAAGAAAGATCTGAGAAGCAAGAGCTTCTGCCCTATGTGAACCTGACTGAGGCCCAAGTGAGAAAGGAAACTAAAATACATCCCCTGCCCCTCCAGGAAAAAAAAAAAAAAAAAAGGAAAGACCGAGCTGGAGAGATGGCTTAGCAGTTAAGGCGCTTGCCTACAAAGCCTAAGAACTCATGTTCAAATCTCCCAGTCCCACGCAGCCAGGTGCACAGCGACACAAGCACGCAATGTCACACAGGCGCCACAAGGGGGCGCGTGTCTGGAGTTCGTTTGCAACTGAAAGCCCTGGCACACCCATATTCTCTCTCTCTCTCCCTCTCTCCCTCTCTGTCTCTCTCTCTCTCTCTCTCTCTCTCTCTCTCAAGAAAAATAAAAGTCAGGACCACAGAAGAGTCTGTCCTGCTCTTAACTGTCCCTGACACTACCAAGCAGTCCTCTCTCTTGAAGGTCTATCCCATATGAATCCCCTGATCCCTCCCATTTGTTCACCTTGGGAGAGAAAAACAGCTAACTGCCTTTCATATGCTTACACAGAAGCCCAATGTAGGGAGAGAAAAAAAATAAAGCTTCATTTGGGCTTGGAGGCCTGCAACCTCCCACTTCCCAGGAGATCCAAGTGAGGCAGATGTTCCCTGCATGTCTCTTGGGACTTACTCATGGGAAGTCCCCTGGGGTAAAGGGATAGACTTGGCCTTTCTCTGGGCCATCTGGTCTGAGCTCCCAGCAGAGGCCAAGGGATGAGGACAGAACTGGCCCTGTGGAGTCCCTGGTGCAGCTACCCTCTTTTCTATTCCTTCCACTGTCCTAAAAGCAGATCTCCTTCCACTCAGCCCTAGATCAGAGTTCAAATCCAGCCTCTCCCAGGCCCAGTGAACTGATTCAGTTTTCTCTGGAATCTTTGGGGTTTGGGTAAATGACTTTTCTTCAAGACTTGGCTTTTCCTGGCACTTCCCAGTCTGAGGCCCAAAGCTGAAGATACAGACAGATGGTCCAAGCCAACCAAATGAATGTGCCCAATGGAGACACTGCCCAGGCTCCCAAGAAATCTACAGGTCAGTGGGCAGGCCGAGTCAGGGATCTAGGAACCAGCCCCAGCCCTCTCCCAGAGGATCCAATCTCTCTGCAGAATGGGGCCAAGGATCACTCAGATCATCTGTCTAGAACCCTAGAGTTCTTGCCTGGTGGCTCTGTGACACCATGAAACCCACTGCTCTTAGAGTTGCATCCACTCATTCATCCAATCTGATCCCCTCTTAGCTAGGTGACATGTGACAAGTCACTTATTTGTCTTGCCTCAGGTTCTTATAAATTGAACCCATGGCCCCCCTTGGGGTTTGGGGAAGAATAGGCAGTGGGTGCATCAGGTGTTCTCAGAAAGCTCGAGATGAGTCTAGGCACTGGACTCCACTGTGGGTAGGGTTCTTCTGTGAGGAGTCTGGGTCCCCATGGCTCTGCTTTCTTGGGATGTCAAAGCTCTCCACTAGCCACCACTTCAGGCACAGTTAGCCCAGAGGCAAATGACTGGGTGAGGGAACCCTGTCCCCCCCCACCTCCCCCACTTGCCTCTCCCACCTTCCCACCACCTCCTCCCCAGAGGCTCGCGGTGGGTGTTGTGAGGATTAGTCACTGCACCAGCCACCAGCGCAGGGCTGCCTCCCCCACAGCCAGGCCCCACACACAAGCAGACTGGCTGACTGCTTAATTGGAGTTCCTCACACCTCTGAGGATCGCCTGCAACAAAATGACAGACAAGTCAGAGCCAGGGCAGTGGCAGGCCCTGACTCTGGAGGAGTGCTAATGCTAGCTGAGGGCTTTGCCTTCCTCTGAGTGTCCCCTCAGCCGAGCAGGGAGAGAAGGCTAAGGGCAGCGAGGGGCTTCAAAATGACCTAGTGCCCAGCATTCAGCCAGATAAGTCTTCCACCAATAGCCAGCTGGGACGATCTCCATTCAGGCCTGTCTGTCTCCGTTAGAAAGACTGATTCCAAGAGATTCTTCTCCTCCCAGGATCACAGGGAAGGGAGGAAGGACAGTGAAAGAAAGGATTGGCAGATGAAGTGGCTTGGGTCCTGAGGGCTTGAGGAGGCCAAGAACTTATCCAAACACACGACGAGCCACCTCGTCCACAAACATTCCCCCTTCCCGTGGCTACCCCTCAAAGAGGCTCAGTGGGATAACTGAGAAGCAGAAAGACCCAGTCTCAGATGGAAACTCACTGATTTGGCTGCTGGGAACAGCTGAGGATACAGGGTCCAAAAACAGCAAGGTCACTTGTCACTGTCTGTGCAAAGCCTGAGCAAATAACAGACAGTGGCTCCAGAGCTCAGAAAGGCTCGGGAGAAGTGGGGGAGTCAGACGCAAATGGCTACCTAGTTCTGGGGGGACAGGAGGCAGCACCCCACCCTAGTTGCAGAAGCAAATAGAAGAAAGGAGCAGTGGTCATGACTTGGGGGGGGTGGCTGTTGACTTTGGGGAGTCAAGTGTCGCTCTGAGAGGACTGCCCCACTACAAGTGAGATAGGGTGGTGGTCAGAGCATGATCACACTCCTGGGAGAGAAAAGTGGGGCATGAGGGGCTGGCAGCAGGAGGGAGCCAGGCTGTAGCATCCCACTGAGGGCCAGGGAAGCCAAAAAGCAAAAAGCAAGATTTTCCCACTCACCACGCAGCTCCCCAGCCTTGCATGTCTAATTGGATTCCCTCTGCCTCCTACAAGGCTATCCCTAGCGCCAGGAAAATACCTCATGGTTCGGTTCTCTCCCCCCCCCCCCCGCTCAAAGGGGGAGGCTGGGGGCTCAGAGGCAATGCTGCCATTCATAGTTCCCGGGTCCCAGGCACCCGCGGCTCTGGGGTGACAGGCGTTCTGTACACGGTAAGAGGCAGCCTGAGAGGGGCAGGGCTAGGGAGGGCACGCACCACACGTTGAGCTTCCCGGCCGTCTCCCGGCTGGTCCAGGGAGACCCTGCCAGGCATAGTCCCAGGGGATGCCTGATGGTCTTGGGGCTGCGATACCAGCTGCCTCTCGGCCCACCTGTGCTCTGTCTCGGTGATGGTTCACAGCCTCGGAGGATCGCGGGACCTCATGGTCCCTGCCCTATGGTTTTAGGGTCCCTCCTTTCACACATCTAGGATTGCTTACCCCCAGCTGTCCTTCCTCACACCCAGCTGTTCACCAGAGGGCTCTTCCCCTGGAGGAAGGTTCCCCTGGGGACAGAGTCCCATCTCGGACCTCTCCCCTAGTGATCTTGAGGCTACGCTTAGGGAGACACCTCCATGATAGGTTACTCAGACCTCTGTCCAAAGAGCCCGTTTAATAGCCACTGCCCCCCCATACCCCCCACACACACCCAGCGGCATTGTATGGTTTGGACAGGAAACAGCCCTCATGGGGCTCACGTTTGGACATTTGGTCTTCAGATGGCAGCGCTGTTTTGGGAACCAGTGGAGCTTCTGGGGCAGGCAATAAGGTTGGCAGAGAAGAGTCACTGGGGTGGGGGTCGACTTTTGAGGGTTATAGCCTGGCCCCACTGCTGACCGGAGGACTTTCCTTCCTGACCTGCCAAGATGTGAAAGAGCTGCAATGGGAGGGAGACTGCCTCCGTCCTGAAAAATAACTTACATATGACCTGATGGTTACCATTTCAGTATCCCAAAGCCAAAATGGCTCTCCCTCCCCAAATCCCTCCTCTTTGTCGCCTCTGATCCTCTCCACCTCCCTATCTTCCTCCCTTCACCCTAGCCCTCTCGTCTAAGCCACTCTCCCCATCCATTCTTGTATGGAGAGAGGAAGAGCAAGGGTTAAAGGGGATGCAGTGGTTAGCGTGGGCATGCCCATCCTACGTGACGCAGAGTCCTCAGCTTTGGGTGTTGAGCACAGAACTCTGAGAAGGCATCCTTGGAGCCGGGCAGAGCCTGCCATCAGCTGTGGTCGTGTCCTTTCCACCCAGGAAGCTGCCCTGAGTAGCCACATCCTGCCCAATAGGTCTGGGAGGTGCTGCACACAGGGGGAGGCTGAAGACAGGGGTAACGGAGGAGTGCAGCAGAGGTGAGACAGAAGGAAGAGGAAAACAGGGAGAACAAGGCAAGAGTCAACACATGAGCTCCTCCTTGGGCGACCAGTGCTGGACTTCCTTCCCAGCTGCCCACTGACCGGCTCTAGCTGCGGCTACCTGTCTGCACGATTGCCTCTTCTGTAGCCCTCTCTGACCACATCAGGGACCCCTGGTGCTGAGAGCACCTTCTGTCCATTATCCATCGTATCTCTCCACCAGGCTGGGACTCATCACCAGCTGCCCCAGCTGTGTCCCCAGCAAAGCCTTCAGGAAGGCCTGGACAATGACATTGAGGCCCCGCCCAATCTCCTCCCTGTTCAGCTGGCTCCTCCCCACGTGGGGGCTGCTCAGAGGAGCCGGTGCTGGCTGGCATGGGATCCCTGAAGCCACAACTTGGAAGCCGTGGTCAGCGCAGGAGTGAACCAGCAATTCTTCTTCTTTTTCTCCCCCTCTGTGTCTCCCCAGCAACTTCGCTTCCCCAGTCACCAAAATGACTGTGTTTTCTTCGGCTTGGAATTAAGCAGTGAACCAGAGTTAGGGGGGAAGCAGGAAGGGAGAGAAACAGCCTCCAGTAGAAGATGAGCAAAAGCAGAGAGGACCCCACAGATGGAGCGAACAGGCAGATGGCATGGCAGTCCACGGAGGACCCGTGGTTTGAAGGCCAAGAGTAAAGAAGGTGGGGGCCACGGGGACCAGTCACTCCTGCAGCCATCCTGGTCGGCACTCAGGGTCTCCCGTGTGGATACCGGGGGAAGCCTTCCAAAAGCCACGTGACCTCACTGTCAAAAGACACGGCTCTCTCTGTGTCAACATGGACTGGCCTTTGCAGTCTGGGGAGCAGTCATGTTGAGCTCTCTCTTGTGTGCCCTCTCTCTCCCTCTCTCTCTCTCTCTCTCTCTCTCTCTCTCTCTCTCTCTCTCTCTCTCTCTCGTATGAATGGATGTGTATAAGCACATGTGCCTGTGGAGGCCAGAAGTCAATATCACATATCTTCCTCAATCTGTCCTCAACATTTTAAAAAAAGCGTGTATGTATGTATGTATGTATTTGGACAGAGAGACAGCGGCAGACAGAAAGAAAGTGTGAGTATGGGACACTCCTGCCACTGCAAGCAAACTAGCAAACTGCAGGAGCACATACTACTTTGTGCCTACGGCTTTGCATGGGCCCATCTCTCAAGCCCCAGCTTACGTTTAGTGTATTTTATCTTTTGGTTTTCCAAGGTGGGGTTTCACTCTAGCCGAGGCTGACCTGGAATTCACTATGTAGTCTCAAGGTGGCCTCGAACTCACTGCCATCCTCCTCTGCCTCCCCAGTGTTGGGGTTAAAGATGTGCGCCATCATGCCCGACTGCAACTTTTTTTTTTTTTTTTTTTTTGAGACAGCATCTTTCACTGAATGTGGAGCTAGCGCATTGAGCCAGCTACATTAGCTAGCCAGCAAGTTCTAGGGCTCGTCCTGTCTCTGCCTCCCCAATGCCTGGCTTTTCATGTGAGTGCCGGGGATCTGAACTCAGGTCCTCATGCTTATACAACAAGCATTTTACCAACTCAGCCGTCTCCGCAGCCCCAGGCGCACACATGCGTTCTACAAATTCCACCTATGAGTAAAAGGAGAGATAAAGGCAGATCAAAAGGTTCGCAGTGACTTCTGGAGGCCCAAGTAAACCCAAATCTCCCCTGCATGATCCTTCATGCAACATGTGAGTTCCACCCCCAGCATTTCAGGAGTGTACTCTGCAAAGAAACCCCTGCCCCTCACGGGGGCTCCCCATCTGCTCTTTTGGTGGTAGACAGAAAAAAGGGAGTGGGTCCTGCAAGCTAATGGTGACCGTCCTAGGCAGCCCTGGATATAGACCCTCCCCTTCAGGATCAGTGACCCCCATGTCCCAGGGGTGATCCCAGGCCACCCTGGCTATCTCCAGTGAGGGCAGATGCCCCAGAGGAGCTCATTGCCAGCGCCTCCAGCATGGGAAACCTCCCAAGAGCAAGGAGTCGGGCAATCCTTCCTGCCCACTCAGAGATTCCGGAAGCCCTTCCAGCCGGGAACCCGCCTCCCCAACCTCTCTCTCTCCCTCTCTCCCTCTTCCTCTGTCTGTCTCCTTCTCGAGACTCCTCTGCGAGTGCACAGGAGGGCTGAGGGAAGCCCCGTGTGCCTGTGATGAACGGAGCTAATTTCTGGTTTGCTGGTATGCCGCAGAGACACTGCCTCCGTCCCCCCTCCCTCCAGCAAACCCTCTCCCACACACAGACAAATAGGCTGCATATTTCATTGGAATCCCTCACACCTACAGGGTAAAGCCTTGTCAGTAGAAATAGAGCCCACAGCCAGCTGGCTTCCCCCATTCCACCCACCTTGTCTCTTAAAAAGAAATCCCCCCCCCATACGTGAACACCACCCACGGGCCCTTGCACATCCCTCCCAGTATGGTTGTAAAGGAGAGATTGGTTGGCACAGCTTCTCCTTGCCTGGGCTGCTAAAGCTGGGCCCACCCAGCAGAGACCACCCTGAAGCTTCTCCCCAACAGATGGGCTTCTCATAGCCCACCTCAGAGAGCTCCCCTCACCAAAGCGCTCAGAGCCCCCAGGGTACTTGAGGGACGCTGCCCAGATATGCAGGCCACTTGGGCCTAAGAGACCAGGTGGGTGGAGAAGGAAGAGGGAAGGCGAGGTGAGGAGCGTTCTAAAAGCTAGACCGTTGCCTTGCAAGAGTCCCTGGAGCCCACGTCTCATAGTGTAGGTAGGAGAGAAAACATGTCACATGGCTCATGGTGGACCTGGGTCGTGACCTCAAGCATGCTGCTTTGACCCCTCGCTCTGTGACATCTCTCTGGGAATGTGGGAGAGAGGGTAGTGCATTCCCGCGGGCAGGCCCAAGGGGAAGGGGTCCTGGGAAGAGGTGGGAGGCCGCAAAAGGACAAGGCACCCAGGGGGCAAGATGGGGCAGACTAAGAGTCCTGTGGTGGTCTGTTTCGTGTCAATAGGGAAGGAGATCTGAGGGCAACAAGATAGGGCATCAGAAAGCAACAAAGCCGGGCGTGGAGGCACACGCCTTTCATCTCAGCAATTGGGAGGCAGAGGTGGGAGGATTGCGGTGAGTTTGAGGCCACCCTGAGAACACATAGTCAATTCCAGGTCAGCCTTGGCTAGAAGGAAACCCTATCTCGGGGGAAAAAAAAAAAAAAAAAGAAAAGAAAGAAAAAAAAGAAAGGAATGGAAAGGAAAGAAAAGAAAGAAAAGAAAAGAAAAGAAAGGAAAGGAAAGGAAAGGAAAAGAAGAAAAGAAAAGAAAAGAAAAGAAAAGGAAAGAAAAGAAAAGAAAAGAAAAGAAAAGAAAAGAAAAGAAAAGAAAGGAAAGGAAAGGAAAGGGAAAGAAAAGAAGTAAAGATGGGCCTGGGGGAGGCCGATCTCCTTAGAAAATGGCTGTACATCCCTAGTGGGGAAGGATAGGCCAACAGCTCCCTGATAGGAACCTCCACCCCAAGCCTCATGGTGAGACCTCGACTTTCAGGTCAGCCTCCTCGGCTGGTTTGCAGCGGCCTCCGTGCCCCAAGAGTGCTTCCTGTCTTGCCGCCTTGTCCCCTGTGGGTCTCTTTCTTCTCTCTGGCTCAGACTGAGCCTGGCACAGGCCCGCGCCAAACTGGTGTGTGTCAGCGAGTAGACAGCTGTCTGGGGCGGGGGGGGGCGCTCTGAAGAGCGCTGTGACATCCTCATGCTCCCCCACAAAATACCATCTCAGTTTGCCTGAAAGTTCACCATTAGTGACTCATTTCTTTGGGTTAAACATAGCCCTCCCTTCAGGAAGGGAGAACTCATTGAGATCTTAGCATCCGTGTGTGAATGGGGAGAGCCTAGAGAAGAGGCAGGGAGGGAGTCGAAGCAGAAAAGGAGACAGGACAGGAAGGAAAGGCATCAGTAAGAGATGGGTCCAGCTCCAGTCATGGCTGCTCCGTGGAAAATGCCCACGACCACTTGTCCTGGGGCAGCACTCTGTGACTCACAAGCATGTTTGTGTCTGTCCTCGCAGGGGTGAGAGGTTGGGGATGTATTGTCCCATCTTACAAGTGAAGAAACTGAGGCTTTAGAGGTTGGAGGACCTGCCATCTGCGGCAATTTAAATGCGGAAATGGCCCCCATGGCTTCGTGTGTTTGTGAGTAAGCCTCATGCTTAATCCCCAATGGGTGAATGAAGTCTTTGGGAGGTGGAGACTGGGAGGAGGTGGGTCACTGTAGGGGGGTCCTGGGACTTGAGAGTCCAGCCCCCTTGCCAATGTTTAGGGAGCTCACCCTTGCTGCTTCCCGCCAGCTGATGTGACAAGATGTGACTCTCGGGTGTCTGTTTGCTATGCCCAGTTCTCGCTCCCCCCCCCCCCCAGTGACCAGCAAGAAGAACCAAGCACGCATGCAAAGGCAAGGAGCTTTATTTCGGGCTTAAGCTCAGACTCTTGACTTCACCAGTGCAGTGGATCCATACAAGAGCCCCGAGCAGCAGGGGGGCAGGATTTTACAGGGATTTGAACAAAGAAGTAGGGGAACGGTTACATGATGGGTTGATATAAGCCGTAATTGCACTTGTATTTTCCTGATAGGCTTAGGATGCTGGTGGGCAAAGCTGGTGGGCAGGGGGTTAGGGGGATTCCAAGTACATTAGGTAATCTTTATTGTGATTGGCTATATGTATCTGAGGAACTTTAAGCAAACTTATTTTAGGCAAACTTATCTATGACCACAGGAAGGCATGGTGCAGACAGTCCATTCCCTTATCAGGAGACTGACCTTGCTGGGAAGCAGAAACTTAGGCCTATTGATAATTCTGAGGCCTATCATGGCTTCTTGAGTCCTTCATGCTTGCCATGATTTCCCTGCCACTGAAAGCTGTGAATGGAGGTGAACCCTTTCCTTCCATAGGCTACTTCAGGTCAGGTGTTTTGTCCCCTAAACTGGAAAGTAACTGCTACACCCTGTAGCCAGGGAGCTGAAGATCCGGGGACTCCGCTTGATCCATCTCTGCAGAGCCATCAGGCCACCCCTGAGCACCCTGCTTCCATCTTTTCCAAAGTCAGCCTCTGGTCAGACCAGGGAAGGTCCCTACTAGAAGAATGGGGGCGGTGGGGGGCAAAAACAGCGCTGGAAGGATGCAGCAGGCGGAGGAAGTCGACCCTGTGGGAGAAGCCAGCAGGCTCACAATCTTAAGGTCCTCAAACGAGACCCCATCAGAGAGAAGGAGGCGTAGATGGAGGCAAAGCCCCAGTCACCGGCTAGTGACCAGGTCTGGTGCTAACATGGACAACATCTCATAGCGTCTTCAGACATCCCTCAGACTTCAGAGTTCTACGGGGTCTTTACAGGCTCGAGCTGGCACCCAGCGCTCTCTGCTCCGCATCTGCCTGCCTTGCTTCCCCTCCAGACACAGCTCTGCAGGAAGTGGCCTGTCCGCCATCTTGAAACCATCCCCGCATCTCTTCTTAACGAGCCAGGTTAAATACGCTGTAATCAGAGTAATCATACACCTGGGCTGGTTCTTGAGCGAACTGCCTTTTGTACTGCGATAGGACATTAATAGCAATTATTCTGCTTTGTAATTGGTGCTTTAAATACTAATTCAAACAGCCAGAGGAAAACCAATTAGTGCTAATTTATCTCTATGTGTTTTCCAGAGCTGGTGTCTGTCACACTGTGAAGAAATAGGTTGGTAATTAGTACAGTTGGGTGGTAGATAGAAGTAATTATCAGATTCTTTCATTTTTCTTTGGGGGGGTGGGAATGGGTAGGGGCAGGGAAGGCCAAGATAGTTCCATAAGTCTTTGTTCCCTTGAAGTTTATAGGGAAGGCCTGGGGGTTCTGGTTTTAAGAGCCCATACCTCAGCACCTTGAGCCTGTGAAGTATTCCTGTGAGACAGGTAGGTTCATGTGGAAGGGGGGCCTGGAGGCCTCAAGAACCTTCCAGCTAACAGACCCAGGAAGCACTATCAGCTAGCTGCATGGTGGCGGTCTTTCCCTGTTGTCTAACGGAAGGCTTAGGGTGCCCACAGCTGGCCATAGATAGAGCCATGGGTTTTGCTGCAGTCAGGTCCGCATTGCTGGTAGAAATCACCCAACCAAGAGCAGCTTGTGGGGGGAAAAAAGAGGTTCATTTTGGCTCGAGGGGAAGCTCCATGATGGCAGAGGGAAACGATGGCATGAGCAGAGGGTGGACATCACCTCCTGGCCCACATAAGGTGGACAGCAGGAATAGGAGAGTGTGCCAAACACTGGCAAGGGGAAACTGGCTATAACACCCGTAAGCCTGCCCCCCCCCCAAATACGCCACCTCCAGGAGGCTTTAATTTCCAATTGCCATCAACTGGGGAGACTAGCATTCAGAAGACCTAAGCTTATTGGGGAACTCCTGAATCAAACCGCCACAGCTGTACAGCAGGGGCTGGGTCCCAAACCAGCCTCTCAGTGCCTAGCTGTGTGACCTGGGCAGAGGCCCTGGGCCTCTATGGTTGTTGCTTTCCTCCCATGCAAAATGAACACAACGATACCCATCTCACAGGGTTGTCCTAAGGACTGAAGGAAATAAAAGATGGTATATCATAGGCCTGGCACCCACTAGTAATAGGGGTGTGGGTGACTGAATGCTTGCTCTTTTTGCCTTGGTACGTGTGGCCTCTGGTGACCCAATGCTAGCAGCTGGCTCATCATGTCCCCGACTTCTCTGCTCCCTGTCCTGTACAGATGCAGGTCTGAAGTTGTTGGATTGCACTAAGTCTCAGACTCCTCATCTACACAGTGGGGGAACAATAGGACCTTCCCGGAGGACGCACTGTGACGATTACACGGGGGCAGTGATCTTAGCGCTCTTAGCATGGTGTCAAGCATGCGGCAGGAGCTCTGTCAAGGTGACTTGTCATTATCAATGTCATTATGTTATTATTTCATTGCAAGGCATTTTGTTGTAATCTATGCAAATCCTCCATTGAAAGAGGTACATATGGTACTATAAATACATTTTATCAACAAACGAACTATTGTGTCAAAAGCCTGATACGCCCCCTGGACTGTCAGGAGCCAGCCCCCACCACTTAGAAACAGGAGACTACCATACGCCCTGAACACAGGAAGATGGGGTGCTAATGGCATCTCCCAGAGCTTCGCAGTTTGCAAAATGCTTTCACATATATGATTCCAGTGCCTTCTCAAAAGTGAGTGGGCTGAGGATTACTTTAATCCCCATTTCACAGGTGGGAAAATGAGGCTCAGAGAACTTAAGTGACTTGCTCAAGAATGTCCTGAAAGCAGAAGCTAAAGCCAGGTGGCTTTTCGCTGTAAAATTTACAGAGATACTAAATACATAGTTGTTCAGTGGATGGGTAAGTAAGTGAGTTTTGCAGTAACCCAGATATCTTAAACTGCCAAAGGGTACATCATCTTCTCTGTGAGCAGCCAGGTTGGCCCGGCAAGGTAGGACAGAAGCACAGAACTCTTAGGGGAAATAGGCTGATGGAAAGTTGGAGAGTTTTCCTCTACCAGGGCAAGACAATTTTAAAATGTTGAATGACAGTCACAACTTAACACTGACTTTCAATATTCAACATTGAGCTGATGCAAAGATTCTCTGTGTGTGTGTGTGTGTGTGTGTGTGTGTGTAAGAGAGAAGAGGGAAGAGAGATGTGGTAGATGTGCTCACGTAGTGCCCCATCCCCTTGCCCGTAGCAGGCTGCACTAGCCCGGAGTGGCTGGAGTGGAACATTGGGTTTCTAGCTCCATTATTTGTCCGTCTGGTTGGTTGGTTGGTTTGTTACAGAGTCTCTTACTGATCCTGGAGCTGTCATTTTTTTTTTTTTTTCTTTCTCTGAGCTCAACAATTCTCAGGTCTCTGCCATGCCTGGCTGTTTATGTGGGTCCTGAGAATCAAACTTAAGCAGTCTCTTAGGCCCTCTTGACTATTCAGGAAGTGCTTCTAGCCACTGAGCCATCACCACAGCCCTGTTTTCAATTTTTGAGCCAGGAGCTATGAGGCTGGCCTCAGACTCACTATGAAGCCCAGACTGGCCTTAATCTTTTAGAGTTCCTTCTGCCTTGGCCTCCTAAGTATTGGGGGCTGATGAAAGTCTTGCGCACTACACCCTACTTGGAATTTTTGATCTTCTTCCAGACTAGAAGTATGCTCATTACAAAGACCTCCCCTGATGCTGGGCATTGGGCATTGAGCTACGGGCTCCCGGTCAACCCCACAGTCACAAGGGGAGATCACAAACACTCCACACTGCGCTGTGTTGCTCAACTGTGGTGTGCTATCAGTTATGTAAATAAAATGCATCTTCAGCCAGTGATAGCCTCCATCTATGAGGAGCAGATCGAGACATAACGTTATCAAAAATAAGCCAGGCGTGGTGGCGCACACCTTTAATCCCAGCACTCGGGAGGCAGAGGGAGGAGGATCGCTGTGAGTTTGAGGCCATCCTGAGACTCCATAGTGAATTCCAGGTCAGCCTGGGCTACAGTGAGACCCTACCTTGAAAAATGTATATATATAAAAGCAAAAGAATGAAGCGTGTCTGTAGGTGACATTGAACATCAGGTTGTATTTAATAATCTAGGGGGCTATCTGCTAGGCTCAAGCCTTCTCCTGTTCACCCAGACACTGCCCCACTCAGGAATACACTCAGGAAAACTGCCTGGACCCTGGGGGCATTGGAAGGACAAAGCTGGGCCACAAGGATGGGCATATAGGAATAGTGAGGAAGAGGAGGCTGGAGTGAGCACAGCTCCAGCAAAGGCCTGGAAAGGGATGGAACAAACGCGCGTGTTTGAGAGGTGAAGGGTGGCCGTGCCTGAGCAGGGAGGGTGAGGGCTTGAAGGGAGGCCTGCAAAAGTAAGGTAGGCTTTGTCAACCACATAAAACAGATCGATTCGACCACGTGACCAGGGCCGTTTCTTACAATTATTCACTGCTCCCCTAAAGAGATCTTGCCCTCTGTCCATCAAGCCTGTTACCCAGTCCTGGGTGTCTCAATATGTTGCCTGCTACAAAATATGCAAGAAGGGACAATTTACAAAGAACACAGGTTTATTAAGTCATGGTTGGTTCTAGAGGCTGAGGAAGTCCAACAGCATGTCCCTGGCATCTGCTCAGCATCTAGGAGCGGAGAAAAGCCAGCATGCAAACTGGGGTCTCTCTTTACCTGCTTATAAAGCCACTAATGCCATCATGGCTCCGGCCTCATCTCCACCGAACCTGACACTTCCCAAAGTGGGCTACCTGCACATACCATCAACAGATTAGTTTGGGGAGCACAATTATTACATAAACTCCCCAAAGGCCAGCTACCTCCGACAGACTAAAAATCTGATTCCAGGGCTGGAAAGATGGCTTAGCGGTTAAGGTGTTTGCCTGCGAAGCCTAAGGACCCATGTTCAACTCTCCAGGTCCTATGTAAGCCAGACGCACAAGGTGACACAAGGGTGCAAGGTCGCACCTGAGCACAAGGCGGCGCATGCGTTTGGAGTTTGATTTCAGTGGCTAGAGGTCCTGGCATGCCAATTCTCTCTCTCTCTATTTCTCTCTCTCTCTCTCTCTCTCTTCCTCTGATTCCACCAGAGTACACTCTGATGAGCCAATGAGTTTATTGGGCTTCCTTACAGAGCATGGGTGAGGGGTTACTTACAGGAGCAGGGAGACCCCAGAGCACCTGTATCCCCCAGAAATCTCACCACAGCATGCATGATGTCTTCCTCTCAGCTGCATAGGTGGAAGTCCCCATGCCTTCCATCTCCCACCCTCCACATGCTCAATCTCCCCCGAGACCACAAGACCGTGTGAGACATAGTGAACACAGGGGGACACCGAAGATCTCAGGCGAGGGTCTGGAGACCCTTTTCGCCTCTCTCCTGTTGGCCCCGGCTGCTTCTGATAGAGATGGTCCCAGTTGTTTTTCGTGGAGGACCATCTCACACAGCCGCATTCAAACCATAGCATGCGCTTCCTCCACACTGAAGAAGGGAGCCTTCTTTTAAATTCCTGCAGAGGCACTGGCCAAGGCTGAAAGGGGAAGAAGACAAAAGAGCTTGAGACCCTTGACGGAAGGGGGTAGCAAAGATAAGGAGCAATGGGAGGAGAGAGGAGGACACGGGCACCTAAGCAGGGGCACGAGACGAACTGGGCATGCATCCAAACAATGGGAATACTTAGCTATGGCAGGAGGAACTGTGGGTAATTTTTCTTCTTTTAGTTATAGGTACTGTATTTTCTAAATATTCTACGCTGAGCATATTTCTCTTTTATGTGAAGAAAAACAATGAAATTTATTTTTTAAGAAAGGGATGGAGACATATGCTAGAGACATTTTGAAAGAAGAACTGACAGAATTTGATAAGTGACGAGATAAGGGCACCAAAGGAAAAACATGAATCAAAAAATAACTCCCAGGTTTTGAGACTGGGTGATAAGGAGAATGAGAGAACACAGGCAGACAGGGGTGCTCCCTGGTGGGGAGAAGATTGGCTTAACGTCAGGGTGTGGTACCCCAGCTGCTGGTGAGACCACGGAGGGTACTGACATGGCCCAGTGGAGCAGCTCTTGGTTGGCTCACCACTGGGGCCAAGGAGAGAACTCAGAATATCCTTCCCTAAGCCAGAGCTATGAAAAGGAACCAAGCATGGGGTCTGGAGAGATGGCTTAGCAGTTAAGGTGCTTGCCTGTGAAGCCTAAGGACCCAGGTTCGATTCTCCAGTACCCACATAAGTCAAATGTATAAGGTAGTTCTGTTTGCAGTGGCTAGAGGCCCTGGCCTTCCCATTCTCTCTCTCTCTCTTTCTCTCTCTCTCTCTCTCTCCCTCCCCCTATTTCTCCTTCTCTCTCAAATAAATAAATAAATAAATTTTAAAAGAAAAGAAACCAAGCATAATGATGTCCCTCCCTGAGATAAGCCCCAGGAGAAAGCCCCAAGAATCAAACCACCTTCCCAGATTGGATACTTAGCCTTGGTGGTTGAAATGAAGAGGCAAGGATGAGCCTGGGGAGGATGGAGGTGAGGGTGGCTTAGTGGTAAACCAACAGAGCCAGGAAAGAGACCCAAACATGCTGCTTGGAGGTTCCAGGGGCTCCAGTGTCATTGGATGTGGTGATGTAAGTTTGGAAGCAAGTACACTTGTTGCTGGAGGATACAGAGAGCACAGGACTTCTCACAGAAAAGGGTCTGCCTGAACTTAAATATATATATGTTTGTGTGGTGTGTGTGTGTGTGTGTATACACATAATATTTACTTATTTGAGAGAGAAAAAGACAGAGAGAGAAAGAATAGGTGCACCAGGGGTTCTAGACACCCCAAACAAACTCCAGACACATGTGCCATCTTGTGCTTCTGGTTTATGTAGGTACTGGGTCCTTAGGCTTCACAGGTAAGCACCTTAACCATTAAGACATCTCTCCAGCCCTTAAAATATTTTTTTATTTACTAATTTGAGAGAGACAGATGAATAGAAGATGGAGAGAGAATGGGCACACCAGGGCCTCTAGCCACTGCATACGAACACCAGATGCATGCGCCACTTTGTGCAGCTGGCTTACATGGGTCCTGGGGAATTGAACCTGGGTCCTTAGGCTTTACAGGAAAGTGCTTTAACCACTAGGCCATCTCTCCAGCCGCTACCTGAACTTTTGCCTCTGCGCTCTGCTACCTTTCCAAATGTCCATAAAGACACACCATTTCCACAGCCCCACTGTGCTTGGCTCCTGACTCCACAGTGGTCTTCAGAGACTTTGGATCTGGTGTAGCCTCAGAGACAGTTGTCTCATGCTTCACAAACACCCCGACGAGATGATCTGTTCCCTCTGCCATATAGAACTACCTTCCTTGCATCTGCTAGTAACAGCCAAGGGCGGGTCTCCTGAGACCATGAGTGCCATGCAGCATCCTGACAGGAACCACCCAGCCGGCCAGCAACCAGCTGCCCCAGCTCCCTACCCTTCCCCAGTTCTGCTCCCTCTGGCACCAGCCTTCAGACCCACTTCCCTGAAAGTATCTCAGAAGAGACTCCCTCTTGACCGGCACGTACCCCGCCCGAGGATGCATCACCGTTTCCTTGGCAACTGAAAGGGTGGGATGAAAAGTAATACACAAAGCAAACAAAATGAGCTCCACATGGGTGGCCTGGGAACAGTCACTTCTCCATCCTGGGGCCTCGGATTTGGTGGGGGGCTCCGTCCAGTTCCTTTCACTGACGCTCCTCCCCGGGCAGCCCAAACCCCGGGCAAGGAACGCTTCCCAACACGCCATGGAAGCGTGCATGCCGTCACTACGCTGCAGAGCTGTGTCGCCGGGAGAAATCCGATATCTGATGAGGGTCCCGTCTGTGCAAGCACGGGTGCTAATGAGGCTGAGGCGTCAGCTCCGAAGTCAGTCATCTGCCAGGCACTACACAGCTCACAATAGCTACTGAGTAGAGCGGGGGGTGCGGGGGGAAACTGCGCAAGGAGAGTTGGCGGGCAGAATCTGCAGGGAAAATGGAGCCTGCTGGTGACCGCCCGGCTCCCAGAGTTCCTGAGCGAACATGGTCATGCATCGTTCTCTCTGAAGATCTGAGTGCACTTGAGGAAGTCCCACAGGCGCTCCAAGAAAGCCCCTTGTAGGCATGGTGAGACCTTGGAGGAGGTGTGCAAACACTCTCCCGTGGGATTACAAATGCTCGTGACAGGCTCTGACAAGAGCGCAGATCTTTCCTGAACAGCTCCCTGGTGTTTTAGCCACACTCAGACAGCAGACTATATTTAATACCCATGAAGCCCTCACGTGCCTCTTGTCTGCCCCCTTCCATCACTTTGGGGGCATTGTCGGGATTGCTGTCGCCAATAGCTGGGCATGTGCTTAAGCGCCATTTGGTCCGCATCTTGCACTGGGCGCTGCTGTGTGTCTCCCGGGCAGTGCCAGAAAGCAGTGGTTTTGCCCTTGTCTGTGTGCTATGGACCTAGCACATCTCAGGATCACAGAGGCTTTCATGTCTGGGCTTCTCCTGTCAGGGCGTGTGACCCTGATCTTCAGGGTATTCATGAACCCCACGACCAGGCAAGTCCCCAGAGGGCTGGGCCCAGTTCCTGTATCAAATTAACCCTTTTCTTCTTTACATGGGAGCACAAGCTGATGACATGATGGGGATAACCTTGAGTTCCCTCTTATTTACAAAAAATAAAATAAAATCCGGGGATGGGGGGTTAGGAATTATTCGAAAACTGCAACAGTTTATTATTAGTAACATATTTGTCTGCGTTACTTCTCACAACTGCTGGTCCCACACCAGAGTGTCACAGCTTTGAGGCTGAGAACTGCTAGTCTGAGTGTGGTGTGATTTCAGAAGTAAAGGGAGGCCACTTCCTGCCCCCAAAATATCTCTCATCTCCACCCCACTGCTTTCCCCTGAAGTTTCACCCCAGTCGGTGTATTGCACTGTGTAAAACAGCCCAGCACCCTCTTTTCAATGTGAGAACTCCTGAGGGGAACGAATCCATTAAGCCTGCAGTACCCCCTCAGCGGGACTTCCAGAGGAACCCTATCACATGGGTGGCACTCTCTCCATCCCTACAACGAGGTAAGGGGGACCGTGCCACTATCTCCATTTGGCACATGAGGAAACTGAGGCACGGGGAAGTTAGAGCACAAGCCTAAGGGCGCACCACCCTCAGGTTGCGCAGTCACCCAAGCCCAGTTTGGTCTCCTCCAAAGCTTATGTTGTGACCCACCCTGGGCAAGGCAGGCAGTCCTGGGCACCTGTGGGCACGGACGGAGCAGCCTGGGCTGAGGAGGAGAGCGATCTTCTTGGGCACGAGTGAAAGCATTTGAAAAATGAGCATTTTCACTCTGCATGGCCCTCCTCCGGGGAGGGTTCTGGGGTGCCTTTCATGGGCCCGACATCACTCCATTCTTCGTTACCACCAATGCACAGACATACACCCACGCAGTGAGACACACTTGCTAAAGAGATGGGTGCAGGCGCTCCTACTCCAGGAGGACCCATTTCTTCTGCACTTCTTGGGATCCATAGGAATGCCCGCTGGAAAACCGTACAGGGAATTAATTCGCCTCGTATCAAAGGCTTGAGGTGCGTCATTTCCGCCTCTACAGCAGCCCTGCCTGGGGTTCCCAGACCCCTGTTGTCAACGAGAAAGCCTGTGTTCAAGCACTTAAGCAAATCACTGGAGGCCACAAGCTCCACGAGGCAAGGACAGTAACAAATATGGGGTTACCTCTACCAGCTTCTGTCTGCTGTGAACTGACTTGTCCCGGTGCTCATTACACATTGCAGGGGTTTCACTGCCCAGAGTCACATGGACCACTGTGGCCAGGTCTTCCTGACCCTGAAGAGTACATCCTTCCTATTAGGTCCTTGTCATGCCAGAAGGCATCATTGTAACGGGCCTGGCAAGATGCAAAACAAGAATGAAGAAGGAGGGCTAGAGAGATGACTTAGCAGTTAAGGCGCTTGCCTGCAAATCCTAAGGACCCAGGTTCAATTCCTCAGTACCCATGTAAAGCCAGATACACAATGTGGCACATTTATTTGCAGCTCATTTGCCATGGCTACAGGCCCTGATCCACCCATTCTGAGGCACGGGGAAGTTAGAGCACAAGCCTAAGGGCGCACCACCCTCAGGTTGCGCAGTCACCCAAGCCCAGTTTGGGAAACAAACAAGCAAACAAAAACCCCTCTGGAGGGCTGGGAAAATGGCTTAGTGGTTAAGGCATTTGCCTGTGAAGCCTAAGGACCCCGGTTCGATTCCCCAGGACCCACATAATCCAGATGCACAAGGAGGTGATTGCATCTGGAGTTCGTTTCCAGTGGCTGGAGGCCCTGGTGCACCCATTTTCTCTTTCTCTCTCTCTCTCTAACTGCCTCTTTCTCTCTCTCAAATAAATAAATAAATAAAATACTTTTTTTTGAAAACCCTCTGGAGAGAATGGCATCCTCAGAATGTGGAGACGGCATCTGTGAGGCCATAGATGTATACATCCACTCACGTGCACATGAGCCAAAGTTTGTTTGTTTTCCTAAAGTCAATGGGAAATCTTGTGGAAGGGGCTTTAGCAGGAGAGCGAGGGGGTCTTCTATGATACCAGCTTCAGCAACATCAGTAGTGGAGCAATGAGAAAGCGTAGGCTAGGGAGGTCCCTCCAAGGGGGTCCCAGCAGTCCCTGGGTCCATGTGGGGCTGCATCCGTCCTGAAGAGGAGAATGTTCCTAACCAAGAAGTAAGAACTCACTGACTACTGAAGGGCAAGGAAATGAAGAGAGGGTGTTTAGCTAGGTGCCTGCAATGGGAGAACTCCGTTTCCTCTTCCTCTTCCATTGGCCCATCTACCTCCATGACCAGGGTCATTCCCAGTGACTGCCACCTCCATGCTGGGGAGGCGAGTGGTACCTGAGGCACTGAGTCCAGCGAGGGATGGGTGACCACTGTTCATCCCACACCAAGACACACTGGGGAGTGGATTCCTGACCTCTACTCTGCACCCATACCCTGGGTCTCAATGAAAGGGGTCACCAGACATAGGTGGAAGGGACCATGCCTCAGGCCAGTAAGACCCCCAGTCACCAGTGCATGGTCCATTGTCCCATCAGACCTCACATACCAACAGTTTCAAAGGTGAAGTGAGTGGGAACTTGAAGACAATGACCACAGATCATTCAATCCCTTTACGGCGTCGGGGGCCCCGGGAAATGGCGCTGGTCACGTTCCCGGGAAGCTGGTCCTGGTGTCTGGAGTCGAGATGTTGAACACGATGGGAAGAAAAGATTGTCTGCCAGCTCTGTGCTTCTCCCTGATTTGCCCATCATCAGCTAGCTTGCTGCCATGCCCAGTGCCAGTTCAGCAGAGGATCTAGGTTTCAGAAAGCATGGTATAAAGTGGGAGAGTGTACCCAGAAAAAAAAGATAGATACAAGGCAACTAACTCAGTTTATTCAGGGCACGCACGCGCGTGTGTGTGTGTGTGTGTTAGGCTCACATGGGCCTCTCCAACCCAGGGGCACCCCAGTCCTGTGAGTCACAACGCCATGAGGCTTGGTTGCAGAAGAAAAGCTCAAATTTCGCTGGCATCTTTCCTTCATCCTAATCTATTTCTTCGGATGATTGAAAAGTGGATGGGAAAGGCTCGATGCCATGCTAACAGGCAACTCACCACGACTCCAGGGAGCATTTCCCATGGGGAAGACAAGCTCTAGAGACAAATTCTAAGCTCCCTGGAAGCGAGCTCCTTGGGAGCAGGGACCAGGTTTCCCTGCATGGCAGAGGTCACCTGCTGAAAGCCAGGCCACAAATGAATAAAACAGTTGAAAGCAGCTGGGAAGGAGAACAATTGATCTCAATTCATGGGGTCAAAGGTAGAGCTACAGTCATAACAGCATGTGGACGGAAATTTTAGTTGTTTGGTGTGCGCGTGCGTGCGTGCGTGTGTGTGTGCGTGTGTGCGTGTGTGTGTGTGTGTGTGTGTGTATACACACATATTTGCATGCCCTGGGGATTGAACCCAGGGCCTCATGCATGCTAGGCAGCTAGGCAAGCCCTCTGTCACTGAGCTATATCCTCAACCCTCTTTTTACTTTTCATTTTTTAAATCTTTTGTCTGTGTACATATGTCGTGTGTGTGCTCGTGTGTGTGAGCGCACACCCGTGCCACAGCGTGCATGTGGAAGTCAGAGGGGAGCCTCCAGTGTCAGTCCTTGCCTTCCGCCCTATTTGAGGCAGGGTTGCCTTGTGGCTCCGTGCTGTGTATGCCGGGGTGGCTGCCTCCGCTCTTCTGTATCCAGCTCCCCTCTTGCAATAGCACTGGGATTGCAAATGCCTACTCCACACTTGCATGGCAAGTGTTTGATCTACTGAGCCATCTCCCCAGCCTGCTTGCTTTTCATTTTTTTTTAATTTTGCTTATTTTTATTCATTTATTTGAGAGCGACAGACAGAGAAAGAGAGAGAGAATGGGAGTGCCAGGGCCTCCAGCCACTGCAAACGAACTCCAGACGCGTGCGCCCCCTTGTGCATCTGGCTAACGTGGGTCCTGGGGAATCGAGCCTCCAACCGGGGTCCTTAGGCTTCACAGGCAAGCGCTTAACCGCTAAGCCATCTCTCCAGCCTTGCTTTTCATTTTGAGGCAGCCTCATTAAGTTGCCAAGGTTGGACTTGAGCTTACACAGCCCGGGCAGGGCTTAAATGTGTGGTCCTCCTGCTTCAGCCTCCCAAGTAGCTTGGGTCCCAGACTTGCACTGTCGGGCTCAGCTAGCTCTTTTAGAACATGGTTTGTGGGGATAGCAGTTAGCCAACAAGATGCACTTTCCACCAACAATAATAATAGCTCGCCCCAGACAGCCTGGTAGGCTGGGCACCGTTTGAAGTACATGACCTTCTTCTGCCTTGCAAAACCCCATTATTCCCAATTTACAGACAAGGAAGAAATGAAGCAAAGAGCACCAAGTCACCTGCCCAGAGGCTGGTGGCCATGCAAGCGCTGGCTCCAGCGTCCACTGTCTTTGAATACCTCCTTCCATCCACAGGGCTTCCCACCCTTGTGTCGACCCAACCGCCCTGAGGGGGCACCCAGAGCTAATAATGGACGCATTCCTAGATGGGGACCCTATGGTGGGAACTCGGCCACAGAAGAGAGGGCCACAGTGGCTTGCTTCTAAGACCTCTTCCAGCTCTCTGAGGAAATAACTGTCACTGTGTTCTTTTGCCCTTGGCCGTGCTTGTGAGGGAAGAGTTGTCTGGGTCTACTCTATCTAGCTGAGGTCGACACTGGCCCGAGAGTCGGGAGCCTGGGCTCCCACTGCAACTTCTGGCAGCTATGTGGGAGGAGGTGATGTGCCCAGGGCCGCCAGCTCTAGACAAAGGGGAGAGGGAGGGAGTCCCTTCAACTCCCAGAGCTGCTCTGGTCGGTGGGATGACAGGAGAGGAAGACCATAGGAGGGACACGGCCCCACTCTGATACTGGGTGTGGGAGTTTGAATGGATTCAGGAGTTTACTAAAGTTTGTAATTTAGATCTCCAGCCGTCTGACTAGAGGAGGTGTCATTGGAGGTGGATGCAAGGTGCCTGAGTTCTGCCTGGGTTCCTGGGTTTGTTTGTTTGTTTGTTTGTTTGTTTGTTTGTTTGTTTGTTTGTTTGTTTTTCAAGGTAGGGTCTCACTCTGGTCCAGGATGACCTGAAATTAACTATGTAGTCTCAGGGTGGCCTCAAACTCATGGCAATCTTCCTACCTCTGCCTCCCGAGTGGTGGGATTAAAGGCGTGTGCCACCACGCCCAGCTCTGGTTTTTTTTTAATTTATTTATTTTTTATTAACAACTTCCATGGTTAAAAATAATATCCCGTGGTAATGCCCTCCCTCGCCCCCCCCCCCACTTTCCCCTTTGAAACTCCATTGTCCATCATATCCCCTCTCCCTCTCAATTGGTCTCTCTTTTATTTTGATGTCATCATCTTTTCCTCCTATTATGATGGTCTTGTGTAGGAGGCGTCAGGCACTGTGGGGTCATGAATATCCAGCACATTTTGTGTCTGGAGGAGCACATTGTAATGAGTCCTACCCTTCCTTTGGCTCTTACATTCTTTCTGCCACCTCTTCCACAATGGACCCTGAGCCTTGGAAGATGTGATAGAGATATTGCAGTGCTGAGCACTCCTCTGTCACTTCTTCCCAGCACCATGATGCCTTCTGAGTCACCCCAAGGCCACTGCCATCTGTAAAGAGAAGATTCTCTACCATAAGTGAGATTAGCATTAATATATGGGTATGAGCATTAAGACAAGTGCTTACTGGGCAGTTTGGTGAGCATAGTATATACATTTAGCCAGACAGTAGCAGACATTACACCCCTAGGGCTCATGACTACCCCTGTTGTAGGTTTTCAGTATCAGGGATGTATTCCTTCCCATGGAGTGGGCCTCCAGACCAATTAGAGGGCAGTTGGTTTCCACCATAACAGATGAGCCACTATTGCACCCATTGGCTCATTTGGCCTGGCTGGCAAAATATAAGGCTTGCAGTGTCCACTGTTGAGTATCTTCACTGGTGATTTCTCTTTCTCCCATTGAACTGCATGCAGAATGGCTTCTTCCAGCTTTCTGTCAGCTGGTCTACATGGAGGAGGTTTTCAGCTTAGTTCCAGCAGGATTTCTCAGTGGCCTTGTAGCCCAAGTATGTGGAGTCTTCAGCAATAGGGTCTTACTATGTATTCCTGGTGGGAAGCCAAGGGCCTCGGCAATGGCCTATAATGTTTTGGGGGCATCAGGGACCTCCCTGGCCAACAACTCACTGGAAAGTATCCCATCCCTGGCACAGAAAATTTTCTAGTAACAATCTACGGCTCCTGAGTGTTCCATTGTCCAAAAAAGTCGGTTTCCATATGATTTATTTTGTGTGGGTTTTTTTTTGAGGGGGGGGGCTGTTGTTGGTGGTGGTTTTTTTTTTTTTTTTTTTCTCTTGCTTTTGTGGTGGGTTTTCTCTTTTTCACAGTTACGGAACTTCTCCTGGATCTGTAAGCTTCAAATAAATGTCATTCCTCCCATCAACTGTGCCTGGTTTGGAAGTTCATCCCAGCAGCTGAAGCTGATTACTACACTGGGGTTTTGTCGGTCTGTTTTGTGTGTGTGGCGTGTGTGGCGTGTGTGGTATGGTGTGGTGTGAGCACATGTACACGCAGGTGCCCATGCCCCACGTGCATGCACGTGAAGGCCAGGGAGAATGTCAGCCTCCTCCTCTTTCTCTCCTCCCCCTTACTTCTTTGACACGGTCTCTCACTGAACCTGGAGCTCTCATTTTGCAGCCAGACCAGCTGACTCATGAGCAATTCTCTGGTCTCTATTCTCCGCAGGAATGGGGTTATAAGAGCGTGTGGCCGTGCCCAGGTTTTTATACGGGTGCTAGGAATGGAACTGGGCCGGTCTTAGGCCTCTCAGGCTTTCATGCTTACACAGCAAGCGCTCTTACCAGATAAGTCATTCACTCCCCTCCCACCCATCCCCCCCCCTCGCCTTTCTTTGAGACAGAGTCTTATATAGTTCAGACTGTCCTCAAATGTGCTATGTAGCCAAGGATGACCTTGAACTCTTGACCTTCCTGCCTCCCCCTCCCAGATACTGAGATTACAGGTGTGCGCGCACTCTGCTTCTTAACACCGCAGTAACGCTTCCTCCTGGAGACCCGCAGTCTCTTCTGTCCTCAGTAGCACGGCCAACATCAGGCCTTTCATCTCCACAGAACTTGGCCTTTTCCTCCCTTCTGGACTGCAAATCTAAGAATCTAGGGCATCTCGACACGCACCTTGCTCCCTCCTCACCACGGACGAGGATGAGCGTCAGAAAGACCTGCTGCAGCATCTGTAGATGGGCCTTGTGAAGGAATGTAATCCCCCCGCACACCACGTGCCTTTCCACCCTGTGTTGCTCTTCAGATATATATTTATATTCATATAAATATCTTTTTCCCCGAGGGACAGTGAAGCTCAGGCAAGTGGGAATGCAGTGTGATCTGGGAGGATTTGTCACTGGGGTGGGAGAGAAGCTATATAATCAGGGCCCCACCTAGTTAATAAAAACACACCGCTCTCCAGAATACATAAGACTTCCTTTCTTGCTTATTTACTTTAAAATTCACAAAGGGTGTGTTATCACTCCCTCCCCCCCTTTGCCAATTTAAAGTGTGTTTTCCCCTTTGAGACCATAAGCAAAGTAGCAGTAGGGGTTAAATAATTTGTTAAGGGGTGGCAGGTAGAGAGGAGTCGGGGCTTAGAAGGGCGGGGAGGGCACAGGGGTCTAAAATCCGCCAGCAGCAGCAATAAACAGAGTTATGCCTTAGGCATAATGTATCAAAGAAAATATAATGCAGCCAGTTTAAAACTAATGATTGCCGTATAATTAGATGAGAACCATTGTGCTATAAATGTGTATTCTTTAGCGTGCTGTGATTTTACTGTAAAAAAGAGAGAGAGAGAGAGAGAGAGAGAGTGCTCGAGAGAGAAGGAGACAGAAAAACACAGAACCCAGCAACATACTATAAAAAGAACCCTCTGTTGACTTCTCTGCTGTTTAGTATTCCTTGGCTGTTCTCCCTTGGGAGTGTGTAATTAGTACTTTATGAAGAGTACATTTAAAGGAGTTTAATATTCACCTCATTCAATCTGAAACAATGTGATCCATGCTTAGACAAATCAGTGCTCCTTGCTGACATAATCTGTCAGAACATTACCTCTGAAAAGACCTTTCAAGAGGTTCGGCTGTTAATTAGTTGTCTATCATGTATAAACAGAGCAGTGAGCAGAAGGGGCCTCGACAGGCCAGAGGGATACGCTGGGAAATGCATTTTGTATGAATGCGGCTTGCGGGGGGCGGGGGGTGGTCGTCTCTTCTCACTCTTCCGCTCCCCTCCTCCCTCTAGCCTCGCCTCGCCACCCGTCTGCAACCACACACATGCCTTGAGCCTCTTCTGGGCAAGCAAGGTGCTTTCCCGTTAGTTTCACAGGGCACCTCTGGTGCCCACAGTGAGCTGTGAATAATGCCAGGGGTGTTCCCGTGCACATATACCACCTCACAACACACCAGATAGACCCACTGGAAAGGTATGCCAGCTGTCTCCTCTCCAGCCCTGGAAGAATGTGACCTCCTCAAAAGTCCACCTGGGCATGCTGGCAGACGGGCCCCACTTCCCATGGGAAGAAAGAGCCAGGAAAAAACTAAAGGTCTGGTGAGCGTCTCCCTGCCCACCTTAAAGTGAGAATAATTAATGCACATGGACATTACACACGTGCATCCTCTTTGGACACCCTGGACTTAAAGAACACCAGCAACGTGCACAATCGTGTTCAAGGTGACATTGTCTAGGCCCTGCCTTCAGAGTGTGCTTTTTGCCCAAATCTATCCTCCCAGGGTGAGTGCTGGGTCTTCCCAGATGAGCTGTGTAAGGCTGTGAACAGGGCTCCTTTATTCGGGACTCAGAACACCCATGTGCCAAGCAGCTCCCAGCTTTGTGGGAGATGCTGCGCGGGTATGAGTGGGTCAGGACCCAGTCACGTTGCCCTCGCTAGAGCGGTGGCCGCAAGAGCCTCTTCTGTCCCCTGCTCTGTCCACTCGGCTGCATCTCGTGCCTGTTCCCAGGCCTCCCACCATCCTCGGTGGCCTCCCAGTTTCTTTATTTAATATCCATCCCATAAGTGTCAATTCAATGCCTACTGTGTGCATTGCACTGTGGATGACGTCCTAGTGTGCTTGAGACGAGGAAGCCCTGCTCTCTGTTCAGGAGACATTTACAGACCCATAAACTTCTCCTTCCAGCTTGGGGCAATTACAAGTCGTGAAAGGAGGCAATATAACTTGGCCATTGGGAAGGAGGGCACCGGAGTCAAACTGCCTGGATTCAGATTTTAGCCTTGACCACGTAAGTGGCCCTGGGCAAGAAACTTGGCTGCTCAGAGCTTCAGTTTCCTCATCTGTAATGGGACAAAGGACATGTATTGTATGTGCCTCACACGTGTGTTAGCGTTAAATGAGGTGACGTGATGAGGTGCCTAGATAGGAGGAACACTTGCCGGGTTGCAAGGGGGAGCCAAAACGAGCATGGTGCTTAGAAACCACTAAGACACACCTCTGGGTGACAGCCTGGGAGGAGGCTCCCAAGCTCAGCCCTTCAGAAGTTTCCCATGAGGTTATCAAGGACTGGGTGACCATGTAGTTTCCTGGCAACCAAAGAGCCAGTCACTTCTGTTCACATCCCAGCTCCAGCCCCACAGCCACGGACTATGGGCCTCAGCCCCTTGGCACAGCCCAGGCTGCCCAGGAGGAGGGTCACCAAGATGTGCTCAGACCTTGCCCAGTATCTGGTGCCCAACAGGTTTTCAATACGTGGTCCCTTTTGCCATTAGTGGGAAACCGTGTTTGGGGGTCCACTATTATTACATCCATAGAGCAAACAGTTAAGTCTAAGAACTGCTAAATGAGGGTCCATGAGTGTGCAGCTAAGCCGATTCCTATCTCCCTCTTACTGGGGTAAACTATCCTCCCCACCCCCAAACTACAGCCTGCAGGAAAACTGTCCTGCTTTTGCAGGTCCTGTGAATTAAAAACGGTTTTCAATGTTTTTAAAGGGTTGTAAGAACAAAACAGAGAAAGAACACATAATACCAACCAAGCTCACCATATACTACTTGGGCCTGTCCAGAGAGGTCCCCAGCCCTTGGAACCAACACAGTGAGAACTAGACAGTAGGTATACCGGACATCACATCCGATGTGTAGAACTTGGTGGGAAAGCTAGACCCAGGACCAAGGACATCAACCTGAGTGGCCCACTCCCTTTCAAGACATTTAAGAAACAAAACCAAAGGTGTCTACTGGAGGAGATGGGGCTAAAGGGACACCGCCTGTGTCCCTCTGCGCAGGCGTTGTGGCTGATACTGAAGTATTTCACGCGCTGTGTTTTCTTTATGCTAGAAGCCCCGCTCTTTGCATGAAAAGGCAAAGGGGCAGATTGAGTAGCCGAAAAGCCTCTGGGCGATTACCTCCCAGGCCTCCTGCTCACAAGGCCAGGCTCTGTCCATCTTGTCCGACTGCAAGGGATGCTGGAGCCCAGGTGGTCAAGCAGGAGGGTCCCCCGCCCTCCTCACTTTCCGTACAGACTGAAGTTCTATCCACCTTGGGTTTCCCCTTTCACCACAAGCCCAGTTCTCTCGGAACTCTTTCAGCCTCTGAGTCACCACTACCCCCATGAGGAGCACCCCAATCTTCAGGGTCTTGGGGGTTATTTCAGCTCTCACCCATAAAGCTAAGTGACTGTCCTAGAAGACGGTGAAAGCCAATTTCAGCCCGAGCTGGCTGTGAGATGGAGGGAGGGCCTCCGTGCCTCTAGGAGCCTGCGTTTCCTCCCCGCTGAGCCGAGGTCAGGATTCCTACTCCTCCCTGGCCATGGGAGATCTGGGAGAGCGAGTGAGGTCATGTCTGTGAGCTGCTCGGTGGAACGAAGCGGCAAGAGGAACACAAGGCTGGACTATCTTCTGGAGCCAGCTGGGCACTTGCCATGAGGTTGCTGAGATGGGAAATGTTTCTAAGGCTTGAGAAGCCAGCCCCGGGAATGACACGACCCACTCCAACCTCTCCGTCTGAGATTGTGAGTTCAAGTCCCAGCTCAGACAGTTTCCAGCTTTGGAAAATTACTCCATCACTTTTTTTTTAAATTTACTTCAGAGAGAGAGAGAGAGAGAGAGAGAGGCAGAGAGAGAGGGAGAGAAACAGAATGGATGTGCCAGGGCCTCCAGCCACTGCAAACGAACTCCAGAAGCAATGGCCCCCTTTTGCATCTGGCTTCCATGGGTCCTGGGGAATCGAACTTGGGTCCTTTGGCTTTTCAGGCAAATGCCTTAACCACTAAGCCATCTCTTTAGCCTTCCCCCATCACTTTTTTTACCTCAGTTCCCTCACCTATAAAATGGGCATTATCCCAGCCCAGATGGTTGTTTGGTAAAGGAGTAAATAAAATGATCCCTGGAATATGGTGGGCATTCACTATAGTGAATGCCTTGGGCTAGTGGTCTCGGTAGAACACCCTGTGTTTCTCTATGAACTGTCTCTGCATATGTGCCAACACCCTGCACCTGCCTTCCTGGCTACAGCCTTTTGCAGTAGGGAAGGGACAGGAAAAGTAGAAACAGTGGCAGGTCTTCCCCAGCATCGCCCAGGGAGCCTGCAGCCCAACAGCTAGGATTTCAAGGGCAGGGGACTCAAGAGTGGCCTTTCCCCCAGGAGACATGATGGAGATGGGCCACTGAGTTTTGAACAGCACAGTGCCAACCTCTGTAGGCCAAGGCTACCAGCCTGGCTGGCTGTCCAAGGGCATTGTGGGCCACTGCTCCTTTGTTCCTTCCTAGGGAGCAAATGATGGACTTCAGTGAGCTTCCCAAGGCTTGGGACAGACCAATGAACTCTCTTCTTCTGAGCTCTTTTATAGCAAGGCCAAAAGGAACACACAACTGGTGGGGGAGGGGTGGACCTGTACACACAGAGAAAAGACTTGCCTCCCTAACTGCCCAGGTCCAGGTGGCAGTGGGAAAACGGTTGTGTTTTGGGAGGAAACTGAGGCCAGCAAGGAGGAAACCCAGAGAGCCACCCAGCAGAGGGTATGAGGACCAGTCACAGATCAGCAGAGCCTTCCAAAGCTCACAGCAAAGCTGCAGAGCCAATCTGGCTGAGAGTGTCTGAATTAGTCACTGGTTTTCATGAGGAGGGAAGCCAGTTACATAACAGCCTCCTTTGCTCTTCTCTGTTGGCTTTCCTGAGCTGGGGCTCTCTACTCACCCCCACCCCCCGCCGCCGCCACCCCGCCCCAACCCCCACCCCATGAAGTGGAAGGGGCTGAGGGCAGGGAAGGTCACATTCTAGTTGCCATGGGCTAAGGTTCAGGCAGGAGCCCTCCCCAGATCTGCTCCAGCCCTGCAGGGCCAGAAGGAGGCGCCCGCAGTTCACCTCCAGTCTTTAGCTTGCCACCCCGCCTCCAAAGCCATCCCACGCTAGTCTTGCAACCTGTGGTTGTGGCTCTAGGCGTAAGCCCTGGAGATGCCCCGGACAAGGAGGCAAATGTTTCTCACTGGCTGGCACCCCATCATCCCCTGGGCCCTCCCAGGCCCACTGCCCCACCCCCAATGAGAGTATCATAATTATTATCAACCAACAGTGAGCAAATGCTGTCTGTTTTGCCCTGGTCCAGGCTCTGCAGGGACTAGAAAACCACAATAAGGCACAAGGGCTTAGTAGCAGCAGGAACATAGAATGACAATGCCTGTCGTCCCGAGGAGCACACTGGCAAACACAGGATGGGCTCCATGTCCCGCGGAGGGCCCGATGTGGCCCCTAGGTAGACGTCAAAGTCACAAGGACTGAGCCAGCCACTTCCCTATGGATTTGCTCATCAGCTGCACACGGGTGAACGAAGAACGATAAGTGTTGAACAATATTAATAATGAGGGGAAATGGTAAGAATCATGCCAGACTCCTGACTCCACGCAGACCTAGGTTCCATCACCCAGAAAGAGTCACCATTGCACAACCGAGTGAGCCAGCCGGTCAGTGGGGTCACAGCCTCTTGGGCCATCCTGTCTTTCCCAAGCCTGAGTGAACACAAACGCCCAGCCCCGGCACACAGGAGACAGCAATGACCTCCGAGGGCCACGGTGCAACTTGATATCCTGCCAGACTCTGAAGTACTACATGCTGCAAGGGGTCTCCCAGCTCATTTGGTCCAGCCTTCCCATTATGCAGATGAGAATACTGAGGATCACAGGGGAGAAGTGATTCACCTAGGACCACACATCTGAGCTGGGACACCAAGCTCCCATCTCCTTCCTTCCCTCACTTAACTGTGGAATCCCAGAGAGGAGTGGCAGAGGAGAGCGCTGTGTGAGAAATCTATCAGCCTCGGACTTTGCAGAGTTCTATGCAACTTTCTGCCTTCACAGCTTCCTGCTGCTTGGGCTCCACACCAGCCATAGAGGGATGGACAGCCACCCCCACAGAGGAGGCCACAGGAATGGCTGTGGTGCCAATGGTGCCAGCAGATATAGTTTCTAGAATAATGGCCTGTCCTCTCTGCCTTGCTCCCCTAACTAGAACACAGCAAAAATAAATAATAAATAAATAAATAAGCTAGCTTACTTACCCCAAGGCCTCAGGGTAAATTCCCCAAGAGGAGTCTGATTGTGTTTCTATCTCCCCAGATCTCTTTCAGGTGTCTACTTAGGATAAGTTTCCACAGCCATATGTGAAGCCAATTAGGGAAAACAAAGAAATGCAGCAGGAAACCTTGCTTTAGCTAAGGGCCACGAAACCATTTATTCAGCCAACAAACTTTGCTTTGCCCCTTGTCTCTCTCCTTCCCAAGGAGCTCAGAGGTATGCTTTGTTTCTATCTGAACATCCCCTGTCTACACACACACACACACACACACACACACACGCACAACCAAAGTCTCTATGGTAGGTCTTTCCTTTCCCATCGGTTTCCTATCTGGGACCCAAAACCAGCCCACACTCAGCAGAGGCTGTGGGAGGGGCCTCATCAGCCTCACACCCAGACAGATGTGTTCTGTTCCCTGCCCAGCCACCCAGGCCCATCCATCTGCACTCGCTTCCTGCCCTCCCTGATCCACCAGCTCCTTATACTTCCCAGCAGGGGCAGGAATTTAGTCCAGAGATTTTTCTCTCTGTCAGTCCAAAAGCCAGTATTGGGGTGGCCACTGGCACAGCGCAGCCCAAGTCCTGCCCAGCCCCTCGGGAGGAGAGCAGAGGGGAGCTGAATCTTCACTGGACTTCGATGTCAATCTCAACCCCATGGCAGCTGCTCAGGACCTGCCCGGCTCTGAAGTCCTTTCAGTATCCTGTGTCCACACGAAACACATCAATACCGATTTAATTTCATTATTTTCTCAAGACTAAGAAGTCCACTTCCTCATGCCAGGTGCCTCCAAGGGAAGTAAATATTGCCTTCAGAGGAACTGGGTCAGCTGGGAAGATGGGTCAGAGGGTAAGATAGTCACCATACATGTTCTCAGGGGACCTGAGTTCAAATTCCCACAATGTGCATACATTCAGACACTATAGAGAAGTCTACTATAGCGTAGACTTCTGTAAGCCCAGCACACCTGTGGCAAGATGGCAGGCAGAGGCGGAAGAGTTCTCAGAAACTTGTGGGCCGGCTAGTCTGATGTAAGCAACACAGCAAACAGCGAATAGAGCCTGCCTCAGACAAAGTGGACAGAGCCTGCCTCAGACAAAGTGGAAGGCAGGGACCAGCACCCAAGGTTGTCCTCTGACCTCAACGTGGGCAGTGGTTTGCACACAGCACACACTGACACACATACAAACACACACCCCAAAATAATTTTTTGTTTGTTTGTTTTTCAAGGTAGGGTCTCACTCGGGCCCAGGCTGACCTGGAATTCACTATGTAGTCTCAGGGTGGCCTCGAAATCACAGCGATCCTCCTACCCCTGCCTCCCGAGTGCTGGGATTAAAGGTGTGCGCCACCACGCCTTGATCCCAAAATATTTTTTTAAAGCTTGATGCATAGAGGTGTCTCGTGTGGGAGACTGGTTCCTTTGGAAGTCCATGTGGCACCCTAGTCTCACCGCTTGAAGGTGGGAGTCGTTTGCTGGGAGGCGACATCTCTGGAAACCAGCTTGTGCGCTTGCAGCTCACACCGGTTCCCTGAGCACGGGGCACGGGGCATCCTCAGGACTTCAGGATGGCACAGGAGGAGGCTCTATAGTGCCCACGGGAGGACCACTCCTTAAGATCAGGAACTAGAGGTTATGAATGCACCCCCTGTAATACCCAGCCCTGGTTCCGGGCTCAGGAGCCACTCAATGCGCTGAACTGGGCTGCCAGCCTACTCGCCTGGCATGTGCCAGGGTCAAAGGGCCAATGGGGAACCTGACCCAACCTCTTGATGTCCCTTTAGGAAACTTATCTCGGACAGTCAGGAGAAGCAGAGGCCGCAGTAACATGTCTCCGTGGTGGAGAGCGACGGGTAGTGAAGGAACGGGACGTGATTCTGAAATGCCCTGCACTCAGCCGCGGCCTTAGCTTCAGAAGTGTGTCCTAGCGCGTAGGGGATGAGACAGAAAGACAGCCGATCATGTCCTTCTCCTAGAAGCAGAAGTGTCTTAGGAATCTGTGTAATATTCCACAATCCTACACCTCATTAAGTAGGGGCATTGTCTGCATGAGAACTGGCTCCTCTAGGCAGTAATGAGCTCATCTAAGGGCAGCAGCAGAGAGCTAAGTTAGACTTTGAAGTTGTAAGAGGCCACTCACTTCCTGGAGCTGCCACTTGTTTTTTGTTGGTTTGTTTATTTGTTTTTGGAGGTAGAGCCTCAGTCTAGCTGACCTGCAATTCACTCTGTAGTCCCAGGGTGGCCTCAAGCTCACAGCGATCCTCCTATCTCTGCCTCCCGACTGCTGGGATTAAAGGCATGTGCCACCATGCCCGGCTTGGAACTGCCCCTTGTAAAAGAGGGGCAATTCTGATTGGCTCTACTCTCCCCTCTAATGTACACACACGCAGGCCTGATTTCAGGCGAGGGTGATGCTGGTCTTGCTGCCAGGCTGGAAAACCCAGTAATAGAGGCTGAATCTGGGGGTTTTAGATTGTTCCCTTATTATAAAATGATGGCCAGGCAACTACAGGCTTAAGTTGTTTTGTTTTGTTTTGTTTTCAAAGTGTTTCCTTAAGTAAGAAAATTTTCTTTTTTTTTATTATTTTTTATTGACAATTTCCATAAGTATAGACAATGAACCATGATAATTCCCTCCCCCCCCCCCACTTTCCCCTTCACAGCTCCACTCTCCATCATATCCCCTCCCCCTCTCAATCAATCTTTTATTTTGATGTCATCATCTTTTCCTCCTATTGTACTGGTCTTGTATAGGTAGTGCCAGGCACTGCGAGGTCGTGGGTATCCAGGTAAAATTTTCTTTCACTCCCCCCCCCCTTCATGAATCTGGCCACCATCATTGTAATGGCGTCCCTGCCATTCAGGTCTCAGCCTGAAAAGTCCCATCTGATAAGTCAGAGCCTGACATCTCAGAGAGAACGGATGAGTGCATGGCTGATGACAAGAGGGCTGGGTGACAGACAAAGCAGGAAGATAAGCTCATACCAGGCACAGGGGCCGAGGCCCATCCTCGCCCAGAACTGGTGAAGGGCACACTCTTCTGTTGGATGCTGTCCCTGAGCTCTAACGAAAGGCAAAGCTCACGCACGCATGCACACCTCCCTCCTCCAAAGCAAACCTCCTATTCTACCAGCCCAGCAATGGTTGGGGGCGCGGGGGGGGGGGGGTCCCTCTTCCCACTGTGTGTTTCAGAGAAAGGGAAAACCTGCAGTCACACACACCTGGGTTCTTGCAGGGGAGTTCATCAAGAGAGGGCCTCGTAGATGGCCCTCAGGGTCAGCACATGTTATTTAAGGCCTCTGGAGCTTGGAAGGTAGGGATAGAGCTTCCTCCTGACACGGCCCCCCCACCCACCCACGGGAGTCCTAGGCTGTGGCGGAAGCTCTCAGGGTTCCACAGGACTCAGACAGGTACCGCAGCGACCCTCGGCTTCTGACTCGACCACCTGTGGCCCTGTTCAGCTACTCGTGAGGTCACAGTCCGCCGTGACCACCCCGACCTTTATACCTAGGAACAGGCGGCTTGACCTTGGAGCCCCTGCAGCTTGGATTCCTGGGGACAGATTTCACAACCCAGCACTGAGTTTTACTACAAGTTTCAGACAAAGAAGGTGTGTCAGAGCCCAGAGCATGCTTCTGCCCGCTGCGTGGGCGTCAAGTTCAATGCCTTCTTGTCAACACTTGAATGTGTTGAACATCGCTCACAAGGGCATTCTTGAAGAAACCTATTAAGTTAATTACCCAGGCATTTTTTTCCCCTCTCCCCCCCTATCCATGCATCTCACATAAGGGGGAAAAATTGGCTTTCTTCCTTTCTGAGAGACTTTTGATGTAACTCCTCTCCCGTTGGCACAATGATATCTTGTTTATTTCTCTAGCAGTTAGCCAGGGTGGCAGCGCCACAGACTTCCCCTCTTGCCCAGGTCTCTGTACTGAAAGGAGCCAAGAGAGGGTTTGTGACAAAAGAGATGAGACAAAGGTTCACCTGGTACCCTCCATTCTAGCTCACTGTCCCTGGAGCAACAATGACAAGGGTGAGAACAGTGGAGGGAACATAGGTGTCCCCCAGAGAAGCAAGTCAACCAGTGACTACTTGCTGAACACCAACCATGTGCCTAGCACCACTGGCTATCAGTTTGGGAAGAAGAGAAAAAGAAATCCAGATAAACTTTTCCTATCTCCATGCATAGCCAACACTGGCGAAAATGAAAGCATAGATTTGATTCAGACTCTCAAGTTCAGGGTCAGGAGAACTGGGCTCTTAGAACTACATCACGGCTGAGTCCTGGTCCTGCAGAAGCCACGGCCCATGCTGTCACATGCACAGGTGGCCCTTGCTGAGGGTCCCTGACACTCTCGGGAGACTTTCACCCTTCACGGTTCATCCATGTCCACGCAGCTGCCTACAACATTCTACCTGGATGCGACAGCCAGCAGAGGGGCGGGGGCTGAAATTCTGCCCAAAGGAAGGGGAGACGAGGAGGCAGCATTCAGAAAGAGCATGAAATGGCTTAGCAGTGACAGTACTTGCCTGCAAAGCCTAAGGACCAGGGTTCAACTCCCCAGGACCCACGTAAACCAGATGCACAAAGGGACACATGTGTCTGGAGTTCGTATGCAGTAGCTAGAGGCCCTGCTGTGCCCAGTTTCTCTTTATCTCTACCTGTCTCTTTCTCTCTCATAAATAGATAAATAAAATATTTTTTAAAAATAGAGACCATCTTGGGTAGTTGATGCTATTCTAGATGGCTGTCCTCTGGGTGGTGACATCTCTGTCCAGGGAGAGTGGCAGAAGCAGGCCTTGGGGCAGACGTGGCTCTCCAGCTGCAACAGGGAGGAGGAAGTCCCAGACGGCCAGACCTCAGCCTCCCAATCACGGCATTAGGGAAATTTGGGGTTGCCAGCTTGGATAAGGGGCGCCACACCCCACCGTTTCCTTGCCAAGACTCTGTATGACCCAAAAGCCACCTTTCCCACTTCCAGGGAAGCAAGAGCCCCAGGGGAAATGCAGACGCTGCCACAGGACCCTGTGGAGCGCTTGCACCTGCACCCATATCCGTCTGGGTCCTTTGACACCAGCCTGACATTCACCATCTCAACCCTCAGTGAGCAGATCTGGGTCCACAAGGAAATACTGATGTGGTAAGGCCTCTATGCGAGGTCGTGGAGTTCAGGGGAGGGGAACCCTCTTCCTAGCCCCAGGCAGCTCTACCCCAAAGTCACTCGAGCCTTGTGGTGGCCTCTCCTGCTCCAGGGTGTGGCAATGGCTGAGGTAAGGCTTCGGCTGCACTTGCAGGAGCCTTGTAGCTTCTTTCAGAAGGGCTGGCTTTCCCAGGGTGCTCTTCTTCCTAGGAAACCCTCCGACGACCTGCACTTGGTCCCTCCTCGGGATCCTCCCTCTGATTCAGGGCTGGTGCAAGGCTGAGGACCTCTGACTCACACCCACACTGTCCACACACACACCCCACGAGATCCCCTCCGTCTAATGGCAGGCAGTGGAGAATATTGGGAGCAGCGAGAAGAGCTGGTGGAAGCTAAGGGCTTGACCTTGAGCATCTCAAGGTTGGAAAATTGGGCTCAGGACTCCTCGCTGCCCTCTCCCTCAAGGCGTCTAGCGCAGTTTCACTCTGATGCAATGCTCTGCCAGGAGGGTTCTAAGGGACCCTCAGGCTTCCCTGAGGCCTGGGCATCATCTGGCACAAGAAGGGAGATGGCATCCTGTGCTGTCCACTCTGTGGTCATGTCCCAGCAAGCACTGACTACCGGACTTCTCTCCCCTGGTGTTAGGGCTCCCTCTCCAGGGGCCATGTGAACCCAGGTCTAGAAGACTGAGAGCCACCGCCATACTCAGCCCCACAACAGCCCTTCACGGGGATCCCTTCCTCCCTCCTGATCTGGGGAGATCTGTGGGCAGAGTCTCGGCAGAAGGGCAAAGCATCTAAGGCTGCTTATCTCCCTTCCTCGCACCTCTCTACGTGGGGTGTGCATGTGTGTATAGGTGCACACCCAGGTTGCTCAAGTTGACTGAGTCTAAGTGTTGCATAAAGCCAAGGCTCCAAGTCCCTCCTCCCTTGAACCAGGCCAGGGAAAACAGCTCCCCCCAACTCTAGGCCATGGCTGTTGGGGAGAACAGGCTCAATGAGTATGAGCACATGCATCCCCTGAGAAGCCCCTGGGGCCTCTGTGGGGAAGCTTTCCGGGAGACTTATATGGTCAAAAAGGAAGTCTGGGCACGGGAACAGCCCAGGCTGGGGAACGGGCAGATGCCTGCCTGGAGTGGAGTCAGACTACAAGCATCCCACTAGCTCTGAAGCCTCAGGCCCATTTCCTAGGTTCAGGCATCCCAGTAAGGCAGGGTCAGGCAGCAAAGAGTATGCCCCTGCAGCCCCCAGCACTAAGGAGAATAGAGAGTTCAAAGCCAGCCTGGGCAGCATAGCAAAACCCTGTCTCAACCCTACCCTCCGCCCAAATAAAAGACGTCGTAGGGGCTCACTGCCCTCCCCATGTATGCACATACATGCACACATAGGTGCACCTGTCTGCCCGGCTGCTCACAGTGGCCCACCCAGCCCTGATCCTAGCATACTCTTGCCCAAAGAAACACATGCCTTAGAGCTGGGAAGAAATCTTGAGGATTATAAGAAATTACCCTCATTATTTCACAGAAACCTGAAGACAAGTAACTCATCCAAGGTCACCCAACTCTGAGCCTGATACTCGGATCTCCGTACCTTTCCCTGGGTCAAGAGATGGGCCTAGATAAAGGCGTCTGGGACGGGCAGGGCCTGGACAGGGCAGAGGGCACCTGTAAAGCCTTTCTGGGACCCAGTGCTTGGTACCCCCTAGAACGGGGGTGTCCAATATAATAACCACTATCTCTGAGCGGCTCCTTCCATAGAAATAGACTAAGTTAAGCCACCGCTGCTATACTTCCCTTCCTAGGTCGCACTTGGTCCCTTTGCAGTGGCGGAGAGGGAAAGGGGGCCACAGCTGCCCCCTTAGGAGAATGAGAAGGAGCACATTCCCTGCACGGCCACACGCTGCAGTGGGAGGGACTGATGGGAGGGAGGGAGATTGGGGATCAGGTGGTCTGAAGGAATCTGTTGCTTGATGGGGAAACTGGGGTCTCCCACCAAAGGGGAGAGGGCAGAAAAGAGGAGAGCGTGAGAGGCAGGAGCGTGGGTGGAAGCATGGCTTTAAGAGAGGAGGAAGGGCAGAGAGGGGCAGAGGAGATAACTCCAGGTTTCTGGCAGAGGCCCCACCAACTGGCTCTAGCCCCAGAAATACTCAAACTCCCCCAAACCTACTGCAGAAGGGCCACAGCCTAGGATCACAGGCACCTCAACCAGTCAGGAGGCAAAGAGATAGCATGAGGGGCCACTCCGAAAAAGCCCACCCTGTTTCTGACTGCGTACCCCTCCAGCCCCCAGGGGTCTCCACAGATGCCCCTTGCTCTTTGCCTCTGGAAGGGCAGAGCTAACAGGTAGTTGACCTTGAGTTCTACTCGAGACCTTTTCACAGTTCAAGTCATCCAAACTGTGTTACCTTGGAAAACTGAAAAAAAAAAAAAAAAAGAAGCCAGGCATGGTGGCACACACCTTGAATCCCAGCACTCGGAGGTACAGGTAGGATGATCACTGTGAATTCAAGGCCATCCTGATACTACATAGTGAGTTCCAGGTCAGAGTGGGCTACAGAGAGAGCCTACCTCAAGAAAAAAAAAGTACAAAAAAAAAAAAATACTGTGTCAATAGAAAGAGAGATAGTAACATAAAAATGCTGATGGCCTGGGTTCGATTCCCCAGTATCCACATAAATAAATAAATATAAATTCACATAAAGCCAAATACACAAAGTGGTTCATGCATCTGGAGTCTGTCTGCAGTAGCAAGAGGCCATGCTGTCTCTCTTCCTCTCTCCTTGTAAGAGGTAGCCTGTGGACCCTGACCTCTCTCTCCTTCCTTGCAAATAAGTTAATTAATTAAGTTTTTAAAAAATGCTTCTCAAATCAGGTATGGTGGCACACACCTTTAATCCCATACACATTCCCATATATACACACGTGCAATTTTTTAAAAATGTCTTTTTAAAAATACTTCTCCTGCTAGAAATTGGGCATGTTATCCAAAACAGTGAACACTTTGCTTCTATCTGATAGAAACATGAGCAATCTGTTTTGTCACTTTCATATCTGTCTAAGCAAACATTTGTGAGACAGCTCTGACCTGGGCAAAAAATTGAAAGTGTCACGTATGTGATCCGATATGTCTGGCTTTCATTCTAACACCTGGTCCTGCCTTCCCTGGCCACAGCTTCCTGCTTTCCTGAGCTGTGGTGATTGTGAAGGGCCCTGATAGATGTAGAACTCACGGGCAAAGCAAGCCTTCCGGGTGTGCACCTCCCTCCCCTTGAACCCAAGGGCTCCCCTTCTAGGTGACAACAAGAGGTAGGGAATGGGGAGCCCCTGTGGACTGCTCACAGAGAAGCAGAAGAAAGGGGGGCTGTGGGTCGAGGCCAAGCAGAGTCCAAATAAAGCAGAGACTGGCGCAGAGGCTGAGGGTGGAGGAGAACCTCGAGGAGGAAAACCGTAGAAGGCTTCATAGAGAAGCCCGGCGAGATCAAGAGACTCTGAGGACACCAGGCAGAAAAATCACAGGCCAAACTGAACAGGAACTCAGCACTTCCTTTATAAGCTAGGCAAGAACTTCTCAGGCTTATACCGGGGGAACCTCCAGCCACTGGGCTCCAGGACTCCAGAATCACCCAGGCTGCCTCAAATCCTTGCGGACCTCTCTCCCTGATCAGATCGTAAGGGGATGCTTCTCTGGGACCCCAAACTGGGGACTCACTGATACCACATCTCTGTCTCCACTCAGCCCGTGATGCTAAAGACCTCCTGACTGAGCCTGTCTCTGTCTGTCTGCAAATCTCCACCCCTGGGCCTAGCACGATTCTTCGATTCTTCGGGAGGGACTTTTCCTCCCATCCCACGTGAGCACATCTGAAGTTGCCAGAGAGATTCTAGTACAGGGGGAAAGAAACCACCCCTCCCATCCAGAACCGGTTCCCTTCACACAGCCCGCTTTGTTCCAAGGCGCGGGCAGGAGAACATGGGGCTGTGAGTCAGGCAGCTGGGGCCAGGACACCTGGATTCTACTCCCAGCTGGGCCGCCCTTTGGGACCACATTCTTGGACAGGTCGCTTTGCTTCTCAAGGGCTGTGTGCCCCAGATGCTAATTGGGGGTGTTAACTTAGTAAGGGAACAGTAAATGGTACAGTGGTGCCTGAAATGCCTAGAGTGCTAGCTCCATGTCTGTGACGTTGCAGTTACCATCTAACAGCTTACATGCCACCGACCGCCAAGTGACTTTTCACTTCCCTCTCTCCCAAACCAGTGATTTAGTGCCTCTGCCTCTAATGGTCCCACTCCTCCCTCCATGCCCTGCAGAGGGCTGAGCGGGACCTGGGCATGATTTGTTATCCCAGATATGGGAGAGGGCGATTATCTCTGAGGACAGAAGACACGGGAAGGGGAGGTTGGGTTAGGGTGCAAACAATCCTCTGCCCTCTGCTCACCCCAATTACCTTCAGGCCCCCTGGAGGCAGAAACACTTGAGACTGCAGGCTGAGTCATAATTGAGACTCTTGCCAATTGCTGCTGACCCTGCCGTGGTAGCTCGTGCACCGGCCACCAGACTGTGACAAGAAGCCCATGGTGAGGCATTCCCAGAGCCCAGAACCCTGAAGAAATCGCATGGGCTTCCCTCCATTCTCAACTGAATGCTGTCCATGGCGCCTTCTTTGGGTCTCCTGAAGCTCAAGAAGACCCTCCGGCCACCCCAGGGGCTTATTCATGGCAAGTGGAAGGGAATGGTTTCCACTATGTGGTTTAGGTTCGCTTGACCGATTCCGACAATCACAGAGGGTAGGGATTAAAAGGACAGCTTGAATCTCTCTCGCTGAGCTAGTCCTGGGAACACGGAGGTAGCTGCTATCTCTTTAAAAAAATACTCCCTGCATAGCAGGTCACACTGGCCTGCAGCCGCAACACCCCAGGCTGTGATCTCACCAAGTTGCAGGAAGCCAAACAGGGTCAGGCTTGGCTGGTCTCGGAGCAGGAGACCTCCCAAGCAAAACACAGGTGTTGCTGGTGATTCAGCCGGCAGGCCCCTCCCTCCCGGGAGTCTAGCTCTTCTCAGGTGTTGGACGGAGGCTGGGATGATTCAATGAGCTCCTATCAGTGCCCAGCCTAAGGAAAGGGGCGTGGCCCCACCACAGGGTGCTCACAGGCTTTCTGGGCCTCTGTGGGTTCCATGGGTTCCCTTCTGAAGAATCAAAGGAGGGCTGGAGAGATGGCTTAGTGGGTAAGGCACTTGCCTGCCAAGCCTAAGGACCCATGTTCGACTCTCCAAATCCCACGCGAGCCAGACGCACAAGGTGGCACCAGCAAGCGTGCAAGGCCGCACAGGCGCGCAAGACGGCGCACGTGGCTGGAGTGCGATGGCAGTGGCCGGAGGCCCTGGTGTGCCAACTCTCTCTCCCTCTCTCTCCCCCCCCCCACTTCTTTTACTCTCTCTCTCTCATAAAAATAAGAAGAAAGAAAGAGAGGGAATAAAAAGAATCAAGGTATATATGTGTCCTTCCCCCACTATCCCTGTCCACTGTCCAGTTCCTCAGGCTGGCTATTCTCAGCCTTCTGACCTGGATTTTTCAACCGGGTAAATGATGGAGAAGGGACAGCCTCCCTCTTGGACCGACAGCTCCCAACTCCAGTTGTGGCCTGTAGCTGCCACCAGGCTCAGCCCCCAGGACAGTCCCTTCTGGGTTGGGAACCGTCAGGATAAAAGGGGGCTATGAAATGAGGGCCATCATTAGCCTGTTTTATGAGCACGCAGATATTCATTACACCCCAACCCCATCATTACAGGCTGTGGCAAGTGCTCGAGGCCCCTTCTTTATTGCAGTAGAAGCTAAGGGGGTTTCTGCCCCAAAGGGAACACTGCTTCTGCCTCCGGGAAGGCTAGCCAGCTCAGGAGAAGGACAGTAGCCTCACTCCTCGGCCGACTCTCATGGCCCTTCCACTGTCCAGCCTCCAGGCACCAGGCAGGCCAGGGATGAATCAAGTAGCTCACCCATGGTGTGATAAGGGCCTAGAGTTTCTTGGAGAGGCCTGGCAGCTACAGGCAATCACTAGAGGCATTACTACCCCGTGTGCACAACTCTCTCCCAGCTTCCTCCAGGAAGTCCTCCTTAGCCCCACTAGGTCCTTCTTAGCACTGGTCACAGCGGTAACACCTGCACTCACTGACACACTTTGAGCTACCTCCGACCTGGGACAGCGTCCTGCACCCAGCAGACACTTGCACTCTGTGGGGCACTCAGTTGGCCTGAGCCAGGAGCCACAGAAGGGCATGTGAGTGGGGTTCGAGGAGACCACCCCAGCCCCATCCCCTCGGTGTGTCTTTTCTGACAAGACAAAGGATTTGGTGGTCTGACTCTCTCGAGGCCACAGTCAGCAAGTAGCTGAGAAGTGATCCACCTGCTCTCTTTGCTTCGGAAATACCCTGCTTACTTCCTAAAGTCAGTCCCTTCGTACCCATTCCATCCAGGAGCTTCTTAGCTTCCCTCACGCACTCGGTCCCTTTCATGTCCCCAGAATGGTATCCACATCAAGGAACACCTCGTCAAAGGGTCCAGAGGAGTCAAGCTCCGTCTCCCGGGGCCAGCCCATAACCCCTCGGGTGTGGCAGGACCACAAACCTGAGGGGCAGGAACAATGGAACCCGGTGGAAATAGGTTGGAGGCCACCCGCTCGCGCAAGCTATCGAGGCTGAATGAGGAGTGGCCAGAGGCCACAGAGACAGAGAAATCAGTTGTCACTTGGGTTCATCAAAGACCTCGCACTTGTACACACCACACGGCCACAGAAAACACGGCAGCCGCTCGCGACAGAAAGTCCCAGGGGGAGGTTGATCTCAACTCTCTGGGCCTCGCCTAGACTAGCTCCCAGAGACTTTTGCACACCGGTGGAAGCTGGCCCTGGACTCATCACGACGGGCTTTGATGAACAGGAGACAGATGGAGCCCCACACCAGGTAGGATCCGGGGAGGCCTCAGAAATCCGCAGCTAGCCCTTGACCCTCCTTGGAGTGCTCTGCTGTCACCCGGTCCCCTTTCCTCCCATCTCCTCATGGCCCTGGGCATCGTCACCTGGAATGGCCAGGCCCTCCTCAAGGTTGCGCAAAGACTCATTTCAACACGTTGAGACTGAGGATGTTCCCCACCAGGGCTGGACGCCAAACACCATAAGCTGCCCTGCCCCCCAACTCTCCTTCCTGCTGGGGAGCAGCCGGGTACTTTAGCACACGAGCCTTCCCAGGGGCTGCAGGTACTGAGTGCCCCCCCCCTACAAACGACCGCTCTGGTTCACCTGGCCTTGCGGGATTAGATTGGGGCGCTGTGTGTGTGTGTGGGGGGGTGTCCAATACCTCCCCTCCTCTCCCCGGGGTCATGTGAGTCTGCAACCATTCCAAAGACCTATGGGACCAACCATGAGGTTAGGGTGGAGTTTACGGCGCTAGCCTGGGTTGTTTTTCTCATTGTAATTGCCAAGTTCCCCAGGCTTGGCATTTGCCTGCCGGGCACTGTAAAAAGTGGCACAATGGAATGAGAGCAAGCCCGGCTGGAGACAACATGGCCCCAGACCCTGGCTGGGCTCTGGCGGGCCCTCTTTGCCCTCCCTAGACAAACAGACCTGCTTTGCCACAGGCAGGCAGGGGCATGAAGGTCTTGGCATAGCCAAGGAACAGGAGGGTAGAATGGCAGCTGGTCAGAGATGGCACCTTGCTTGGGCATCTGGGAGGAGGGAGAAGTGATGAACAAAGGGCTTGGCTTCAGGCTGCCTTCCTGGCACCCAGCTCAGAGCGGACCCTGACCCTCAGGCCTGGATCCTCTCACTCCACCCCTCAGGCCCAGAGGTCTCCATAGTCTTGTTTCTTCCCTTCCTTCGGTCCCTCAGGTCCCCTTGGCCATCTGGTGAACAGGAATACCCCTTCCTCGCATTGAATGGTGGAGATTTAAGAAAGGCCATTAAACTATGTGATCAGCTCTGAGAAATCAAGGGCTCAGAGCCCAGCGGCTCTGCATGGGTTGAGTGACCAACCTCTTCTGACTGTGTGAAGCACCTCGCCTCTCCCAAGGGGCCAGAGGCTAAAAGACAGGGGAAGAGGTTCCCATTCAGGACCAGAGCACAGAGGGTGCTTATCAATGCTACGCCCACATCTTCTAAAGAGTGGAGCCCCTTCCTAGGCCTACAGCCAGGGAATCGGGACTCCTGGACAGTGGGGTTCAAATGTTATTATATATGTGAGTCACCTCAAGTTGTTCCTTTTTATTTTGGGGCAGCACTGGGACTCGAACCTAGGGCCTCACACATGCTAGGCAAGTACTCTTCCCGTGAGTTACAGGTCCAGTTCCTCCCCGCTGACCTTTTTAATCCATTTTTATAATTTTTGAAACAGGTCTCAATAAGTTGCCCCAGCTGGCCTTGAAACTTGTAGCCCTTCTACCCAAGCCTTCCAAGAAGCTGCATTATTTCAAAATCTGGGCCAGCAAGCCCAGCTGCAGCTCAAGTTCTTGTTAAAAGGAACATTATGATTCACTAGACCTAGCGTGCAGCCCCAGATTCTGTATTTCTTTTTGTTTGTTTATTTTTCGAGGTAGGGCCTCACTATAGCTCAGGCTGACCTGGAATTCACTATGGAGTCTCCGGGTGGCCTTGAACTCACAGCGATCCTCCTACCTCTGCCTCCTGAGTGCTGGGATTAAAGGCATGCGCCACCATGCCCTGCTCAGATTCGATGTTTCTAAGGCTCCTCCGTTATAGACTACTGGTCTTGGGTGGGGGGGCTGTATTTTGAATAGCATGGGGCTAGTGGCTGGGGAGGAGGGGCCAGGCTCACTGTCAGCCTTCAAAAAAGAGTAAGATGAGGGGCTGGAGAGATGGGTTAGCAGTTAAGGTGTTTGCCTACAAAGCCAAAGGATCCCAGTTCGATTCGCTAGGACCCACGTAAGCCAGATGCACAAGGGGGAGCATGCATCTGGAGTTTGTTTACAGTGGCTAGATGCCCTGGTGTGCCCATTCTCTCTCTCTCTACCTCTCCTTCTCTCTCTCTCTCTCTCTCTCAAACAAACAAAAATATATTTTTAAAAAAGAGTAATATTAAACTTCAGTAGGACTTAGACTGTATCTGCTGCTTGTTGTCAAACTTTGTAATGATATCTCGTTTCCTGGAGCCCCAACTCTTGCCAGCATCTCCTATTGAAAGAAAAACAAACAGAAACCCTCCTGACCAGGAGCAAAAGGAAAGATGCTCTTTGGGTCTGTAGAGGAGCTATCACAGCCACCCCTTCAGCCTTCAAGTTGAGGGCATAGCCTTCTAGACACGAGCCTGAGCTGATGGTAAATCTTCAGGGGTCTTCTGGGACCCTCTGTCCACCACTACTCAGAGAGCAAAGGTCTGGTGAGGTCACCTCCTCTCAGAAGTTTCCCCCAGCCCCTTCCTTCCCTCATAGGGGTGCAGGCAGCTGCCAAAAAAACACAGGGTGCTGCGGGTGAGAGGTGGAGCTTGGGGCTGAAGAGATGGCTTAGCAGTTAAGGCGCTTGTCTACATAAGCCAAAGGACCTAGGTTCAACTCCCCAGGACCCACGTGAGTGAGATGCACAAAGGGTACATGCATCTGAAGTTCGTTTGCAGTGGCTGGAGGAGGCCCTGGCGTGACTATTCTCTCTCTCTCTGCATATGCCTATACATATATGTGTGTGTGTGTGTGTGTGTGTGTATACACACACACACACACATATGCATACATATATATATATATATATATATATATATATATATATGAAATAAATAAAATATTAAAAGAAAAAGAAAGATGGAGTTTGATAAGAACCAGGGCTGAGGAGGGAGCCCTGCAGTTCCCTCCTCTCCAGTTGGGTTGTAGTTGCCCAAGCCCTGTTTGTTTTAGGCATTAACTGAACCCCCCATCCTGATTGTCTCAGGAGCCAGAAGATTTGCTGCCTCCTATATGCAGCCAGGGAGGGGTGACAAGGGTTGAGTCAACCAGCCGGGTTCCTTCCACACCTCCCAGCTCAGGCCCTAGAACCCTCTGGGCAACAGAATAACTCAGTACCTACCACAGACCTTAATGCCAGTCCGTCCGTCACCTGTTTGTTCCCATGTCCTGCCACTTCTGATCCCGTGGTCCAAACTATGGCCTGGACAACTGTCCCTTCCCAGGAGCTTTCTTCCCCTATTCCCCTTGCTTGTCCCCTGAGGAGACCACCAAGGAGGGGGCAGCCCCGGGGAAGAGTCTCATGTCCATGCGTGCATGTCGGCACAGGGGTCTGAACGAGCAGGACAGTATGAGTGCATGCGCACATGCGTGGGTATACATATGTACGCCTGTATGGGCATGCGTGTGAGCAGTTTCCTGTTTCTGTATATATGCACGTATGTGCGTGTGTAGGCAAGTGTGAGGGAAGGGGTGTGAGTGCATGAACAGGTACTGGGAGCATGCTGTAGGCTGTGTGTAAAAGTGTGTGAGCGTGAGTTTATGCAAGTGTACGAGTGAGTTCTGTATGAACATGTGTGCAAGCATATCGGGTATGTGTGTCGTGTGTAAGAGTACTGGGGGTAAGTGTGATCTTGTGTAGATGTGAATCCATGTGTGTACAGAGCAAGCACGTAAGTACACATGTACATTGTGACCATGTTGAAGGTGTCAGCAAACTGCATGTGGGTGAGCATTTGTATGTTTGAGTGTGTATATATAAGTGAGCACACATTTGAGTATGGGGGTGTAAGTGTGTGCATGTGCGTATATGTGAGCATGTGTGTATAAGTATTATGTGAGTATGTTAAAGTATATGGGGGCTGGGGAGATGGCTTAGTGGTTAAGGCACTTGCCTACAAAGCCAAAGAACCCAGGTTCGATTCCCCAGGACCCACGTAAGCCCAATGTACGAGGTGGTGCATGGGTCTGGAATACATTTGCAGTGGTTAGAGTCTCTGGTATATCCTTTCTCTCTCTCTATTTGTCTCCCTCTCTTTTCTCTCTCTCTCTCTCTCTCTGCTTCTCTCTCAAACAAATAAAAATAAAATATTTTTTAAAGTGTATGGGTGTGAGTGCAAGTGCCAATGGGCACACGTTTGTGAGTGTGCTGAGTATGTGAACACATTGTAACTATGGATGGATACGTGCAAACATGCAGCTACACATGTGTGCATATGTGTAGGTGAGAACTACCATTCCCTCTGCCTGTGGCTAGCTCCCCTGCCACCCATCCCTCTCAGATGCAGCCCAAAGGGGCCCTAGGGACCTCCTAAGCCCCCAGCTGCTCCCTGCAAAGAAGGCAGCCCTCCACAGCGCCAACTTCTATCCCACCGAGCTAGGCCTGTTCCCACCAGTTCTGGAAGTCTTGCCACTGTTTTGCTTCCCTTGCTCTGATCATGAAGCAGTTTCTAGCTGAGTTCCCACCACCATCTGCCGTGTTCCCCACAGAGGAACCTTCCGCCGGGCTCTGAGGAGGCTGGTCCACCCCCTGCTACCCATTCCCCAACAACAGAGCCCTTTCCTCCTCAATGCCTGGGCCTCTGTCCTAAGCCTCCTCTGGGCCTGCCTGTGCCTCATGTCCTCTGCGTGTGTGTGTGAATGTGTGTGTGTGTGTGTTTATGGGATGGAGGGACTGAAGGCAAGAAGAAGGAAAGAGTCTGGGCTCAGATGGTGTCATTAAGAGTCACTAATGCCCCTCATCAAGATCTATTAATAAACATCAAGTGCTATTTGCTTCACATGCCTGGGGTGAGTCCAGAGCCAGCGGGACAGGCCGCAGTCACAGCTGGGTAAGCTCAGCGCCCGTGGCACAGCCATTAGCCTTACAAGCCCGACACCGCCCAGGAGACTTCTCGGGCCCGTCGCAGCCAAAGAGCGCCGGCAGTGGCGGAGCCCCTCCTCCCTCCAGCAGCCTTTCACGGAGGTTCAGCCGGGATCTTAGCTCAGTAATGACCCTGACACTCGGATGGCACTGTGGGACTCCAGATCTCTACGCCTCCTAATTGAATCTTCGCAGCAACTCCATAAGGAAACCAGCACTGCGTTGTTCCCATCACTCCTTATAGGTACAAAGACAGCGACGCTTGGAAAGCAAGTGGCTTGCTCAAAGTCCTGTAGCTAATTGGTAATGACATCGGGCTGAAGCCTGGCTCACCCTGTAGACAGCCGTGTTGGGCACTGAGTCGCCTGTCAACTGAACATCTTCATTTTCTCCGTCTTCAGGCCGCTGGCTAAGCAGTCGGACGAAGACGCTCCACTCCGTAAGGACTGTGTCCTCCAAGCGGGGGCCTCTCGGCCTCACTGCACTTCAGCGGAGAATCTCTTAGAAAGTCAAAATGAAAGTGAACTAAGTCATGCAGTCACACTGGCAAGATGCCTGCCCTTCCCACTGAAGGCTATCCAAAACAGGGTGGCTCCCCTCCTTTAGGTAGTGACAGGGACAGAAACGGTCCATCCTTGGTCCCCAAGGAGATTGAAATAAATTGAAGGCTGAATGGCTCGTTCCTTTGATTTGCTTTGAAGCTCTGTGCCGTGATAGTGTGCAAAATTCATATTCACTGTGACTTCCACAGTGGTTTTCAAAATTGCTTAAGGCCTTCTCCATGCCATGTGTTTAACACAAGAACAAGCGTTTTAGTAACGTGGTTATGCAAATAAGTCAAGACAAAAGGAATTGGGGAGGGTCTATTAAGGTTATGCTCAGTTCCCAATAAGACTCCAGATAAACAAGGCGTTCAGTTAGCCAGTGTTGATACCACAGCTTGCACTTGCAATGAGTGGATCTAAAGGCATGTGGCATAATCACACTTAGCCATCCACGCGTGATGCTGGCTCTCCTCCTGTCCTCAGGATTCTCCCGTGCCCTGTGTGGAACAGGCTCACCTGCTCTGAGGGAGACCATCAGTGATGAAATCCAGCCACCTCATTTTCACCTACAGCATAGATGAGGGCTCAAAGCCCAAGCCCACCAATATCCTTTGACCAGTCTGCTCTGGCGACCCTCCTGGGACAACTGCTGAGCATCACGGGGAAACAAACAAGCCTCACCTGGGATCAGGGACTCACAGTTGGTCCTGCTGGTGGATTTGGCTCTCAGAAATGAGAAGTGCTGCCTGGTGTCCAAGTCTGACCTCCTGCCTGCACGCCCAGCCTTCTCTTGAGTCTCTTCCAGGCACACACTTGGAGGCTGGCTCCAATGGACAGCCCAGTCCTGTGGCATCCTCCATCTCATTTACACTTTCATATTCTGCTTAAGCAGCAGGCTAGGCACTTTTCTCGTCATTTCAGCAGATATCTGATGGAAACAACTTAAGAGGGGAAGGCTTTATTCTGGCCCATGGTACAGCCCATCATGGTACAGGCAGGGAAAACACGGTGACTGGTACAGCTCCAGATGAGCTCCTCACATTTTGGTGGATCCGAAAGCAGAAACAGCGGACCAGGAGTGGGGTAATTATAGCCTTCAAGGCTCACTCCAAGTAGCCTAAGTTTACCAGCCAAGAGCCATATCCTAAAGATTTCACAACCTTCCAAAACATTGCCACCAGCTAGGGGCCATATTCAAAAACATGAGCACGGGAACATTTCAGGCCCAAACATTAACAGGCAGTTTCCTCAGCTCATGCTGTCCTTCTCTCCCCCTGTTTCACCCACTGGAAAATCGAAATGCCATTACACATCCTTCAAGGTGCCAAGACCAGCTTTCCCTTTGAGGGCTTTTTCTGGTTACAACTCCCATGCATCTGTATCTTGTTATCTGTGTTCCTCCATAATGGCACCACAGTCCTCAATTATTTAGCCTCATTGTAGTTGATTCTTTGCTGAGGAATGCCCCAATACACCATGGTCTCCTTATAGTGCTTTAAATCAGATCCCTCCCCCACCCACATATCATTTGTTTTAGATGCTTGGTACCCTAGCTGATGACAATTCGGGAGGTGGAGCCCTGCTGGAGGAGAAGGAGTTGTGTTGTTGGGGTGAGCCTAGGGGTGTTATAGCCATCTCCCCCTTGCTAGAGCTTGGCTCACTCTCCTGCTGCTATTGTCTACCTGCTGTGGCAAAGGGGATGTTCTGACTCTACTCATGCCATGCTTTCCCCTGACATCATGAAGCTTCCCCTGGAGCCAAAAGTCATCCCTTTCCTCCCATCAGCTGCTCTTCCCCGGGTGCTCTGTCCCAGCAACAAGAAGGTAACTCCAGTATTCCTCAGTAGCATGAACTGTGCTTGTTAGTATTGCTATCTCCAACACAGAGCCTCTCGTCCATTCATTTGTCACCTCGTCTCTCCAGCCAACATTCCCAAGGGCCAACTCCATGCTAGAAACTAGTACACACCGGCAGGCTCCAGACAGCGGACGTATCGGGGAACCACACACACTTCACATTTCCTAGGCAACCTATACTTTTCAAGCCACAAATAGCCTTGATCTTGGCCTTAGGAAATCTTGGCTCTTAACCCAGTGGGATGGAAAGTAGTTAAGCTCTAAAGTCTCCCATCCTCAACAGCTTCGTCCTATAAAAAGTAAGTCATTCCCCCTCAGTCACACCCTATTCCTATACCTTGGAATCTGAAGACCTATGAAGTAACCAATCAACACTAAGGGGTCTTGTTATAAAGAAATGCCAAGGGCTAGAGGGATGGCTTAGCGGTTAAGGTGTTTGCCTGCAAAGCTGAAAGACCCAGGTTCAATTCCCCAGGTTCCACGTTAGCCAGATGCACAAAGGGACACACATGTCTGGAATTCATCCGCAGTGGCTGGAGGCCCTGGCCTGCCATTTTCTCTCTCTCTCTCTCTCTCTCTCTCTCTCTCTCTCTCTCTCTCCCTCTCTCTCTCTCTCTCAAATAAATAAATAAATAATAATTTTCAAAAAAATTTAAACTTAAAAAAAAGAAATGCTAAGATACCAGGATCCACTACCTATCCATCAGTATATTCTAAAGATGGTACTAACCATTCTATCCCCTCTGCCCATAAGGGTACAGGGAAAAGGCCTATTAAGTCTCTAATTCCGGCTTTTTGTTGTTGTTGTTTTGAGACAGGATCTCACTCTGTAGCCCAGGCAGTCTTGAATTCACCATGCAACCCGATTAGCCTTGAATTCATGGCAATCCACCTGCCTCAACCTCCCCAATGCTGGGGTATGAGCCACCATGCCCGGCTGATCTTGATATGTCTTGAAGGAAACGAATGCACAAAATAATTGGTCATCTACACCTTGAGGTCTAGAAGCACTCAGCTCCCAGAGGACTCGGGTCTCTATGCCCCCGTCTGCAGCTTCCCACAGGCCCCGTTCCACTTGCATCGGCCAGCCCTCCATTCCTCAGCCCCAAGGCAAGAGCAGACCTTGGGGTTAATTGACTGGAAGCTTTCCCTTGGAGCAGGCATCATCTCCTAGGCTGGGTCTCTTCCAAGTCGGCATTCAGTGGCCTGGCAGCCATGACCCCTGGGGACCCCAGAGCCTGGGAGCTGTTAATGCCTTCCACTCACTTAGCCCTTGTTAATCGAGAATATGCAGATTGCTGGGTAGTGCTTTCCAATGCTGTGCCTTTTCCTGGCTTCTTTGCCACTTGGCAGCTTGCAGGCAGCTGTGCACAACAGCAAGGAACTTTCTCCAACGGTGCTTGCTGCTGACAGTCTGGAACTCTGTTTCTATTTCTCTTTTTGTTGTTGTTAGATTTTTTTTTTTCTTTTTTGCGTTTTCCACCCCAAAGCTCTGTTTTGCTCATTTCTCCCTCCACCTTCCCTTATTTCTCTGTGCCTCACCTTTCAAGCTTGGGACTGAAGAGTCTCAGACTGCAACCCCTCACACTCCCTGAGATCGAGAATGTGAACTTCCCACTCCGGCCCAAGGCCCATAACTGGGCAGAGCTGACTGAACCCTCCTGTTCAAGCAGGGCGAGGTGGACAGAGAGATGGTCATCCCCTGAGGGCTGGAGGAAGTGTGCCAATGACCCTCCAGTCCGAGGGCAGACAGCTTGAGAAACTGGGGCTTCACAAAGGCTGAAGTGGGCGACCAGCTACCTATAGGTATTTGCAGGGGAATGAGGACATCAGGCCAGCATCTCTACTGGGCCCAGCAACATCTAGTTCCCTTCTTCACCCACCAGAGACTCATAATCCAAATCTAGAGCCCTTACTTGATGGGCTCCCTCGGTCGGGAAGGGGTATCTCTGAACCCTCAGCGCTATGAAAAGCCTCAGATACCATGGCTGTCATAGATCCCCATGAGGACAGGAAAGAAAGGGTAGGGCTGACTGAGGAAGCAAGGGCACCCCCCTGCCCACTGCGTGTGAGGCATCCCAGCGGAGCAAAGCCAGTAAGACGCCGTCCCTAGCCTCGAAAACTGCTTCCTATCTGATTGCACAGTCCACTACTTTCCACCTTTCCGTGCGTGCAGTGTAGTGAGACCAGACAATGGGGCAGCTGCCCGGAGAATGAAATGGTGACGCACGCCTTTAATCCCAGAACTCGGGAGGCAGAGGTAGGAGGATCGCCATGAGTTCGAGACTGCACAGTTAATTCCAGGTCAGCCTGGACCAGAGTGAGACCCCACCTCAAAAAACCAAAAAAAAAAAAAAAAAACAAAAGGAAAATGTAAGCTCACAGTGGCTAGAGACAGACCCTTGGCTTCCAGCATGGTGCTGTTGACTTGACCTGAGACAGATCAGTCAGAACAAGCCCTTTAAGACATTTTGGGTCTCCCTTGTCTCAGAATGGGGTTGCTGGGATTTGCAGTTGATCCCCAACTTTCCCTAAGTATCTCACATGCTGATTTACTTTATCCATATCCCAGAGACACACTGGTGCTGAGATAGAAGCCAGCAGAAGCAAGCTCGTGAACCAGACACGCAGAGAGCCCCGTGTGTCCACAGTGCAGTTCCTTCTCTGCAACGAGAGTCCTTTGTGCCAGGATTAGGGACGTGGCTCATTGGTAGCACACTTGTCTCGAATCTCTGAGCTCCATCCCCAGCACCTCTAAATAAATAAATAGGGCTGGAGATGGGGATTGTTTAGCGGTTAAGGCACTTGTTTGTGAAGACTAAGGACTCACGTTTGACTCTCATAAGCCAGATGCACAGTGATGCAAGCGCGCAAGGTCACGCATGTGCACAAGGGGGCGCACGCGTCCGCAGCTTGATTGCAGTGGCTGGAGGCCCTGGCAAGCCAATTTTCTCTCTCATTTAAAAAAAAAAAAAAAAGGCAGTCTTTTGGGCTTACCTCAAAAAAAGTTTTTAGAATAAATAATTGGTACTTTATGCATATACCAGGCAGGCATATGTGTACCCAGTACCCTATACATGGGCACACGTACCTACTTACATGCACACACCCAGCTGGGACCAACGTCTAAGAAACAGAAGCAAGTAACGTTTTTGCATCCTGAACATATAAAAGTTAGTGTGTGTGTGTGTGTGTGTGTGTGTGTGTGTGTGTGTGTGTTACACGCTTATGTACATGCCTAGGTCACCCCTGTGGGCTTACCTGAGGGGAGCACTGGGTGTTTGGCTCCTTCACTCTTTTGCCCACTTTGTGTGTTTTGGTTTCTTTTTGCTTTTGTGAGGCAGGGGTCTCACCCTAGCCCAAGCTGACCTGAAACTTACACTGACCTCGGACTCACGGTGATCCTCCTACCTCAGCCTCCTGAGTGCTGGGATTAAAGGTGTGCGCCACCATGTCGGGCTCTCTTCTGCCCACTCTTACTTGAGCTGGAGTCTCGTACTGAACCCTCAGCTTTCCATTTCTGCACAAGCCCTTGAGATTCTCCTGTCTCTGCTCCTCACAGGGCTGGGGTTTCAGACATGTGTGGTCATGCCCAGCTGTTCATGTGGGTCGGAGGATCGAACTTGAGCAAGCTCTCAGTCCTCCTCGGGACAGGAAGCAACCTTAACCACTGAGCCATCTCTCCAGACCCCTACAGATCAGTCTTAACAGAGCAATTTTCTACTTCTCCTGCCTTCGATAGGAGAGTCATGGGTTCCCAGAGGATGCTGGTGAAGGAAAGAGCCACCTCCCCAAGGCTGTTGGTCCCTGATGCTTAGAGGGATCCTGACTATCCTCCCTGGTACATGGCCCAAATGCCTAGGAGCACCCTAGCGGGTAATATTCTGAAAAGACCATCCTTGGCTTTTCAACGTTCCTAAGGATCAGAAATCCAACTACATTTGAGCTCTTTGTAATTTCCATAGTCATTTCTTTTTTTTTTTTTTTTTAACCTGAGCATTTAGAAAAATGTCAACTGGTCTTTGGCCACAGTAACAGAAGAAAGGTCTAGTCTGGGTTTGGGCCATGTGAGGAAGGACCAAATAGCCCCTGAGGCCAGCAGGAGAGACGGAGGCAGCGGTCGGGCTGAGAGGGAGACGGAAGGTGTGAAGAACTTTCTCCCAGGCCTTTGCCTCTTGCCACTCTCCTTCCAAGCACAGGTGCGGTGTCCCTAGTCCTCTCACTCTGGGCCCCTGTGCCCACCCCTCCACCAAGGCCCCTCCCTGGCTCAGCCACCAAGGAATAGCCTATCCACATCTTAGAGCTGAACCCAAGCTTTCCAAGTTGATCACGGGCTAGGTGTGATTTTTTTTAATCCAGTGCTGGGATTAAAGGCACGTGCCACCACGCCCGGCTCTAATCCACCAGGGTATTGTGGAGAAGCTGACATGGGATAGGGATCGTTTCTATTGTAGCTCTAGACCTCCAGATGCTGTTTGATTTGGTTTGGTTTGGTTTGGTTTGGTTTGGTTTGCTTTGCTTTGCTTTGCTTTGGTTTGCTTTGGTTTGGTGCTGGGGATTAAATTCAAAGCTTTGCAGGTGCTAAGCACTTGTTCTATCATTGAGTCACTCCCTCATCCAATATTTCTGTACTTGAACAGTGGTCTTTGGAAAATAATGCCTCACATCAGAGCAATAAGTTTGTCAGGACCTCAGGGAAAGGCACAGAATATGACTGTGTGCCACAAGCCCTGAGCCCTTTGAGCAGTCACCCTCAAGGCTTTGGGAGTGTATGGAGCCATCCTTCCTGGACATTCTGGGGTTCTTCTGTTCCCTGCTCAAATGCCTTAGAACAACCACTTTGATTTCTGTGGGCCCTAACTCTCTTCCCCTCAAGAGTTTAATTGCCTAAGGTCCTTACCCTACTGGTGTTGATTCCACGGAAGACGTTCAGCCCCTTCAGAACTGACCAGAGGGGCATTTATAGCCAAAGGACATTGCACCATCCTTACTGAACCCAAATATAAGTCACAGCTGTACACTGTCCACTCACTGCATAGGGACCCAATGCAATCAGGTCCCTTCCTGCCAGCAAGGCTAGGATCTGCCCATAGGACCAGTCTGGAGAGGGAACTCTGAACAGCTAAGTGCCCTCAGTGCCCCTGTGGAACACAGAGGATGGCAGAACAGCTGGGGAGGCAGGAGGGAAGGACTGACGGCTTGTTTCTGTGCCGGTTTGCACACGGTCTTTGCCAAGCAGCACTAGTGGATGAGAAGACACTCCCAAGGTCTAAGCAAAGCGGTAAGTCAGACTTTCCGCGCGGGCCAGTGCTCTGACTCCACACCACGCTGCTCCCTGACCCGCAAAGCCTCAGACCCCGCCCCACCCCTCCCCCACGGCCTCCCTACCCTGGCTGGAGGAGAGAGAGGCCTGTTTATCACTCTGGGTGGGACCCAAGCCTGTGGGGAATTGAAAAGAAACAGCCAGCCTTGGTTGCTATTGTTTGGTTTAAATAAACCCTCGGCCTTAGAGGGAGATGTGGGGGAGGCTAGGGAACACAGAGCGGGCCGTTGGGCTGGGCTTCCCTGCCTCCTCCCGATGCTGCCAGGTTGGTCAGGAGAACTATTTTGGGATAGCTTCTGGCAGGTCCTGAACTCCTCTCCTGAAAGGGATGGGCGCCTACGGGTGGGGCCTGTAGATTAAAACCATTTACCCTATCCCCACCCAGACCCTGGGGCTCTCTGCTCCTGGTCATAATCTGAGCCTGATGCCAGGCCTAGACAGTCCCAAAAGTGCAGGAATTAAGAAACTTCAGCAAGCAAAGAACCAGGCGGTCTGAAATGGGCACTGCCGCGAGACGGGGGTTGAGGGGTGGTGCTGGGGGAGGGCTGCATGTTAAGGCTGCCCAGATGTGCCTGAGCCTGCAGGTGCGGAGACTGACTGAAGGATGAGAACAAAAGAAACACACGTGACAGGGCCGAGAAGGCCTGGGGGGGGGGGACTCAGGATGGAGGGGGGTCTCTCCTTCTAGCCTTCTGCCCCTTCTCCCAATCAAAGGTGACATAGACCCTTCTGGAAAAGTCTGGGGAAGGGATATCAGCAAAGAGTCCCACAGCGAGCAGTGGGAAAGCCGTAGACCAAAGGGGCGGTCACGTGGTTCGGAAAGGAACAGTGGTCTGCCGGGGTTTGACCCTCACCTTTCCCTGCCCAACTCTCCCCGACCCCACTCTGCCCTCATGCCTCCATCCCAGTGCGAGAGAGGCGGGCCAGATACCTGGAAGGGCTGGGGGGAAAGGGGGCCAGGGCACACTTAGGTGTTGGCAGAATCAATTAAGAGTCACACTAATCACCATCATTAAGGTTATAAAACTCCACACCTAAGGGCCGCAGGGCTCCCTGGCATGGCCTGGGGCCCTGAGCCGTGGCACAGACCCAGGGGCTCAGCTCCAGTCCCTTTCATCTAAGCATCTTCTAGTCCTGCACAAACAATAATTAGTGCCCCCCCCCGGGGGGGAGCACCTCATTATCCCACAGACACTGAGCAGCGCAGGGAGCTGGGAGAGCAGCAGAAGAGGAGAGAAACTGAGGCCAAAGAACCCGCCCAGAACTGTAGGCTGAGTCCAGCCATGCAGTGTGGTCCCCCTCACTCCTGCCCTCCCCCTTCTACTTGTTCCTTGGCCTCATAGGCTGAAGGATCCAAAAAGAGCAGAGTCCTCCCTCCTGTTAAGGTGGGGTGACCAGCCAGCCCCTGAGAACAGTGCCCGGTGGACAGTTATGCCTGGTGCCCAGTCTCGAGTGCAGACAGTGATTGTGGGGCAGCCCTTTGAGAAGGGCCCTGTCAGGACACCCCCAGAGGTCAGGCATCTGTGCTCTACCTCCCGGCTACCCTATCTCAGCCACCCTCTTCCTCATACCTTTAAGGAGCCCTTCCCAGCTTCACAGCCCTCTCCCAGGAGCAGTTGGACCCCTCCTCCTTCATCCCGTTCCCAAAGAGAGGGTGCTGAAATGCAGGGGTCAGCCTTCACCTTCCATACCCAGGAAGTGATCCACAGTTGGTCTCTCCTTTCAGGGCATCGATATGAAGAAAGGGAAGATACAGGGCCAGGAGTTAACAGGTGAGTGTACCTCTCCAGCATCCCTTCCCACAGCCAGGGCACGGATGACAGTCACATGAGCCATAGTGACAGGTTCTTTAAAAAAAAACTTTTATTTATTTATGAGAGAGAGAGATTGGACACACCAGGACCTGTTACCACTACTAATGAACTCCAGGTGCATGTGCCACTTTGTGCTGCTGGCTCACGTGGGTACTGGCCCCCAGGCTTTGCAAGCAAATGCCTTGAGTTTGAAGCCAGCCTACAACCAGAGAGTGAGCTCCAGGTCAGCCTGGGCTAGAGTAAGACCTTACCTTAAAAAAAAAAGTGCTGAGCCGCCGTTTCCCCAGCCCATAATCCTGTCATTTGATGCGCAACAAGCCCCAGAGGTCACAAGAGCCTTGCAGGGTCATCGACATCCAGGTGAGGAGAAGGTAAGCCTGCCCCTTGTCACGTAGCTAGGAAGGCAAGACCTCGGGGAGGGGAGGCCGTGTAGCCTCGTCTCCCCAGGACCTGTCCGGCTCAGGTCCCATCCTCATGCTGTGCCCTGCACGCCACTCGAAGAGGGACCCAGGCAGTGAGCAGGCCATAGACAAAGGACCTCATGCCAATGATCTCACGCTGGGTGAAGCACTGTGAATGGACCTGGGTGTCATGCCAACCTACATGCCAATCCCAGCTCCATTTCCTGTGGGCATCGCCTCACCACTCAGAATCTCAGTTTCCTCAACCCCTAAATGGGCATCATACCCACCCACCTTGCCAGGGTGTGGGGAGAATGAAGGAGATCGGGTAAGTGAAAGTTGGGCACCTTGCACCGAAGTGACTCAATGTGTAAGTACCCCAACACGCACCCCATAGCTTTACTTGTGGATGTTTGGAATGGGGGGTGTTCCTCAGGAAAGCCCTAGTAAGGGGGTAACATTCCCATGTCCCCTGAAGATAAATTCCCAATTCCAATTTCAGGTTTGTCCATGCAGAATCCCGGCCACATATCTTTGGTCCCGTGGAATACATCCACCTCAAGGGCACCGGGCAACCGTAGACCCCATTAGCCTGGTCAGAAGCTGCGTCTTACACCTGCCACCCACACACCTATGCATGAGAAAAGACATGGCTCAGCCCGTGTTCAGAAAGCTTTCTCAGCACTGGAGGTATCGGGAGGAAACCTCTGGAACGCAGACACTCTGAAACATCCTCGGTGTTGGCACACCAGCACCTCACACACGCATATGCCCCCTGTAGACTCCTGAATGGAGCAAATGAAAACACCTCCAGGAGCACCTTGCTCTGTTCATCCGGAGCTTACGTGACACACGCACACACCCCACATACACACAGCAGATCTGCAGTGGGAAAAATGAACAGTGAGGAAATCCCCTGGATGTTGGCAGGCTAGAAGCTCAGTGGCCGGAAGTGTATGAGGAGGAACACTTCTAAGAGTGCCAAACAGCCAGTCCCTCTTTGGTTTTATGATGAGGAGAGGAAAGGGGGGGTCATAACAATAAAGTACTCGTGCTCCCTCCCACCAGCATCCTCCTTACAAACATGCCTTCCCCACCCACCCTGGGAAGATTCTTGGCTGGACTAGTGTCTCCTCCTTGGAAAGGAAGAGGGAGAAAGAGAGTGGGGGCAGGGCAAAGCACTCTTGGAAGGAACCCCAGCTTGGGAGACCCAGGCCCGGCCAACAAAGCCCTGGCTTGCTGCATAAACATGAGGTCAAGACAAGGGATGTTTTTACACTATAATGCTACTCCCCAAAAAGACTAGCCTCCTAAAGGGACAATCAAGGGGAAGGAGCCTTCTGGAGCCTTCTCTCCCAGTGCTCCCAAGCACCCAGCTTCTACAGTGCCTGTGATCAAACCTTTGAACCCAATCCCACCCACTCCCATAACCATTTCCAGATCCCCCTCAACTAGCCAAAAAACTGGCTTCCTTGGGGACTGAGTTCATAAGGAAATGCTGGAAAAAAAAAAAATTAAAATCCATGCCAAACACATTTGTAAAAGGAAGAAGGGTTTCTCTTGAGGCACAAAAATCTATCAGGAGAAACTAAAGTAAAGCCATGCTGGCACCTCAGACCTTCAAATCAACCTACGGCCTCCCCCAAAGGTACACCTTTTAAAAAAAAAAGTCAATTGTTGTTGCTGCTCTTTTAATTTTATTTATTCGAGAGAGAATGAGAGAGAGAGAGAGAGAATGGATGCACCAGGGCCTTCAACCGCTGCTAACAAACTCCAGATGCATGTGTCACCTTGTGCATCTGGCTTATGTGGATCCCAAGGAATCGAACCTGGGTCCTTTGGCTTTGCAGGCAAACGCCTTAACCGCAAAGCCATCTCTCCAGCCTCCAAATGTACATCTTAAATGAAGATGCTAAAAGTGTGATCCCGCCAGACAAAAACCCTAATGGGACAACATGGGTGCGGCCGTATCTAGGACCCTAGGAAGGTCATCAGGGGCCATGGAGGAAAATAAAAGGATTAATCTGTCTTTCAGAGTAGCCAGGAGAAGCTACAAATAGGAGCTCTACCCTGGGTAGCATGGTGGTGAGCCCCTCACTCTCCCCCCTGCCCCCGTCTCTCTTGCTCCTTCTCTTATAGCTTACCAGCCTCCCTCCCCGCCAGCGACCACTGGCTTCCACCGTTACCAGTTCCTCGTCTACCTTCAGGAAGAGAAGGCCATCTATCTCCTTCCCAAAGAAAACAAAACTCGAGGTGAGTCCTTCCTGGCCTTCATACTGAAGCTAGGGTGAATGTGAGGGCAAAACTGAAGTTCTATGCACTCGGGAGCCGTGGTGGCCACGGTCAGATGGTGGGAGTGAGTTGGAATAAGTGTCCTAAAGGAGATGGTGGCTTCAAATGTGGTCTCCCATTTAAGAAGTAAGTCTTCTCGAGCCAAGAAGCATCCCCCAAAACTTTTTCATGGCATGTCCAGGCAGCTACCCCCACAACTTCTCAGCAGATAATTGTGCCCTTATAATTGAAGCTGATCTGGGCAAGAGGGCCCTGGAATGCCACTCTGCCGGTCTGTCTTCATTGGTGGCTAATTGCTCAGTGTGCCCTGCCATCTCAGGAGTGGGGCAAAGATGTCCCCTGCCACACACCCCTCTCCCAGCTTCTCTGAGCAGCCCTTCTCGGACCCTGGAGAAGACCCATTCTCATAGATAACCTCATGACTAGCCCAGCCTGCTTGACCTCGGTCCTCTTGCCACCAAGGCTGGAAAGCAGAAGGAGCCAAGGGTTGCTGGTGCCTCCTCGCTGTGTAAGCCACACGCCCCCTTCCGAGTTCTAGACTTCTCCTCAGGAAGATGGGAAATAACTTAAGACCTGTGCACTCCGTCACCTCTCCAGTTTTAGGAAAGGGAACGGCCTTGCAGAAGCACACATAGCAGTTGGAGGGTAAGCGTGCTCACATGCTCCAAGCCGGGGAAAGTGAGTGGGAAGGCAGATCGCCGGCAGCCATTTCCTCTCCCCCAGTGACCCCAACCAACCTCCACCCACGGGGAAGCCAGCACAGGTATTGTCACATCCCCAAGGCCCCAAGGCCCCAGAGGAAAGGAGCTGGAGCCCAGAATGGCACTGGTGCGCCCACAGAGCCCTTCGGACGTGTGCCGATCAGGGCCACCAATCACAGAGGGCTTGACACTTGCAGCCAAAGTAGAGCCACCTTTCTACCCATGAACCCTCCCCAGGTGCCCTCAGCCCCTTGCCAACCTACAGATCTGTTAAACTACCCTGCTAAAGACACACATTTAAGTCCGGGTACATAGAAAGAAAGAAGCAAAAGATGCATTTTGGCCAGGCCAAAGCTTCTCCAGTGTCCTGGGTACTTATCTCACCAAAGGTGACAGAAAGCCTCTTCTATCATCCTGGTAGTGTGGCTTCAGGGGGCCAAGAATAACACCTTCCCCACCCAGGGGATTCTCATAGAATAAGGTAGTGCTTCAGCCTCCCCCCCCCACCCCACCCCCCCCGCACATCCCAATCAAACTCTGGATACCAGCACCTGCGCCCTGTGCAGAAGATTCAGACAAGCTCGCCCTGAGGAGACTCCGGGCCAAGCGTTTGCTCTCTTATGCCAGGATGGAGAGATGAGAACCTTAGAGGATGCCAGGAAGAGCAAAGACCTGGGCAGAAGAGAAAGGGGAAAAAGCTGTGTATGTTCAAGACACGGTTCAGCTCTGCCAAGCCAGGGCTCCTGAGGTCTGACCACAGCCTAACTGCCAGGAAACACAGCGGCCCAAGTTCACGGCAAAGGCTGCTTGTCCTCCAAGAACACAGGCAGTGAGGCAAGGAAGCTATAAATCTATGAGGCCTGCAACCCATTGGTTTGATTTGGGTTTGGGTTTGGGTGTTGTTTGTTTCTTTAAGCAGGATCTTATTCTAGCCTAGGCTTATCTGGAACTCACTCTGTAGGCCAGGCAGGTCCTGAACTCATGGCAACCCTCCTCCCTCACTCAGCATCATAAATGCTGAGATTGAAGGCATGGTCCACCTGGCTTGGAAACACATTGTTAATCCCTTTTGGATTTTTATATGGATGTACACACACACACACACACACACACACACACACACACGACCTATCTTCCATCCACATGAACACTTAAGACCCTGAACTTGAACCTAGACAGGGTTCCTTAGGCTGCGGTACTGTGTTGTCTACTTCCAGAGGTTCTGGTCTCACCACAGGGCCCTTTCCATGCGCCTGGCACTGTGCCAGGAGCTGTGGAGAGAACACAGTCCCAGAGACCAGGGACTTTTCCCTGCCCTCAAGGGGCTCACCGTCTTCTTGGGAACTGATTAACTAACAATGCAGAAAGGCTCATAATTAGACAGTTAATTGTGTGGTTCTGATGGTGAGGGCACTGGAGATCACCATGTGGGGCTGGGAACATACCCCTGGCCTTTTGGGACCCCCTCTCTCCAGGACAGCGGCTCTCTTCAGCTAGAGAGAAAGCAAAGGTACTTTGCTGCGGAGCGAGGAAATCCTGCTTCCCCTCCAGCTAGTGATGTGACTTTGGGGCATATCAATTAACCCTCCTTTGGCCTTAGTTTCCTCCCTAGAAAATGTTGATCATTAGCAGCCAGTCCATAGCTCTCTAGTCCTGAAATTCCGTGCAGGAGCAGCCCGTGGGCTGAGCCATGGGCAGGAGAGCTAAACCCTTGAGTGAAGGAGAAAGAGGCTTTCGACTGCAGATACTAGTGGTGCAAGGAATGTTTTCTGAATGAGAAAATGAGGAGAAAAGAGAGAAGGCTCATGGAGTTTCTTGGAGGCCCAGAAGTGTGGCATTGGTGAGTAGGCTGTGGGGAACCATTGGAGATTGAAAGTTGCCCTGTAGGGACAAGCAAACTGAGTGGCCAGAGAGAGAGAACAGGAGGCCACCAGAGGCATGGAGATGTGAGGAGTGAGGGGTCGCCATAGGTGAACCCGGAGCAACCGCAGAAGCAGAAACAGCAGCTCTTGTGCAACGTCAGAGCACTGAGGAAACCAGCGTGCTCTGACCCACCCGGCGGTGCTTAGAGACTCCTGCAGCCCCAGGCTGGACCAGCGCTCAGGAGGTCAGGGCATGGTGCCCTGCCAGTAATCCTAAGCCCTGGGACTTGACTTGGTCTAGTTTTCTGTCCATGGAATGGGGGCCATGGAGGGGTGGGGTGTGCTATAACCGGGCGCCGTGCCCTGTGCCAGGCGAGCAGGTAGGGATGGCTGAAGGCTGAAGGCGAAAGGTCAGGCCACAGAAGCCTGGTAGAGAGAGAAGCATCTAAGAGGACAGTTAGCTGAGCTCGTTGGCATGGTAATTGTAAGGCCCCTTTGCAAAGCAGTTTTGAAACTGAAGGTCCCCAGTGTGACACCATGTTCGAATCGGTAGGAAAACACTGTGAGGAACCAATCGTGTTCCAGTCCTATTCAGGCCCTTGTCTTCCCTGGGACTCATGTGTGAATGACGAAGTGAGAAAGAAGCCCAAAATGATTGTCATTGAACTTGCCATGGCCAGCTAGACAGGTAATGGGTGTTCAGAGCCCAAGGAGGTGAACCCTTCCCCAGGACTCGTCTACAGGACAGATACATAAGGACAACTTAACATTCAAGCTCTTAATCATTGTATAACCTTGGGCAAGCCACCTCACATCAATTACTACCTCATCAAGGCAAGAGATTGGCTAGTTATTCTACAACAGAATGAACTGGAATTGGCTTATTCCCAACTTCCGGAGCCCTTTTTTTCCCTGAGTTCTGCCACATGACTGAGGAGAGCTGATGAGGCTTGACTGGCAAGACCGACCCCTCGGCATTTCTGAGGCGAAGTTTCCCAGGAAACAACCTGGTGGGCAGCCAGTGCCACAGCAAGGTCTTAGAGGGGTTTAGGACATCCTAGGGTGCCACTGACCCACCTTCAACGTCTCCTTCCTCTTCTGCCATGTCTGGCCAATGCCCTCTACATTCTGGGACGACACTAGATCCAACAGCATGTGTGGCACAGCGCCTGGTGCTGACAGAACAGAAGGGAGCCACATGTCCCTGCTCCCATGGATGTGTGCTTCATCCTAGTACAGCCGCGTGGAACTGTCGCTTGCAAAGACCATCACAGGAGGTGTCCAAACAGCTCAAGTATCACCAGGACCCAGCAAGGGGGCGCAGGGGACCCTAAAGCTGCCCTCTGACAAGGGCTGGCATAGCTTCACTGACCTCATACCAAAGACTACGCTCTGCCCTCCCAGACCAGGAGCATCTGTGGCCTGGGACGTACTAAACGTGCTCTATGCCTCCCTGAGAACTGACTCTGTTGTAACTCTGTATACACCTACACACGCACACACGCGCACACACACACACACACACACACACACACACACACACACGTGCACCCGAAGCCCCAGATGTGGCCTCTGATGATCTGTGGTTCTCCATGGTTTCCTGACATAGTTCCCTAGCAGCCCTTGGCATCTAGACTTCTAGACTCTAGAGGAACCAACTGCCCCATGGCACAGCCCACATACAGGCTCCTGGGCACCTCACACACTGCCAAAGTCCCTAAATCCTGCTTCTTCACTCTGGTCGGTCTGTGCCCCACTGTCACACACATGTGGCTTACCCACCCTGCTGCCGGGAGACAGGACAGTTCTCCCCTTCCTCAGCCTGGAATGGCTCCTCGTGTGTCCCATCGTAACCCAGGACTGTCCTCCCTCAGCCTCTCCCGTCAGCCTCCGTCGCCACATCTGCTCTGCTAGCATCCACTGGTGCTCGGGCGTCTGCGTAGACCTCTTGGGTGCCAGAAAATCCTGTTTTGTGCCAATTGGCTCTGATTCCACCCGGAGCCTGTCAATTCCCTGACAAAAGAGGTTACCTCTACCTTCCTTTGATCACCTGTCACTGTGCCCAGTCCATGGCAGCCTCCCAGTCACCAAGCGTGTCTCTGTATGGGACACACACACACACACACACACACACACACACACGCACATGAATCTGCATGTTCTCACACCCCCATGTTCACAAATACACCGCATCAACTTCCTTCAACACCCGAAGAGGCCGCAGCTCTGAGAGCACCGGGCGCTCAAACGGCAGTCTATCCCTACCCACATCCATGTCCTCATTATCTGACCCAAGACGGGCAGGACCACCTCTCGGCCAGGCTGCCCTTCACTCCAGGCCCCTCCCTTCACCCTGTCATAGGAGGAGGGTCAAAACAGTGACCAGTATCCCTCGGGACGACTGAGGAACTTGAAGCCCATGGTTGACCAAAGGTCTACAGTGAACTGACCCTTCTCTTGACAAGGGGCTCCTGACACTATCCCAACCGCCAAAATGCTAGTCTCTGATGCAGGACACAAGGGGACAATTGTATCTTGCCGTCTTAGGCCTGAGGTGGTGCATCCTGCCCAGCGCCCCCTCCTGCGTGAAGGGTGTGACTGAGCCTCAAGCACCCGGGGGGGCTGCTGCCTGCACCAGTCCCCACCCCAGCCTCGCATGCGTCTTCGACTACAAGATGATGGTGACAGACCACAACTTGCACCAGAAGTCAGTCCAGGACCACAGGCCCCAGACAGTGCCACGGCGTCAGCTACCACCCCAGCAACCTTCAGAGAAGAAGCTCGCTTGTGGCAAGATAGGATGGAAACAGCGGGCAAGAGTCACGGGGACTCGGGGCTAGGTTCACTGTAAGCTGATTCCCGGCGCGCAGGCACCTGGATGCCGGGGTCAGAGAGGAACAGGCCAGGAACTGCTGCACAGAGGGGCTCTGTGTCTAAACCCCTGAGACACTCCCTGGTGAGTGACATGGGACATGGTAGGGCCACAGGCATGAAGGCAGCCATAGCAGGAGGAGGAGGAGGCAATAACAAGCAGGAACAAGGTTCGAGGGACCCCCACCAGGCCTGCAGGCAAGTTGTGGAGAAGTATAGAGGAAAGCAACTAAAGACAAAAGGGGGGCCCTGCCTGGAGATCAGCTCCACCCTCAGACTACCCCCCCCCTCAGAGCACACACAGACAGACACAAACACACACAGCTTGCCACAAAACAGCTCAGCCCAACCCCCAGTGACCTCCCACAGTGGTTCACCTAGTCTAGGCCCAGAACCCCTCAGGGCCCCAGCCCCTGATCACATCACCACCATGTGGGCTTATGGTAAGCAGCTCTTTTCTGCCTCCAAAGGCCTCACCCACCTGGCAGGGTGTGGTAGCTCTGGGTGCCCGGCAGGTGCCCAGCTAGAACCATCCTGGGGAGCACTGAGAGCGGCAACTACTTAGAATCTCCTCAGGCACACCTTTGAGAGAAGCGCACCCTAGTCAGCCCGAACACTGACCATTCAAAGCAATCCAAAAGTCACAGCATGTTCAGGTAACTCCTGAAGTTAGCTGTTGAGTCCCCCCCTTCTCTTCCTCCCTTCCAGGGTCCCCACTCTTGGCCACAAAGTACAGGAAGGTAGGCCCAGATGACCCACTGACTGGACGGTTAGAAATGGCTCTGCCATTCTCCAGCTCTCCTGGGTTCTCTTCTGCAGAGAAGAAAAGAGGCAGCTCCTGACCACCCTGGACTCGCCCAACCTCCCTCCTGCCCACCACGGACCCAAGTCTCAGTGGTCCCTCTGCCCCAAAGCCGCTCAAGCTAGTCGGATCAGCCACTCAGCAAATAAGTCTCCAGGGATAATTGAATGTGATGGAACGGGGGCTTTTCGGCTCCTGAGTGAAAGTCTCTGGATGTCATCTAATGGCACAAAAAAATAAAAGGCTCAGGCCGCCCGCCTACCACTGCCAGGACATCATTAATCTCCTCAGAAAGGCATCAGCACCTCTATCACTTCAGCCAGCCCCGGGAGCCAGACAAATTACAGAGCTGAGCCGGGTTCTCCACGGGGCGGTTATTAGGTTGGACTTGAATTCTTCTTGTTTTCTTCAGGGCCACAGTACCCCGATTGGAAGCCAGTGGCCTGTCAAAAGGAGAGTAGAGCCAGGCCAAGGTTAGATGCAAGTCGCCCGCCTTAGGCCACAGGACAGCTAAGAGCCAGGAACCTGGGTCCCTGTGGGGATCGCCTGGGGCGGGAAGCCAAAGTCAAGGGCTCAGTCCCTGGTCCCTTGTTCACCAGCTCACCTCAACAGGCAGGGCCTGCTGCCCTAGGCTGTCCACCACAGGCTGAGAGGGAAACATTTCAGGAGCCATTGAGGACCAAGTGGCAAGTCAGGTGGAAACCACTGTTGGCCAAAGCAGGGCCAGGCAGCGCTGTCCTGAGATGGCAGGAAATCTGAAAGTGGGCCTGTGAAGGGACTCTGGGCATCTGCCAAGGGCCAGCTCCACAGCTGGGCTGTTAGCTGTTAGTCAAGGCCTCCCTCCCCACGACTGCTTTGTGACTTATCTGGTGCTAATGACATAATCTTAGAAACTCACTGAGGGCAGGAATGAGGCTGGATAAAGCAGCCACCACCCCTATGCTTGGCAGAGGCCCAGGGAGCCACTGCCAGTGTCATATAAAGGAGGAAGCACCCAGGGTTGGAGTTGGAGTCCTCTCAAGTCAGAGCACACATGTTCTAGGAGAGATGTCTGCCCCCCCCTCCTGAGTCCTGCAAAGGACTCACAAGCACACGATGACCCCCTCCAAACTGCAGAAGCCAGGACTGGAGAGATGGCTCAGCAGTCAAAGGCACTTGTCTGTAAACACTGACAGTTAAGAGTTCGATTCCAAACGCACAAAGTGGCTCATGCATCTGGGGAGTTGCTTTGCAGTGGTAGGAGGCCCTTGCAAGTCCATTCATTCTCTCTCTCTCCCCTTCTCTCTCATAAATAAATGAATGAATAGATAAGTAAATAATAAATACAAAAAACCTGGGGCTGGAGAGATGGCTTAGTGGTTAAGGCGCTTGCCTGCAAAACCAAAGGACCCAGGTTCAACTCTCCAGGACCCACGTAAGCCAGATGCACAAGGGGGCGCACACATCTGGAGTTCTTTTGCAGTGGCTGGCAGCCCTGGCATGCCCATTCTCTCTCTATCTCTGCCTACTTGCCTATTTTTGTATATCTCTCTCAAATAAATAAATAAAAATTATATATATATATATATATATATATATATATATATATATATATATATTTTTAAGCTGCAAAAGCCAGCCCTACAGACTGAGGTTCTAGGCTACACAGAGTGACTTCCAGCACCTGCCTCGGGCCTTTCCCAAGCCTTCTAGCTGTGGCAGCCCCAAGCTTAGACGAATAGCTCCGCTCAACCAACTGCTTAAGATGGGTCTTGCATACCCATGGTGCCTAGTAGGAGATAAGGCATACAGTGTGGCACAGCAACCCCCAAATTTTAGAAGAGGTTCCCCACTCTCTCCTCTTCCTCTCTCGCCAATCACGTTACCATCCAGCATCTCTGATAAACTCTGCTACACCAATCAACCCCAAAGGCAGTAAGGCAGGGTTGCCTCAGCTGCCTGTGCAGATTAGGGGCAGTGCCTCCGGGGGGGGGGGGGTACAAGGACCAACGTGCACATAATTGCTGCCATCCTGCTCTGGGAGCCTCCGCCTCGGTGTCACTCCCCACCCCCCCTCACCCCGGGCAGCTCCGGAGACCAATGCAAGCTACCTGGCTCCCGGGAGCCTCTGAGCACGTGCTCAACACCCTCCCCTGTGCCAAGAAGAGTCCCGAGTCCACCGGGGCAGCGAGCGGTCCCACCCTCTTCCTGCAGCTCAGGGACAGAGCAGTGCCTTACAGGAAGGGGCTTTCCTCTGAGCGGAGACCACAGAAGCCACAACTCTCCATCTCTCCCCACTCACCCCCGAGGGCCTGACTCACCCCTCTTCCTTCTAGAACTTGCTCTGGGTCAGTTCCTCTTGCCCTCTTGGCCGGAAACGAGTGGGGTGTGTAAGGAGTCCTGGGTGAGCCAGGAAAGGAGGCTAACTAGCCCAGGGCCTGGCTCTGCAGAGCCCCTGTCCAAGAGAACCACAGGATGCTCTGAGCTCACATGCGAGGCAGCTCCTGAGCTGGGCAAGGGCACTTCCGCATGCCAGGAGCCAGGGCTCTCTCAAGGCTCGCTCTGATCTCGTGATGGGTTTCAATTCCCTCCTTGCTACTCAGGCTCCTTCCTGCCCTACTTAGTGGGAAAGCCACCCTGTCCCCCCGTGCCTGTCATGCATCAATTCACCCATGAGCTCTTTCCTTGACAGACACATGCAAACACACACATATCCACTGGTGTACACGCGCACACACACACACACACACACACACACACACACACACACGTTACAAGGGTTATAATACCAGCCGTCTGGGGTACAGAGGCTCCAGCCGGACACAATACATGTGAGAGGACAATAGAGTCACACAAAGTCCCACCATGGAAGTGCCCAGTGTGTAGTCCACATCCATCCATAAGCCAGGCTGAGCACCTCGGCTGCCCGGTCACCCAAGACACTCTGCATACCCGAACTCTGTAGCCCTTGAGGCCAGGCCAAGCACACAGTCGCTGAGTCAGACAGCACTGAGGGGACTTCAAGGGCCCTCAACCTCCATTCCTGCCCCCCTAAAACATTTCCTCACCATCATCCCACCCTGGGCCTCCATCACCCCTTCTGTGAGCCAGGGATAGTCACAGCCCCTATGCCAGCGCCTTGGGAGCACTGGGTGAGTCAGTGTGTGCAGTGCTCCCCGAAGAGCACCCAGGAAGCACCACAGGGCCGTGTCCCTGCTGTTGTTTTACTGTCCACGTTGCTTCCACAATCACCTTTTGGGTTTGGAATTAAAAACCACCCAGTCCAAGCCGGGCGAGGTGGCGCACGCCTTTAATCCCAGCACTCAGGAGGCAGAGGTAGGAGGATCGCCGTGAGTTCGAGGCCGCCCTGAGACTACTTAGTGAGTTCCAGATCAGCCTGGGCTGGAGTGAGATTCTACCTTGAAAAACCAAAAAAAAAAAAGTTAATTAATTGAATAAAATAAAAACTACCTAGTCCTTGAGAACATCTCTGAAATACCAGCTCCACCAGGGACAAGAGGCTAAAGTGAGAGAGGAATATGTGTCGACGCCATATCTTCCTCATTCTGAAAAGGGTGGTGGTTGTGAACAAGGGGCAGAGAGGTGTCCTGTGGACCTGCGGTGAGTCTCTCAGAAGGCTTCCAGGCTGCCAGCCCCTCGCTTCCTCTGTCTTGAGCATTGGAGATAACTGATCGCCACGGAGCATGACATAATTGGCCATCGCCCAGCTCTGATCTGGGCAGGGCCTTCTCCAGGTACTCTTCCACCACAGGAAAGTTGCTAGGGTTAGCCTCTCAAAGAGAACAAGAGAACAAAACAAAACAAAACTGCAAGACGTATCTGGATTCCTGCTCACTTTCATTCCAAATTAATTTAAAAAAAAATCAGTATAAAGCTATTCCACGCAAGAGTGAGACATACTTACACAACAGATGATTGGTTGCTTATCTGAAATCCAAACGTTCCAGCACCTTCTGCGCTGTCCTGGCAACCTTCCACCCAGGGTGCCCGAGGCTCGGGGTTTGGGAAACAAAAGCGTGGGAATATGCCTCTGACCACTTCCCTCAGCCTCTCCCCGGTGCCAGGGGCTATGCCCTCCTTGCCCCTGCCATGGGATCTGTTCATACTTGTCTCAGAAGGTGTGTGCCCCTGTTATCCCCCAGAAAGGTCCCCCTTTGACCTGGGCACTGACAGGGCTTCTCCAAGCCCGGCCTAGGGAACATGTCGCCCATATTTGATCCCTAATAGAGATCCAAGTGCCACCCCTCTTCCTCCACCCCAGGAAAGGAGTCTTGTTGCAGTGGCTGCTTGGGGAGAAGGTTGTAAGAATGTCATAGATTCCCGCCAATCACAGGGGAGCAGGTGTGGCAAGAAGCACCCATTCTTCTCATGAGGTCGGGAGACCCACAGGAGAGAGTGGGCAGAAGGAGTCACCTGCTTGCCTTATGGTGCTTCCCTTCTGCATAGGGTGAGAAGGTGGTGACGCTAAATAAATAAAAGTCCCCGAAGTGACCCAAGATGGCCTTGAGTCAATCTAGATTCCATCTCCAAGGCACTCTACCAAGAAGGCAGCTAATTCTGCTGCCTCTTAGGAGCTCTGCAAGCATCCAGGGACTCCCGACAGCTAGGCACCCAAAGGCTCCCCACGCTGAGTGCACCTTCTAGCCCGATGACCAGAAATGTCACTGGTTGTCTCCATGCCCACAGAGATGGCCCCTCTCCCTGTCAGCCCCTACCATCTCAGGTCCATGGTTTCTCTCTCACTTCCTCCCTGTGGTCTGTCTGTCCTTCCAGGCTCTTGGAAAATGGACAAATTTCTGAAGCGCTTCCACCTATCGGAGCCCGAAACGAGCACCCAGTTCATGACCAAGAGCTACCAGGACTCGCCAACGTTTCAGGCTTCCGAAGGCGGTGGTCGAGTGTCCAAAATCAAACCCAGGCACACGTAACTGCTCCCTGGCCACAAGCTCCACCTCCCAGCAGCGTGTTGTCGCCCACCACAGGGGGTCTGGGGGTGGAACCCCGCTCGTGGTACAGAACCTTTGTTTTTCAGATTAAAATAAAATCACCCAGGGCTTAGTGGTTTGCTCCCTAGCTTATCTTCCTTCAAAAACCAACAAGGAGGGTGGAGAGATGGCTCAGCAGTTGAGGCGCTTGCCTGAGAAGCCTAAGGACCCAAGACCCATGTTCAACTCCCCAGGTCCCACGTAAGCCAAAGGCACAGGTGACGCAAGCACACAAGGTCACACGTGTGTACCAGGTGGCGCACACATCTGGGGTTTGATTGCAGTGGCTGGAGGCCCTGGCACACCAATTCAGTGAGACCCTACCTCGAAAAACCAAAAAAAATAAAATAAAATAAAATAAAAAAAATATATATATATATATATATATATATATATATATATATATATATATATATATATACACACACACACACAAAAGAAAAAAAAAAGGAGAAATGGACCAATGTGTAGCTCTGGTCCTGGGGGCTTTCCTGCACATGTTAGTAATCAGGGCTGGGACAGGCAGGAGGCCAGGTCCCTAGGCCTGAATTGGCGAATCCCTCATCCTCCCTAAAGCTCTGCCACCCTGGCCGTGACAGCAGTACGGGACATTTGGTTTGTCTCCATGAGCCTGTCCGGCTCCCACACTCCACAGCGTTCCTTTAGCGAATATAGTTGCCACCTGTTCTGTGCTTGGCCCCGGCATGTCTGGAGGACCAGGGCAGACAGAGTGAGGGGCTAGTCTGGGGTTAGAGGGGATAATCAGATAGCCACAGTCAAATTATAACAAGCCACAGTAAGTGCTTGGTGGAGAGACCGTGGCTGAAGGCCTCCTGGATGAAGTGGTGTTTGAAGTCAGGGCTGGAGAGCAGAATTGGAGTCAACTTGATGAGTGGACATGGACGGGGTGGGCGTGGGGTGGCAAGAGCTTCCCAAAGCTTCACCAAGCTGCTTCAGGGGCATACATGGCACCTTCCACCTAATGAAACACCAGTAAAGCCGGGTGTGGTGGCGCACGCCTTTAATCCCAGCACTCAGGAGGCAGAGGTAGGAAGATCGCCGTGAGTTCAAGGCCACCCTGAGACCACATAGTGAATTCCAGGTCAGCCTGGACTAGAGCAAAACCCTACCTCGAAAAATAGAAAAAAATAAAAAGACTAGTAAATTAATGGAATTAAACATACAAGGAAGAGATTAGTGAGCCAAGGCCAGGGCAGGCCTTATAACCATGTGAACATTTTAGATTGAATCCTATAAGCAACAGGATTTTTAAAAATTTTTTATTTATTTATGTGTGTGCATGCATGCACATGTGTGTGGCACGAATGCACCCACACATACCAGGGTCTCTTAGTGCTGAAAGCAAAGGCCCATCCAGCTTTATGTGGATGGCTGAGGAATTGAACGCAGGCTTTGTAAGCAAGTATCTGTAACCACTGAGCCCTCTCCTCAGCCCCCGAGGGAATTGAATGATATAAGCAGATTGGAGGGGAGACAGGTGGTGTAGTCAGGAGTGGGCTTTTAGAGCTGGACATGGTGGCATACGCCTTTAATCCCAGCACTTGGGAGGACTGCCATGAGTTGGAGGCCACCCTGGGATGACACAGGAAACGACAAGGAACAGAAGATCTTCACTGTGGATAAGGACAAGATTTTCAGCATCTCTCTTGGTCTTTCTTATATACTTCTTGACTTTCCCACCATGTAACCGCGCCCTGCAGGTCTCACGCACGGCATAAGCTGACTCCTCAACTCCATCACCCCTGTTCTAGCTCTCTCCTCACGCCCCGCCTCCCCACCCTCAGCACCTCCTCAGCTCAGTTTCCCTCCAAAACCTAATAAGTCGTGGAGACTTTGGCTGCCCACAGCAGCACTGGTGACTCACGACTGCAAAGTGCTTTGAGATGTCCACACGAAAGAGTGAGGTGCGGCTGGGCATGGGGTCGTTACCCTTTTAGAGGCATGTCCCCATGGTAGCTGCAAGACAAAGGGGCCCTGGATGACCCCCCCCCCAAACCCAGTGGACCACAGTCTTTACTATTTGATCCATTTTTGTGATGGGATCCAAAGAATGCAGTGAGGCAGAGACCAAGTTTGTGACAAGGGAAAGAATTGGGATGATGCCCCCTGGCACACTGGCAGATTCAGCCCCCTACCCGGGAGATGCGGAGCAAATGCCTGTGCTCTAAATGGGCATCTGATGCCAACTCAGGGCAAAAGGAACCACCCTACTCCTTCTAGCTGCAAGCTTGCATGTAGAGCTCAAATAAGAAACAAAAGGAAGGCTGGAGAGATGGCTCAGTAATTAAAGGCACTTGCTTGCGAAGCTTGGTGACCTGGGTTCAAGTGCCCTATATCCACGTAAAGCCAAACGCATAAAGTTGGAGCATGCATCTGGAGCTCATTTGCAGTGGCAAGAGGCCCTGGCATGCTCGTCCATTCTCTTTCTCTCTCTCTTTCCCTCTCTCCCTTCTTTACTCCCTGCTTGCAAATAAATAAATTTAAAGCGGGGGGGGGGTGCGGGCTGGGGAGATGCTCAGTTGGTAAAATGCTTGCCATGAATACATGACGACCACCTGAGTTTGGACTGATCCACAGCACCTATGTAAAAGCCAGGCCTGGCAGTGTACACCTATAATCCCAGCACTGGGGAGGCAGAGTCAGGGGGGTGCCTGAGGCTTGTGCCTAACTAGTTGAGCTGAATCAATGAGTTCCAGGTTCAGTGACAGACCCTATCTCAAATAATAATAATAATAATAATGTGAACAGGGACTGAGGAAGACAACTAATTTTGAACTCTGGCTTCCACACGGTACACACACACACACACACACACACACACACACGCACACACACACGAGCATGCATACATTTACACCACAATCACATACACCCACAAAAAGAGGAAGCAAAAAGAAAGTTTCCATTTGCAATGTCATGGAAAGCAGCCCCAGAAGGAACTTTCTGGGTCCCGTATTCCATGGAACCTCGTCCCCAAAGCCCCCACCCTGCTCGGCACAGAGTGTGATTGGCAGCTCCGGTTCATGCCCAGGACCAGGATAAATAGAAGTCCAGCTTGCCAGAACAGCCCCAAGCGGAGACATATCCTCCCCTCTTCTGCTTTTAATTCCGTGTGGCTAGCATGTTTATTTTGGGTAAGGAAAAAAAAATCGGATGTTTATCCTTCGAGGAAATTATCGGCTAGCTTTCTTTCCCTTTTCCCCCACTCCTTTCTTTTGCCTTGGCATTTGGGGCTTTGAATTCAGCCACAGGAAAGACCCCCGCCCTCTAGGTCCCAAAAAGTGAAAGAAAAAAAAAGAAAGAATACAGCTGGTCCAGGCTCTAGGTTGAAGTCATCCCTGCCAGATCATTTCTGGAAACCACAGAGGAGGGCTCAGGAGCAGAGACCCCAAAGGGACCTGGGGGACCTGGGGAGACCCCACACTTGACTACACTCGACTGGAATTTTTACCTGCAGAGTTTTGTTTTTTTTTTTTCAGGTATCTCACTTTTTTTCCCTTTTTTTTTTTTTTTTCATGGTAGGGTCTCACTGTAGCCCAGGCTGACCTGGAATTCACTATGTAGTCTCAGGGTGGCCTCGAACTCACGGCGATCCTCCCACCTCTGCCTTCCGAGTGCTGGGATTAAAGGCGTGCGCCACCACACCCGGCTTCACCCCTTTTCTTGTCACTACCTCATCCAGCAGGAAACCTGAGGGACATGTAAATTGCTTTGAGATTTCTAATGAAGCAGCCAAGAAATATGTAAGGCAACATCGGTGACCCCTTTACAGAAATAAGAACTGACATTTGTTCATCACCAATGTCAGATTTTTACTGAGCACTTTCTGCACAGCAAGCACTATGTCAAATGTTTTACACAGCATACCTCATTTAATGTATGCCCATCCCAATTCACAGCCTACTCAGGCCTTCACGCTGCTTCTCCTACTTAGTTGTCACAACAGCCTAATTATGCAGGTGGTGGTGTTCTCGTTACATAGATGAGGAAACAGAGTCCCTTAAGTTAAGGAACCTACTCCCTATTCCAGAAATAGTAGTGGCGGAATCTGGTGTTAACTCAAGTCCTCTCACCATTGTATTTAAAGGTAAGCCAGCTTCTAATTTTACTCTCTGAGTAGCATAAAATAAAGGTCAGGTCTTTTATTCGTCTGAGAGCTAGAGTAAGCCAACGAGGAAAGGCTGTTAGTGCTCAAAGATTTAAAGTTTAGCCATTCTGAACCTCGGTGGGAAATACTAGAACTTTAGAAATCTCAAGACGACAGCCTGGCCCAGCCCAAGGCCATTACCACTGCTCCTGACCTGCCCAAGGCTACAAGGCCACCGCCTTCAAAGCACTGAACCTATGTCTCCCCCTCCCCACCAGCACACCTAGGTGACAGCTGCCCTTAGGTGAGGAGAAGCGGGGAAGGAGATCGAGCCACCTAGAGAACGTCAACTACAGTGGTGATGATGATGCGGGTGATGGAGGTGACAGTAAAGGCGGTGGTGATGCTCCCGATGGAGGTGATGACAGTGGTGGTGAGGGTGCCACAGGCAGTGATGTTGGCGATGGCCATGCTGGTGGTGGTGGTGGTGGTGGTGGTGGTGGTGGTGGTAGGTGCGGGCGTTAGGGCTGAGCAGACGTGGACAGGAAGAAAAGCCAGTATTCGCACTGAGTTATATGGTTTTAAAGACACAGAATTTCTACCACTTGGCAGCCCAGTGGCCTTGGGCAACTTACTTAACTATTTCAGGCCTGAGTTACAAATGTAATCAATAGTATAGTGGGTCTAGAGAGATGGCTTAGCAGTCAAGGTGTTTCCCTGCAAAGCCAAAGGATCCCTGTTTGACTCTCCAGGATCCACGTAAGCCAGATGCACAAAGGGGCGCATGCATCCGGAGTTCATTTGCAGTGGCTGGAGGCCCTGGCGTGCCCATTCTCTCTCCCGCCCCCCCCCCCAGCCTTCTTTCTCTCAAATAAATAAATAAAACAACCAGGTGTGGTGGCGCACACCGTGAAGCCCAGCACTCGGGAGGCAGTAGGAAGATCGCCATGAGTTCAAGGCCACCCTGAGACTGCATAATGAATTCCAGGTCACCCTGGGCTAGAGTGAGACCCTACCTTGGAAAACCAAAATAATAATAAATAATAATAATATTAATAATAATAAATCAAAAATAGTATAGTGTAAAAAGAAGGAAAAAAAGAAATGAAATGCTTCCCTCCCAAGCTGGGTGATGATGATGGAGGTGATGGAGATAATGGAGGTGATGGAGATGATGGAGGTGATAGAGATTATGGAGGTGATGGAGATGATGGAGGTGATGGAGATGGTGGAGGTGATGGTGATGATGGAGGTGATGGAGATGATGGTGGTGATGGAGATGATGGAGGTGATGGAGATGATGGAGGTGATGGAGATGGTGGAGGTGATGGTGATGATGGAGGTGATGGAGATGATGGAGGTGATGGAGATGATGGAGGTGATGGAGATGATGGAGGTGACAGTAAAGGTGGTGATGACAGAGCAGGTTAGATGCCCAAGCTTGATGCCTGGCAGACAGGCAGTTCAGCAAAATGCGCGTTTCCTTCCTTTCCCCTGCCTCCACCTCACCTCACCACTGTACATGGGGTGGTCTAGTAGCCCGTTCTCCTCTCCAGCTCAACTGGTCCTGCAGCTCAGCTGGAGCAAGCAGTGAGGCTCAGAGCAAGGAGCCGCCCCTCCAAAATACAAGCCCTCCCGACCAGGCCCATCAGAGCCTCAGCAGCCCCAGAGAAAGAACCAACTACACAGCGAGCTTCAAGCCCTTGCCCGGCATCCCCTCCCAAGCGGAGCAAAATATTACAAAGCCTGGATGAGGAGAGACACTCAGTTCCTTAGCAACTAGCATTTCCCTATAAAGACAAAGACCCTTGCTTCTCCAAGTATCTAATCTAGTTTTCAGGACTGAGGATCAGGGCTGCTTGCTCCCTGGATCTAATCCTACCCTCTTGACCAAGCTAATAGTACCTGAGATAATCCCAGAATACCTTTCATCGTACTGTTAATTAACTTTCCTTTCTGCCCCCAACAGCTGCTGAGAGATACATACATGACATGTATATACACATGCACGTATATACACATGGGTACACCCCCCCCATGCCCATCTTTATGCTTCTGAGACCTTCGCTCTATTTTGGAGACTGGGGCACTGTCAGAAAAAGAAATAGAAAGGAAAGACACAACTGTCTTCTGATGGGACGCTACCATTCGCTGCTCTGCGTGCCTGGGCAAGTCAGCCACCCTCTTGGAGCCTTGGATTCCTCATCCATCAAGTAGTTTAGAATGGATGATCTGTTAGGTTCCCTCCACTTGACATGGTTATTTTTTTTTTAAATTCTTATTTATTTATTTATTTATTTATTTATTTATTTGAGAGCGACAGACACAGAAAGACAGAGGGAAAGAGAGAGAGAATGGGCGCGCCAGGGCTTCCAGCCTCTGCAAACGAACTCCAGATGCGTGCGCCCCCTTGTGCATCTGGCTAACGTGGGACCTGGGGAACTGAGCCTCGAACCGGGGTCCTTAGGCTTCACAGGCAAGCACTTAACCGCTAAGCCATCTCTCCAGCCCTTGACATGGTTATTTTGAGAAAGAGTAGAGACAGCTACTATGGAAGTCACCAGAACAATGGCAAAAGAGTATTTTCAGAATTAAAAATGAGAAAGAGCCCAGTGCATTTGGCTGCAGGCACCACAAACCCCTGTGGTATGCTCACGTTAAACACAGTTTATAAACCAGGTATGGTAGTGCGTGTCTTTAGTCCTAGAACCCAGGAGGCTGCAATTGGAGGATTAATGTGAGATTAAGGCCAGACTAGACTACAAAGAGAGTTCCAGGTCAGCCTGGGCTTGAGTTAGACCCTGTCTCAAAAGCAAATAAGGCTGGAGTTGTAGCTCAGTTGGTAGAGTGCTTGCCTAGCAAGTGTGAAGTTCTGAGTTCAATCCTCAGAACTACATAAATCTGGGCAGCACAGGCTGATAATCCCAGCACTTAGAAAGTGGTGGTAGGAGAATCAGAAGCTCCAAATTATACTCAGCTACATAGAAAGTTTGAAGCCAGGGGGCTGGAGAGATGGCTTAGCAGGTAAGGCATTGGCCTGTGAAGCTAAAGGACCCAGGTTTGATTCCCCAGGACCCACATAAGCCAGATGCACAAGGGGCACATGCGTCTGGAGTTCATTTGCAGTGGTTGGAGGCCCTGGCTCTCTCTCTCTCTCTCTCTCTCTCTCTCTCTCTCTCTCTCTCTCTCTCTCCCCTTGCAAATAAATAAATAAAAAGAAAGTTTGAGGCCAGCCTGGGATGTCTTAATTAATTAGTTAGCTAATTAAATTAAGTAAAGTCATATTGTGAAAAGGACAAGTAGAAGCCAGATATGGTGGTTCATGTATGTAATCCCAGCACTGGGGAGGTAGAGGCAGGAGGACCAGGAGTTTTAGGTCATCCTGAATTACATAAGAAATTCAATGCCAGCCTTGGCTACATGAGACTTTATCTCAAAAGAGAGAGAGAGAGAAGGAAGGAAGGAAGGAAGGAAGGAAGGAAGGAAGGAAGGAAGGAAGGAAGGAAGGAAGGAAGGGAGGGAAGAGAAAGAAATGGGAGGCAGAGGTAAGGTTGCTGTGAATTAGAGGCCAGCCAGACTGCATAGTGAAGGGCTAAAGGGAGACCCTACCTCAAAAAAAAAAAAAAAGAAAGAAAGAAAAGAAAATAGAGAGAGAAAACAAACAAAAGAAGAAGAGTATTGAGACTTTAATCCCAGCACTTGGGAGGCTGAGACAGGAGGACTGCTGTGAGTTTAAAGCCAGCTTGGAGTACAGAGTGACTTCCAGGTCAGCTTGGGCTAGGGTAAGACTTTGCCTCAAAAAAATAAATTAGGGCTGGAGAGATGGCTTAGCGATTAAGGCACTTGCCTGCAAAGCCAAAGGATTAGGGTTCAAGTCCCCAGGACCCACATAAGCCAGATGCACATGCGTCTGGAGTTCATTTGCAGTGGCTGGAGGCCCTGGCATGCTCATGCTCATTCTCTCTCTCTCCCTCTTTCTCTCTTTCAAATATGTAAATAAAAATTTAAAAACTAAATAAACTAAAGTTTACAGATGTAGGGAGCTTGGGACCCTGAGATTTCCCAGAGGCAGCAGATTCAGTCCAGATTCAAGCTAGACAAAACCCAGGCAGGAACCCTTAGCGCCTAGTAGAGAGGAGAAAGACAGAGACAAGACCCTGCTTCTCTTCCCCCACCCAGGGACCCAAGGGAGCACACAGCCACATGAACTAGAGTTTGCCCCACTGGCATAAGTCAACCGGGCAGAGGGTTAAAGAAAGAGACCAGCCCAGCAGAAAGGCAGCAGCAGGTCCGCTAAGGGTTTCCCACTTTCTTTCCCAGCCTCATGATTCCAAGCAGGTAAGCACACTTCCTGTGGGGCCTCAGTAGCAGCCGGGGAGCCTGCATTCCCTGTGCTCCCCAGAATCCCCTCCCGCCCACGTGCACATTCAAATCAGAGCTAAGGAAACCAACACCTATGGACAGCTATGGCTACAACGCCAGCTGTGTGCCAGGCTCTGAAGGAGTGGCGATACCGCAAAGACGGTGGGTCCCGTCGTGTGACTGTGAGAGTTGACCCTCGGAGAAGAGCAACTAATAGGAGGAGGGACAGCCACACTGGAAGGAAGGAAGTGGCTTGAAGACAGAAGCTGGCGAATCAGGCATCCTTGCAGTTAGTCCAAACTCCACAAGGGCACAAAAATATTTTTGCCAACCTGCCCGGAAGCCCGGATGCACACATAGCACCTCTGTCCAGCCTTTGCCCGTGTGAACGTTGGCCACCGTTCTCCGCAGCTCACATTCATCTCCCTGTTTCCTGACAGTCACGCCCTGTGCATCCACACGTATCAAGCAAGCACCCACACACACGTACACACACCTCGACTGTATGCAACCTGCGCACACACACTGTAAACACAGCAGCCCACACAAAATCACGTGGTACACGCGCCCGCTAGACACTCCAGGGTATGGGCCCTGCCAAGTTCTTTCTAGATATCCACACAAGCCGTGTTCACGGGTATATCATGCAGCCTCGGCAAATTCACACGTTGGGACCTGCATGCGCGTTTAATCTCCATCCATGTCCACCCAGTGCACTTACAATGTGAAGACACACCAGCCCGCCATTAGCACAGAGAGATGCCTCTGTCTTTATCAGACAGCGGACCGGACATGGCCTAACCACAACTCTCACTTGGCAGTCTCCTGATACTGCAAGTGGATTTTTGGTGACTGCACTGGAGGTTTCTTGTATATTGCTGGGGAAAGGTAGGGGAGGGGGGAACGTCCTGGCAGAGCAGGGGAACCAGGCTGGGCCTTGAAGTTCATAAGGAAGATACCCAGACACATGCCCATCCTCCCCAGCGGCCCCACCCCTGGCCAAGTCAAGGAAAAGAGAAGCCAAAAGTGGCCAGTCTGAGTTGCTAAATTGGACCTTGGCAGAGAAAGGGAAACGCGTCAGCTCCCTGGGGAAGTGGCCGAGCCCAGGGTGGCCACAGGTCCCTGGGCTTCTACTCCAATGGAACAAAAGTTGCTCAAATAGATGTGACGCTTTGTTTTTGAGCCTAAAATACCCTGTGGTGGTGGCAGCCGGAAGTGTGACCACGGGAGGGAAGTAGGGCAACAGGGGAGGATTCTTTCGAGTTTCCACTGTGGTGACTTTTTCTTTCATTTGGGGGTCTAGAGAAAGCTTTCCCAACCCTCTGAGAGAGGGAGAGGGAAGTGTGACTCCAAGATCTGGGGCCGGGGGACCTGAAGCCACAATCAACTCTGATCTGCTGCCCCCCTTGCCCAAGAAGACCTCTGGAAAGGCCAACCCTGCACTCCCACACTGTCAGAATTCTGTCTTGGGCCACCAGGTGGCAGGGCAGGAAGCTGACTCTGGAGAAGAGGGGCTGGTTGGCAAAGGGCCAAGATGGCAGGTGACTATCTATCCCTTTCTGAAGAGTCTGGCTTTCCTTTCCCTAAAGGACTTAGATGTAATTTAAAAAAGGAAAAAAAGGGGGGCTGGAGAAGCCTGCAAAGCCAAAGGACCTTGGTTCGATTCCCCAGGACCCACGTAAGCCAGATGCACAAGGAGGCACATGTGTCTGGAGTTTGTTTGCAGTGGCTGGAAGCCCTGGTGTTCTCTCTCTCTCCCTCTCTCTCAAAGAAATAAGTAAACAAAATAGATTTTTAAAAGAAAAAAGAAAAGATCCTGGTCTCTTGCAACTCCTCAGAGCATCCAGTAAGTGAAGTCATAGCTGGATTAAAATTCAAACCCATGCAGCCAGGTGTGGTGGTGCACGCCTTTAGTCCCAGCTCTTGGGAGGCAGAGGTAGGAGGTTCACCATGAGTTCGAGGCCACCCTCGGACTACAGAGTGAATTCCAGATCAGTCTGGGCTAAAGCGAGACCCTACCTCGAAAAACAAAAAATAAATAAAATAAAAATCAAACCCATGCCCAGAGACGCCTTTAATCCCAGCACTCTGGAGGCCGAGGTAGGAGGATTGCTATGAGTTTGAGGCCACCCTGAGACTATATAGTGAATTCCAGGTCAGCCTGGGCTAGAACGAGGCCCTGTACGATGAGTTTTAGTTCCTTTGAAAGATAAACTAGCAGGGCCAGTGCCGTCACTTTCCACCTTCTCATCGAAATTTGCTTTCCCTTGTACCTCTCATGAATAAGTATTCATAAGTATTTGTTTATTGTTTGTCCCCACCCTTAAGCGTCCAGGGATCTGCTTGTCCTCACAACGCAGACTCGGTCTGCTGTCATCAACATATCCTAGTGTGTGACAATGCCGTGCGCTAAACGCTGAACAACTGGGAGGCGGGAGGTCTGGTTAATTCAAAACAAGACTGAGGTCTGCTATGTACCAGTCATGGGTGCCAGGTGGAGGGCGCCGTGGGGCAAGGTGGGGGAGAGAGGGCATACGTAGAATTAGAAAGTAACTGCTCCTGGCAGACAGGGGTGGGGGGAGGGTAACATTTACCAAATAAATGTGAAAAATCTAAGCAGGAAGCCTGGGGTAACTTAGAGGAGGCGTTCCCACAGGGCTTGGAGGAGATGCTAGCGGGAAGGCTCTTTGAGTAATAGTGGCTTTTTTTCTCTTTTATTTATGTGTGCTGCGTGTGTTGGGGGGGGGAGGGTTGCCAGGATCCCTTGCTGCTGCGAACGAATGCCTGTGCCGCTTTACGTGGGTGAAGGGTGCTATGAAGACCCAGCCTCTACTGGAGGAGAGGAGCGAACCCTAAGCCCTTGGGTGAGTTGGAGGAAGGCCATCCTGGGCTCTGCGAAGGCTAGATCGCGGGAGGGGGAAGGGGGGCCTCTCTCCGCATTGGGATTCGAACTGGCGGCCCTCGCGGCGCCTGGCCGTGGCTGCCGATGGCGGGGGTGGAGAGGGGGCGGGGTTGGAACCCATGAACCCGAACTGCAGTTCAGAGGCGGCCTCGTTGCCTCGATCCCAGGGTGCGATTTACCAGCTTTTAATGAGGGCAGGGTAATCACTCTAATGAAAAACTCCCTCGGGGCCCGGGGCAGCCAGACGGCGATGAGGAAAGCGGGAGGCATTTCGGAGTGGCCGTGTGAGTCACGCCGGGCGCGAACGGAGCCCCCGCCGCCCCGCCGCCCCGCCGCCCTCGTTTGCCGGGGCGCTCCATCCTCGGAGCGCACGGAGCCCGCGGACCAGAACCCCGAACCCCGCCCTAGGAAACACCGCACGGCAAACCACCAGCAAGTCCCAGGGCCACTGAGGCCTGCCCGTCTATGTATGTCAGCGGCCCTCCTCCCTACATATGACCTTGGCTCCCCGACCTTCTCCCCCACCACCCCCCCACACACCCCGTCCTGGGTTTTGGAAGAAGCCATGCTCTGATGTGTTCCAAAAGAGCCTCAGCTGTGCTTGGCCCCAGCGCCTCCCACGCACTTTCTCTACCAGTGCCTCAGTTTCCCTGACCCAGTAGCAGTAGCTCAAGATCACACATACACACACACACACACACACACACACACACACACACACACACACACACACACCCTGCCTCCAGGGGTTGGGAGCATTAATTACAGTTTGTTCCTGGCTTTGAAGATGAAAATGCAGAAGATCATTACCACTCAATTAACGGGGCTATTACCTCTTGAGTTTATGTCTGATTAATCCTACCCCACCCCTGCCCCCAACGTGGGATTCCACAATTGTTCCCTGGTGCCCCTCACCCAGGCTCCTTTCTCTTCCCTGGTTTCTGCACTGGAAATCAGCCCCCTTTCAAACAATGGAAGCCCTTGGAGTATTTGGCACATTTCACACTCAACAAGGGTTACTGAGCCTCTCTTGAGCTAGGCACTAGTGGCTGGGCTGTAATGGTAAGGGTTACAGAGCCAGGGCCTTGCACTCAAGGTCTGGTAGCTGTTCACATGTCTGAATGGGATCCCTTCTAGGACTCCTCACTCATCCAGGCTGCTTAACAACGATCAGCCCTAGGCCAGGCATTCCTGGAGACAAGTCCAGGAAGGACAGTGCTAATAGACTCCAGTTTAGAGATAAAAATAATGAAGTTGGGGGCTGGAGAGATGGCTTAGAGGTTAAGGTACTTGCCTACGAAGCCTAAGGGCCCAGATTCAACTCCCAAGAACACACATAACCCAGATGCACATGGTGGCACATGCATCTGGAGTTCATTTGCCATGGCTAGAGAGCCTGGAAACCCATTCTTTCTCTCCCTCCCTCCCTCCCTCCCTCCCTTCCTCTCTCTCTCTCTCTCTCTCTCTCTCATATAAATAAATGAATTTAAAATATATATATTAAAGCATAATGAACTTAACACAAAGAGAAGGGAAAATATCATAGCTCCTAGCAAGCACTACCCTCTTCCCCTTCCAATCTCTTTCCCTTCCCTCTTTACTTGGGGTCTTAGGGCCTCCTTTAGGCCTTGGCCAAGCCCTTCCTCCTCCATAAGACCACCACATGCTTTGAATAGCTGCCTTCGACCTCCTATGAAATACTCATCATGTCTTGTATGCGATCACCTCCACCAGAGCCTCGGGCCCTGTTTCACACTAAATTGCATGTCCCTGGACAGCATGAGCCTAGTCTCGTTTGTCTCCTTCCGTAACCAGTGACAGGAAGTGAGCTATACATGTGGGTCTCAATTGCCATGAAGGCACAAAATCCCAGCCCCAGCCTCACCCCCAAAATGAAACTTCGGTGGACTATGCTGGAGTGAATGAAGTGTCCCCCATTGGCTCGTGTGTTTTGAGTACTTGGTCCCCAGCTGGCAGCAATTTGAGAAAGCTTTGGGGCCATGGGGTGGGAGAGCATTGCTTGAGGAGGTACGTCACTGAAGTGGGCCTTGGGATTTTATAATCCAGTCCCCCCAACCCCTGCCAGTGCAGGTTAGCTCACTCTTGCTGCTGCCCACCAGCTGATGTGACAAAACGTGACGTCCAGTTGTCTGCTCTGCCAGGCTTTCCCCACCATGATCAATTTCCCCCTTGAGATAGTAAGCCTAAATAAACCCCTTTGAAGCTGCACCTGGTCTGTTTTGTCCCAGCAACACGGAAGTAACTACTACAAGAAGAGAGGGAGGGGGCAGTGGAGGGATGAGGCTATACATAGAAGGACCAGACAAGAAGGGCAAAACTTATCTGGCTCCTCCTCAAATCCATGTTTCAGAATTGCCAGTAGGCACGCTTGACTTGGGTTGAGAGGCTCTTACTGAACACCTCTTGGGAACATGTGCAGGACCATGCTAAGTCCTAGTGCTCTCTCTTGATTCTCAGCAGCTTCCTGGGTGATTCTGAGTCAAAGAATAGTAATAAAAAAAGAAGAATCTAATAATTTGGTGGGGGTGAGGGAGAAGGGAAGAGAGGGGAAGGAGAGAGAAGAGAAATCACATCCTTTCCCTATGGCCTGCTACTGTGAACACTGAGGGGGAAGCCCAGACCATCAGAGCTTCCTAGCTAAGGAACAGCCAAAATCTTTCCTGTTTGTATAAGATAGAACTGGGGAAACCTTGGTCCTGGGCTTCAATGTCTTTAAGTGTCAGGCATGGTGGCCCACACCTGTAATCCCAGCACGCAGGAGGCTGACACAGAGGATTTGATTCCCCAGTGCCCACATAAAGCCCGAAGCACAGTGTTCATTTGCAGCAGCAAGAGGCCCCCAAGACAACCATAACTCTCTCTCTCTCTAAAAATATTTTTTTTAAGTTTTTTAAAAGTTCAAGGCAAAGCTAGGTGTGGTGGTCCACCAGCAGAGGTTAGGAGGATCGCCATGAGTTCAAGGCCACCCTGAGACTCCATAGTGAATTCCAGGTCAGCCTGGGCTAGAGTGAGACCCTACCTTGAGAAACCAAAAACAACAACCAAATAAAAAAAGTTCAAGGTCAGCCTGGGCTTAGTAAGACCCTGTCTCTGGTCTTCCTTCCCTCCGGCCTCTGGTGAGGTAGGAAGCAAAGGTCTGGACCCCAAAGAAAAATTAACTGCCTCCCTGGATCCTACTTGACTGACTACAGAGAACAGCAGAGGCCAGAAGTACGCCTCTCACTCCTTTGGGGTAGATGAGGCGAAAGGCCTGCTTAGTTTGAGGCTAAGCAGCATGCTGAGGCTGGGGAACAGGCCAGGGCTCAGCGTCTGCAACCTTCTCTAGAACCCAGAGGTTTTTATTTGCTCATGGTGTATGCGTGTACACACATGTATGAGCACACCGGGGTCTCGAGATATTGCAAACAAATGACTGTTCCGTTTTACGTGGGTGGCTGGGGAACTGAACCGGGGTTGACAGGCTTGGCAAGCAAGCACCTTTTATGAGTGAGCCATCTCCCTAGGCTCGCTAGAGGTTTTTCCCTTTATGATGGGAGGTAAGGAGGCAGCATCTGCCCCAGGAATAAAGCCTGCACCCTGAGATAGACGTACGGCATGCCATGGAGGTGAGGATTTGCCCTGGTCTCTTTTCTCCCTTCCCCCTTCTTTTCTATCACCTCCTTTTTGCTCCCCCTGACTGCCTCCTCTGAGCCCCCCACACTCACACCTTTTCTGGTACATTTCGAATCATAAAGTTCCTCTTTCCAAAAAGCCCCATCCCCTGAGGGTCCTTTCTGTAGAGGCATCATCCTTCCCAGCTGAGGCGGGACTGTCCCACAGCAGGCCCCAGGGGAGTGTCAGGCTCTCCAAACACATGACTCCATTTATCCTCCGTGACATTCTGAGCTAAGACAACAAAGTTCTCATTAAAAGCCTTCATCTCCTGACCCACTCCTCTCCCACATCGGGACCTCCACCCGGCCTTCTGCAACCCCAGAATATAATTACTGTGCCTGCAATTATAAGACACCTGTGGGTTAACAGAACTAGGAGCTAGGATGAACAGAGGGAGGTCAGTCAGTCCAGCCATAGAACTCCTGGTTCCCAGGCCGGGGTTGGTGTTTGACACTCACACCCCGCCCCCCGCCTGCCAAGGAGCCCTTGACTCAAGTCTCATGTTGTAAACCTTCCCTGTCCTCTCTGCCAGGCCTTGCATACTCAGCCTGTGCCAATCAGCGCTGAGGACTTGGTCTTGGGAGGGTTCCCTAGTGCAAGTCCCCTTGGAGATTTGGAGCATGGCCCTTATGCACATCCCTCTGCCAGCGAATTTTACTTTGTAAGCAAGTGCTTTTAACGGCTGAGCCATCTCCCCAGCTCTCAATTTTACTATGTGATATCCTTTTTTTCTCTTTAGTCACCAGACTCTCCCTGAACTTAACCTAAAGAGTGATCCAAAACTTCCTGCTTCCACATGAGTATAATAAATCAGAATTCAAACCAACTGGGTTTAAAGGGATGTGTGTGCTACAAGTGGTACTTAAGTTTCAGCCCAGCCCACTGCCCTCTCGCAGGGAACTCAAAGAACTACTCTTCCTGTTCTGGTCTAAAGGGTGAATTCACTCACCACCCGCCAATCAGTGATTAAACATCTATTCAAAAAAAATTAAAATATTGTTATAAAAAGGGAAGTGTAGCCGGGCATGGTGGCACACGTCTTTAATCCCAGCACTCGGGAGGCAGAGGTAGGAGAGTCATCATGAGTTTGAGGCCATCCTGAGACTACATAGTGAATTCCAGGTCACCCTGGGCCAGAGTGAGACCATACCTCAAAAAATAAAAAAAAAAAAAAAAAAGGAACTGTATGAGACAGCCCAAGGAAGTAGGACTCCAGCTCTGAGAAGTACCGTCACCTTTACTCCTACGAAGAGAGATCTTCTTTTCTGACCTCTCAGTTGGGGTTCTTCCATCTGGGTCCAAAAGACATTAGGGTGCCACATTCAAGCTTGCCTTTCTAGTCCTCACTGATTGGTCCTCATTTTTTTTTCCCCAGATGCATGAGCCACCTTGTGCTCATGTGCTCAGAGGCCCTGGCGCACCCACTCTCTCTCTCTCTCTCTCTCTCTCCCTCTCTCTCTTTCTCTTTCTCTCTCCTCTCTCTCTGTCTCAAGTAAAAATAAACAAATAAACAAAAAAAAAGAGAGCATTCTTTTTGGAGTAACACAGGGAGAGTTCAAATGTCAACTTAGCCACTTTGTAGGCAGATAACCCCAGCAAGGTGTCTTCATTTTAATAGTAAATAGGGGGGGCGTTACCATGGAATATTGTTTACAATCATGGAAGTTGTTAATAAAAACTTAATTAATTAAAAAAGGTAAATATGGAAGGTGGTCCCAAAATCTTTCTTATTGGGCTGTTGTAAAGAGTAAAAAAACGGGGGGCTGGAGAGATGGCTTCGTGGTTAAGGTGTCTGCCTGCAAAGCCAAGGACCTCAGTTTGATTCCCCAGGACCCACGTAAGCCAGATGTACAAGTTGGTGCATGCGTCAGGAGTTCGTTTGCAGTGGATGAAGGCCCTGACGTGCCCATTCTCTCTCTCTCTCCCCCTGTGTCTTCCTCAATATTAAATAATAAAATATTGAGAAAAAAGAGTGGAAAATGATGCATACACAGGGTTTGGGTAAGGTAGGTGTGAGTTTTCAGTGGTCCTGGCTTCTGGGGCCACAGCCCAGAAGCTATGTGAGCCAGAGTCTCCTGCAATTCCGTGCCAGCCAGAGGCACCTGCCTCATGTTCTCTGTGAAGCCTGCCTGGCCCTACTGTGCCACCAACAATACTGTCCTGCAAAATTCTAGGCAAAACTCACCTAACCGGGCTGGAGAGATGGCTTAGCGGTTAAGCGCTTGCCTGAGAAGCCTAAGGACCCTGGTTCGAGGCTCGGTTCCCCCGGTCCCACGTTAGCCAGATGCACAAGGGGGCGCAAGCGTCTGGAGTTTGTTTGCAGAGGCTGGAAGCCCTGGCGCGCCCATTCTCTCTCTCTCCCTCTATCTGTCTTTCTCACTGTGTCTGTCGCTCTCAAATAAATAAATAAATAAATAAATAAATAAATAAATAAATAAATAAATAAATAAATAAAAACTCACCTAACCTCTAAGCTGGCCACCCTTACCAAAAAAAAAAAAAAAAAAATGGGGGGAGGAGGGGTGCTGAAGAGATGGCTTAACAGTTAAGGTGCTTGCCTGTGAAGTCTCTTGTTCAACTCCCCAGATCCCATGTAAGCCAGAGGCACAAGGTGGCACATGTGCAAAGTCACACATGAGCACAAGGTGGTACATGCGTCTGGAGTTTGACTGCAGTGGATGGAGGCCCTGGTGCACCAATTCATTCACTCTCTCACTCTAGAAAGAAAGAGAGAGAGAGAGAGAGAGAGAGAGAGAGAGAGAAAGAAAGAGGGAGGGAGGGAAGGAGGGAGGGAAGGAAGGAAGGAAGGAAGGAAGGAAGGAAGGAAGGAAGGAAGGAAGGAGGCAATGACCTCCAGAACTATAGAGAGGACTGGCCAGGGAGATTTCACCACTGAGTGACAGTGTCCAGTGACCCTCCCATGTGACACCCAAGAGCAGAACAGTACTGAGGAACCTCAAGAGAACACTACTCAGGAACAACTGCTTGAACAACCTACTAATCCCCAAGCCTCCCCCATCCTGTTCCTGAGCTCGGGTCTCCCAACTACATCTCAAGCCAGCACATCCCATTTTCCAGATGACTCGCTAAGTACTGGGCTTCATTGCTTTCTGTTTTATGGCAGTTACCCTCTCGAAGCAATTTCTTTTGGGTGGCTGCGATAGCGCCGGGGGTAATGGTACACATCAGTAATCCCAACACTTGGGAGGTAGAGACAAGAGGATCAAAGTTCAAGGCCAGCCTGGAGTAGGTGAGATCCTGTCTCCAACAAAAGTGCTGGGGACGGATCCTAAGGCCTTGGGCACGCTAGACAAGTCCTCATCGCCAGGACTAAACATTTTCTTTTAAATTGCAAGTGCCCTCTAAGAAGGGCAGTATCTTACACGATTAATGTCCCATGTTGAATTGGCTCTCATTGGGGAGGAGGGCAGGAACTCTTTCTCAGGAGATGGGGAAGAACTAGCTATGTTTAAGAAAAAAGAGCTGCCGGGTGTGGTGGCTCACGCCTTTAATCCCAGCACTCGGAAGGCAGAGGTAGGAGGATTGCCGTGAGTTCAAGGCCACCCTGAGATCACATAGTGAGTTCCAGGTCAGCCTGAGCCAGAGCGAGACCCTACCTTGAAAAAACAAAGAGAGAGAGAGAGAGAGAGAGAGGAGAGAGAGAGAGAGAGAGAGAGAGAGAAGAAAAAGAGCTAAAGCTCCAAGGGCAAAGGCGAGTGGAACAAAAGACCAAAATAGAGTTGTGATTTTACTTTTTTCTACAGAGGATTTTGAGAGCCACATCTCCTTTACCCTTCCACAGATGCAAACACAGCCATTCTCGGCCAGGACCTAGCTGCTTAAACTCTGTGGCACAGGGGCTGCCTTGCCTTTCAGCAGCTCCCAAGGACGCCCTGAACCAGTGTCTACTCGCTCCCCAACAAGTTCAGGGCTTAGAGTTCAGGTAATTAGGCCCTTGGCAATCTCACTGGAGCCCGCCAATAAAACAGAAACAAACACCTTCAGCCCATGAGAGAGTGAGAAAGCGCACAGAAAGAGAGGGAGGGAAGAAGAGACACTTTGTTTCTATACTGGATTCCAGTCTTGCCAACCATGGGGAGAATGGTAGTAATCTTCAAAGTGTTTATTCCAAACACACACACACACACACACACACACACACACTACTCCACCACCATGATTGCTTCACACTACTCCACCATTATAACTGCTTCTCTATGCCTACCATCATTCAGGGTAAGTGGGCACCCGTTGGCTCTGCAATCTGAACCGGAAGCTGGCAGTGAGGGCCTAGGTTTGCAGGCCTTTTCGTGGCAAGAGAAGCAAAGCTAAGGCCCCAAAATCCTACACCCCATCCTGGGAGCCAGAGCCAGTCCTCTCTTTAAAAAGCCTAAAAGGCAGAGCCAGGCATGGTGGCGCACGCCTTTAATCCCAGCACTTGGGAGGCAGAGGCAAGAGGACTGCTGAGAGTTCCAGGCCACTCTGAGACTCTATAGTAATATAGTAAATTCTAGGTCAGCCTGGGCTACACTGAGATCCTACCTATAAAAACCAGGGTGTTAAAGTGCAATCAAGTGGCTTCTTTGTGCCCTGCCTCATGCTACGACCAGCTGGTAAGGTCTTACTTGGAGTCTGAACTCCTGCAGAAAGCGGGCCATTCCTTAAGCATCCCTACATTGGCACAGTGCCCAGTAGGTACCAGGCACCCAAATAGCAATTACTTTTTCTCTGTTAATAACAAAAGTTAATATTTCTTATATAGCCATGCTGGAATTCCATACCAGGCTCTTTTTATTTATTTTACATGTAATCAAATTCCTGGGACACACAAGGGAAAGAGCTTTTCACTTTCCTTGGCATGGGGGGAGCAGAGAATATAGTTTAATAATTGCTCTTTATTGAGTGCTTGCTAGGGGTCTGGTATAAGTATTCTGAAAATTCACTGATTTAATTTTTCCCATATGATAGGTAGTTATCTCAATTAACAGAAATTCAGAGTTTGCCACAAGTCACACTGAAGTTCGAATACATATTTTAACTGAAGGGTCCCGTTCTGTGTGAAGGTAGTAGGAAGGAGGCCTACAGCATCTTGCTCCAAAGACTCCTCCTCAGTCTCGCCCAGCAGGCAAGAAGGCCCTAGTCAATCGCCAGCCAGCAGACCCAGCTAAGTTCTCTCTTCTGGGAGCAGCGACTGCAGCTAGACTCAAAGTGAAGCTCCGGGCCATCTTTGGAGGGGCATCCGCTGCCCTGAATGGCTTTGAATATCCCAAAGGCTCCTATTGAACAGGAATAGGGCTTCCAGCTCCTCCCCGCTCAGCATCCCTTCCTAGAGAGAGAGAGATTCCGACAGGTGGAAAGTGCGCTTTGGGGGTCCTTGCTAGTGGAGTTGGGCGACCGGAGGCCTGGCACTTCCTTCCCACCACCCCCGCAGGCTGAGCTCTGCCTCGAGCGGGGAAACTTGGGCACTGCACTCTGTCTAGCGGTCGGTTCACCCAGGGCTGCGAACCTCGAGGACTGTCCCTGCTGCGAGCAGGAACCCGCGCAGACAACCTCACCCCCCCCCCGCCCAACACACACACGCACGCACACACACACATGCACACGCACGCTTTCCAGTCTTCTCCAGGGACGCTCAGCAGGAAGCGCCCCAGAAGGGACCGAGCTAAGACTTGGCGCGCCTACAGCTGGCGGGTCCCCTCCGCCCCCTGCCCCGCCCCTACCGCCAGGGACAGCCGCCAAAGGCCAGAGCCGCTGGCTAATTTTTCACGCGCGCCCCCTCCCTCCCAGACCGCCTTCCCAGGTGACGCTACAGCCTGTGCGGTTCCTTTAAAGGCTGCGGGTTCCGTTCTCTTTCCGTGCCTTTTCCACTGGATGCCAAAATATGCAAATCCGGGGACCGGAATCTGCAGCCAAATAGAGAAGAAGAAGGGGCGCGGCCGGCGCGTCACCGGATCCGCTCCTTGTATGGTTCTTCCCGGCTTGGCCCATCGCCCCAAGACCCTCCCTGCAGCCGCCGAGGCCCCTCCCGCAAGCCAGCCCGGCTCACACCGCCGCCCACGCCCCCCCCCATTCCAACCGGCCGCTCCTCCCCCCCAACCCCACCCCGGGAGGCAGCCGGGGGCGGGAGGCGCTGCATGCCCTGATTCCGGCCGGAGCCCGGGACCGCTGCAGCGCGCAGCTCCCCGCGCCGCGCGGGCGGAGGAGAGCCCGGGGGCGCAGTGCCTCCCAGGCACAGAAATGAGGAGCCCGGCTGGAAAGGCGGTGGGGATGGCGGGGGGAGGGGGCGCTCACGGGCGGCGGGAATCCCTCCTTTCCTAAGAACCGGAGAAGATCCGAGGGAGGCCCTCCCATGCTCGGCTCTCTACCGAGTGAAGGGGAGGGGAGCAAGGTTGTCATCCACCCCCACCACCATGCGCAGCTCGGGAGTTCCTCCCACACGTCCCCGGGCCGCATGGACCTCCCACGGCGTGAGGCCCGGGGATCCTCTCTTCCTCCTTGTCAACACTCCCACTCCCCTCTCCCCCGCGAGAAATGCACGTTCCCCCAACCCTGATTCTCCAGCGGGGGACGCGGGATTCACCGCGCCCACACGGCCACTGAGGAGGGAATCCTCCCCCTCCCCCGCCTCCCGCCAAGCCGGTGTGATTCGGGGTCGCGTCTCCAAGCTCCCTCCCTCTCGTCCCCCTCGCTAGTGGCCCGGCCGTGCGTGCCTCCGGAGCAGGCCTCGGGGAACACATCACCCGCCCCCAGGATCCGCTGCCGCTCCAGGAGGTGACAGCGCCCCGGGTCGACACAGGCAGGCAGTCCTTGACTGCAGGGCGCCGGCAGGCAGCAGGGAGGGCAGCCCGGTGAAAGACTTGGGGGGGGGTAGAAAGACTAGGGGAGGCAGCCCCAGTGGTTTAGAACCGTGGGTTCCGAGGCCTCTGGCAGCAACTCCGGAGAACCCTTCTCAGGCTGCTGGGGACCGGCCTGCTGGCCCCTCCTGCCATCCTGTGGCCAAAGGGGGTGCTTTAGAACAGACAGGGAATTTCAGATTTATTTAGTGCACGTGTTTTCTAACCCCTAAACTTCATTTCTTGCCCATCACCACAAAAACCACTTGTTCTCGACCTCAAACGTGTGGCTCCAGCCTTCTGCGCAACTGCTCCGCCGCTGCACGCCACCGGGCCACTGCGCCCAGCTGGGAGTCAGCTCGGGGTCAGGAGCCCCGGGAGGGTCAAGGGGTGTGGGCGGAGAATCAGAATGAAGTCCGCACAAAAAGTTCCCAGTGTGATAGACTCGGGAGCCCCGACACACTGAACCCCCAGGTCCCCGGTAAAGGGCAGCGCTGGCTTTGTCCGGAGTCCGGAGGGTTGGGTGCCTCTGGAGCAGGGGGGGGGGTCGGAGCGCACTCCTTCGGCTGGCCCCAACGGTTCCCAGGCTGCTAAGGGACGTGTCGCCTGGTGTACTCAATTCTTTCTTCCACTTGGGGGTGTTGGAAGCCAGTTACAAACAATTCCATCCCACCTTCCCCCCCCCGCCCAAAAAAACGCGTTCTGAACTGCACACACGTTTGGTTACTTGGTTCTCGACTGCGCGCTGCGCGCCGCGCGCTGCGCGTTCGGCTGCATCCCTCTTTTCCTATCTCCTCTCTCGTTTTCCTTCCTTTTCTCTTCTAAATAGGCTCTTTTTTCCCCTCTCTCTCTCTTTTTTTTTTTTTTTACAAAGGCGGCGAGCGGTGCGGTCGCTGCACGTTGGCTGCGGCCCGCTTCCTGCTTTCTAATGTTCCATTGTGAGGAGCTTCCATTGTGACGTCGCGCCCCTTCGGCTGGGCTTTGTCTGTCCATATATGGGCAGCTACGTCACGGAGCTTTCCCGGGGCTCAGATAAATAGACTGGTGGAGTTCCCTGGCTGAGAGCTTTTGGGCAGCAGTGAGCTAGCTAGGAAGCAGCGGGGCTGGTTGGTGGAGGTTAGCAGCGGCGGCAACGGCGGCGGCAGCGGCGGCGGCGGCGGCAGCGGCGGCGGCGGTGGTGGTGGCAGCCCGGGGGGCGGGGGGGCGGCGGGCGCGTGTCTGTTTGTGAGATCAATACTGAAGCTGCGTCCGACTCCCTGGAACCCAGATTTGGTCCCCCCCCCAGCCCAGCCCCCCCCTCCCCGCACACGCCCCACCCCACCCCCACGACCCAGCCTCGCGCAGCACCAGCGGAGGCACCCCAGAGGGTTACCCCCTTTTGCCCCGTTCCTACCCACCCTCCCCCAAAAGACAAGATCCCCTCCCCTGGCCCACCCCTTCCCCTCTTCTCCCCGCTCCCCTCCCCCCTCCCCCCCCCCTCGAACTTTCCCTCTCGCATGATTTTCCCCTGCACCGCGGCTCGCCTCTCCGATGCCGCTTGCCGGGAAGCTGCGTTAGGAGCGAGCGGCGGCGGTGGCGGCGGTGGCGGCGGCGGCAGCTCGGGAGTGCTATGACCGGCAAACTCGCCGAGAAGCTGCCGGTGACCATGAGCAGTTTGCTAAACCAACTGCCTGACAATCTGTACCCCGAGGAGATCCCCAGCGCGCTCAATCTCTTCTCCGGCAGCAGCGACTCGGTAGCCCATTACAATCAGATGGCTACAGGTAAGGGCGACAGGGAGATTGCGAGAAAGGAGCAGGGAAGGAAGAGGAGGAGAGAACGAGCTAGCGTGGATATCGGATAGATGGGTGGGTGGATGGACGGATGGATGGATGGATGGATGGAGACAAGGATGGATGGAGAGACGGATGGAAAGATTGGGGGCGCGCTGAGAATTTCCCGGGGGGCGAGTTGCTTTTCCCACCCACTCCTCCCGCCCTCCGCGATCGGGAAGGCTTGGTTGGCGACGCCACGGTAGAGGCTTCGGTTCTCCCGGGTGGGGGCAGACGCCGACCGGAGGGAGGTAGGTGTTCAGCAGCTCCAGGGTTCTCCCTCCTCACGCAGGGGGCCCGATCGCTGGGCTGCGCGCAAGGCGTGGTGCTGTAGCCCCCTTTTCTCGGGAGGAGCCCAGCGTCTTTTACACCCGCGCTCTCCCCCTTACTCCCTCAGCCTCCCACCCGGGATGGAGCCATGTGCGGCGTGGAGTCCCCGCGGTGGGAGAGGTACTGCGACGCTGCCTTTCCGGGGCGTTCAGCAAAGCTGTGGGGTGTGGGGACGGCGGGGAAAGGGAGGGGGCTCACCCGCCGGGCGTGTGGGGGTTGCCATGGGGGGCGATCCCGGGACCTCGGAGCTTGGGAAAGATTGTTGCTCCCTCCTTGGAGACCCCGGCCGTTGTGTTTTTTTTTTTTTCCGCCGCCCTCCACCCTTCCTCAGCTAGGGCTAGGCTTTCCCCCTCCAGCAAGAGCTGAAAGCTTCTTCAAACCAGGAGGAGGCTGGGGCCCGGAGAGGCGATGGGAGAGCTCCCTTTGCGGGCGGCACCCTTCTGCGCTCTGAGGACAAAGCGTGGAAGCGCTCAGGGTTGGCCACCCGGGCGCAGAGCGCGTAGGGGGCATAGCTGGAGCGGTGGAGGCGCGGCGTCTGGGTGTAGATGGGACTAAGGGGGCAGAGGGCGAGGTGTGTGTGCGCTGGAGGCGCCAGAGCCCGGCGCGCTCCGGGTCTGAAACTACCTGTAGCTGCAGCTACCTGCCCGCCCCACCTTGGGAAGGACAACAATGCTTCCACCGCGCGCGCGCGTGCGCGTGTGCCTGTGGTACGTGAGTGTGTGCGCTGCGTGTGCGGTGTGTGTGCCGGAGCCACTCCACACCCCGATCCGTAGTATTTTGCTGTATCCAGGTTGCGCCGTGGAGCGCGGCACCGCCCGCTTTGCGCCAGGCTCGGCGTTCCTCTTCCCCCATGCGCTGCGCACTCCAGCCGACCGCACCCTCCGCACCTGGGCGAGGACCTGGGCGCCGCGGCCCGGAGCCGGCTCCACTTCACTCACCCCTCCCCTCTCTCCCTCGCTCTCCGCAGAGAATGTGATGGACATCGGCCTGACCAACGAGAAGCCCAACCCGGAACTCTCTTATTCGGGCTCTTTCCAGCCAGCCCCCGGCAACAAGACCGTGACCTACTTGGGAAAGTTCGCTTTTGACTCCCCTTCCAACTGGTGCCAGGACAACATCATTAGCCTCATGAGCGCCGGCATCTTGGGGGTGCCCCCGGCCTCAGGGGCCCTCAGTACGCAGACGTCCACGGCTAGCATGGTGCAGCCTCCGCAGGGCGACGTGGAGGCCATGTATCCGGCGCTGCCCCCCTATTCCAACTGCGGTGATCTCTACTCGGAGCCCGTGTCTTTCCACGACCCCCAGGGCAACCCTGGGCTCGCCTATTCCCCCCAGGATTACCAATCGGCCAAGCCGGCTTTGGACAGCAATCTTTTCCCCATGATCCCGGACTACAATCTGTACCACCACCCCAACGACATGGGCTCCATTCCGGAGCACAAGCCCTTCCAGGGCATGGACCCCATCCGGGTCAACCCGCCGCCTATTACCCCTCTGGAGACCATCAAGGCTTTCAAAGACAAGCAGATCCACCCGGGTTTCGGCAGTCTGCCTCAGCCACCGCTCACGCTCAAGCCCATCCGGCCCCGCAAGTACCCCAACCGACCTAGCAAGACCCCGCTCCACGAGCGGCCCCACGCGTGCCCGGCGGAGGGCTGTGACCGCCGTTTCAGCCGCTCGGACGAGCTGACCCGGCATCTGCGCATCCACACGGGCCACAAGCCCTTCCAGTGCCGGATCTGCATGCGGAGCTTCAGTCGCAGCGACCACCTCACCACGCACATCCGCACGCACACCGGGGAGAAGCCCTTTGCCTGCGAGTTCTGTGGGCGCAAGTTTGCGCGCAGCGACGAGCGCAAGCGCCACGCCAAGATCCACCTCAAGCAAAAGGAGAAGAAGGCGGAGAAGGGGGGCGCGCCCTCTGCATCCTCGGCGCCCACCGTGTCTCTGGCCCCCGTGGTCACCACCTGCGCCTGAGGCTCGGGGGTCCCCAGATCCCCTCATTTTTTTCCTTCTAGTGCCTCCCGGCTGCTCGCCTTGGAAGCAGCGGGAAAGCCAGCCACCGAGGCGCAGGGGCCGCGCCCTGGCCTCTCCATGGACGTGCGGTCCCTCGCTCCCCTTCGATGCTCCTCCTATTCCCACCCTTTCACGCCGGCCTGCTGTCGGGGGGCTAGGGCTGGAGGCCCCTTCTCTGGGCGGCTGTCCGCCTCTTAGCCAAGGCGTGGGGGCGGAAAGGTGGCGTCTAGCCCGCTTTGTTCAGTTAGGATCGCCTTGATCCAGGGGCCGCTGGGCCGCGCCTAGGACCTGCCAGGGGGGACTGAAGGCCGGGCCCACCTAACCCTCGCCGGACCCAAGCACCTCACTGTTTCCCCCGTGTCTCCCTATGTTCCCCCTCGAACACCCGAGCGAGGGGGAGGGGGTAAGGAGCGCACCAAAGCGTAGAGCTTGCGGCCCGCCGCACGCACGCGCGCCTGCGTGCGGGGATGCGCGCGAGTGTGCGTGCTCGCGTGTGTGTGTGTGTGTGTGTGTGTGCGTGTGTGCGTGTGTGTGTGTGTGTGTGTGTGCGCGCGCGCGCACATGTGAGTGAGGCTCGAGCAGAACTGGGCTGTGTCGACCCCAAACTCTTCTCCACATTGGGTCCTCTAGAGCTGGGAGATGTCCCAGGCTGGGGACCTGCACGTGACCGGAGGAGATGGTCTTCCATCTGTTCCGAACTAATGTTTCTTAGAGAAATGCCTCGGACACACCGCCAGCACGGTGCTGCCGCCGCCGCCGTCCGGGTTTGGACCCTCAGAGCCCCTCCCTTTCCAAGTGCTTCCCTCTTAGGCCTCAGGGCAGTTTGATCTGCGGGGAGAAAGAGCCGCCCTCACTGAACCTGCCTTTTTAAAAACAAGCATTTTCTCAGCCCCACTTCTCAAAAGTTTGTGTTCTTGAGTTTGCTCTTTGTCCAGTCCCCCGTGCTTCCTCCCCCCCCCCCCACACACACCTCATCTCCTCCTCTCTTCTCCCCTCCCAGGTTCTTCCCATGTCTCGAAAAATCTTCTCCCAGAAAGGCAGGCCTCAATCAGCCACCTGACTTCTCTCATATCCATTTCTCCTCACTCCTCTTTCCTGGGAGAGCTGGCTTTATTCTTTTGCCCTTTTTCATCACCAACACAACAGAAGTTAAATATGTGTATATGGTTGTGTGTGTGTGTGTGTGTATGCCTGTAGATGTATGTGTCTCTTTGTAAACACATGCATATACATAACACACACACTATGTATTCCTTACAAAGACAGATCCTTAAGGTACTTGGCTATCCAGCGCAGTGCACTGGAATAAAAATTTGTAGGCATATACAGCTTTAAATGATTTATTTTTATGAAAATATTAACTGATATCTACATATGTATGTGTGATACATGTACACACGTGTATATAGGCATACACATGTCTGTCCAAAATTTCCTCAGAGGTATTTGAGGACTTTTGCATTAATCCACATTGCTGAATGAGGCATATCTGTTCCATGCCCCAGTCACACCCCCCCTGCCCTACCTCACGTCTTCTCAGGCGCCCCTCTTCCCCAGCGGTCCTGACCCAGCCCTTCCTTACACAGGGTGGCCCCTTTGAAGTGGAGAAGTAGGGAAGGGTGCTCTGTGACACAGCTTCCAGCGTGGTCCTGACTGAATGTACTGTTCCCTATTAGCGTTATTTCTCCTGTGGCCAGTAAGTTGCCCAGAGAGAAGGAACAAGGGTCTGGAGTTTACAGAGTGTCTGTTTTTAAAGTCACTTTATTCGTTTCCCACTTTTTTTTTTTAAATAAAAAAAGCACCGTCATTTGGTGGTGGATAAATAATACTAAAAGGACTCTAGTGAAGGGGGAGGAAAACCTCAAAGAGCAGGGGGTTGTGAATTTCCAGGTACTCGGGCTTTTTGTAGAAGGAGAAAAAAAGAAGATGAAGTTTGCCAAAAGGGCCCATATTTTTTCAGCTGAAGGGTAAAATCTTTCTTTGCAGAGACAGTATTTTGCTGAATACTTTTTTTATAATGTGATAATTATTTAAAATACAAAAAAATTGGTCAGTTCAAAGCTGGAAGGAGGAATCAAATATCCTTTAATATTTTTTCCTTGCTCCTTCTGGAATATGCATGTCACTGCATGATAACTCTTGAGTTTTCCTTTGTTTTAATAAAACTGTTCTCAGACATTTAAGCTAAAATAAGAGAAAAATAACTTTGTTGCCAAAAGGGTTGTGCTATCCAGATTTTTTTTTATATGTCTGCATGTTTAAAACAACAACAACAAAAGAAAATGCACTCTTAACTTATGTGAACTGAGAGGATTTAAAAAATCAGGTTTTAAACAGGAAAACCTATAGGGAATGATATTTTTTGAAAGACTTTTGTATAAAGTTGAGTACTTAGAAAAAAGACAAACCAGATGTAATATATTTTGTGGATGTTTTTATTTCTTGGATTTATAGTACCTTATACTAAGGTTAAAATGCTTGATATTGTGAAAAGGTGAAATTCTTCACCAACATTTCATTTGCTCCTTGTCACATTGTTATGCCACATAATATAGTTCATGAAAACAGCATTTTTAAAAACAGAGATATTGAAATGGTGTAATGTTGTACCATTTGCACTGTGAGCAAATGCCAATACAGTAAATATATTGTGTTTGCTGACAATCAGCCGGCCTTTCCAGCTCCTTATTTTATGTCTTGTTTTCACAGCATAAAGTTTTGGGTTGGCCTGGTTTTTGTCTTGGTTTGTTTGTGGCTGGTGGATTGTTTGTTAGGTTTCTGTGCTGGTGTTTGCAGCTCTTGCTCTGAAACAGAGTAGAAATGAGGAAGCTGGCGTTCCCTGGAAGTAAATCCGGATTTTGTATGGGTTCTGGTGTTTCGAATTCAATTTAGAGTGCTGGCTCTCCACTCTACCCTTCTAGGAGTCTCATAACTAACAGATTAGGTGAACAGGTCAGATAAACTAAATTCAGGGGAGTCTTCTAGAACCTTCTGTCTGATTCCCAGTAGATCATTCTCCTGGTTTGTGTACTATTTCTCTGTTGATCTTAGAGAATTCTCAAGCAGGACCAGAGAAGGCCTCTACAACCACATGGGGTAGTCCTCTTTTTTAAGCTTATGAAGCCTGAAAGACAAGTAGAGACTTGACAGGGGTTCCTCAGGGTTGGAAAGATAACCAAAGAGATTGGCAACTCTTTTGTGGTCAGATAATGGGAGGGGATCAGGTTTTAAAGTTCTACAACTTTAATCCCACTTGGATTTTTTTTCTCTTTCTTTTCTCCTAGGCCTTGCTTCTTTGGGGATGTCTAGGAAAGTTGGTCCTATTTAGAAAGTAGTTCTTATGAATGACTCAAAGACTTGGTGCTTTTAAAGGGAAGAAAGGACATTTGGGATTTGGAGAACAAGCTGGGAAAGTCTGTGTAGCATCAGCCTGTCACATCTTAATGATGTCTATCTCCTGTGAAAACAGTGCTTCTCCTACCCTGCAAGCGATCTTCCTCACCCTTACCTGATGCTACTGGCTAGTCTAGAGCTTTCTCCGTTGCTTTTGAGGAAACGTGTCCTATGCTTTTTGTGTCTGCATCTTCTCCCCTCCCCTTTATGCTGGAATCTTTAGAATCCTTTTTCGCTGTGAGGCTTGCTCCAGAGCACTTTGGACAAGTCAGTCCCATTTTCCTTCCCTGCCCATGGAAAACTTACCTGGAGATCTCTGCTGTGCATTTGACACAATCCACCTCACCAATTTGGGGTTTGGTACATAGCACTGGGTTGTATAAATTTAGCACCACATTGTTATGGGGAGTCAGTATCTCAGAGTAACCCCACCAGGCCAGCCAAAAGTCACAGAAATGTTCAGAGTCTGCTCCTGCTTGCCCAGTGCAGGCCTATCACAGGGAGAAGTATGGGTGGTATTTCTTGCTGGCTAGAGTTACCAAGAAGTTGAGGTCAGATCTGGGAAGAGGGGGTGGTGGGCTGTCACCTTAGAAAAGAATGTTTCTGAAGTGAGAGATGAATAGAGAGAATGTAGTATGGAATCTTAAATTCTCACACCCACACAATTCTAGGTCACTGGCTGCCATCTTGAATTCCTTTCCCTCACCCCATGAAACTTAAGAATTCCACATTGTAGCTTTATGGACAGACACAGAGACGGTCGAATAGTCCGAATGATCGAATGTGTAACCCAGCTCTTTGCTAAACTACATGTTTCCTTCCAGATTTCTGTGTGGTTTTTCAAGTGGATATTATCAGAGCGGAAGATATGATCACTGGGTGTCTTCATAGCTAGCATCCTGCCCCACCTGCACCTTCTCCAACCAAATCAGGCCTTCAGTTATACTTTCGTCAACAGTGTACTATGCTGCATGATTAATAAACTCACTTCCTATTGGTGGATATTACTCAACCCAACCTGGTTCAACCACTGGGTTACTTGGCAATATGGCAGCCCGCCTGGCTGGCACCAACCCCGTGTGGTGTAATCACTGATTCACACTTTGTAGCTAGATAAGGCTGCCCCAGATATCATCATACCAACTACCCAACCTGCCTGGGTTTTGTAAATACAGGGAGAAAAGACTCAACCTGAAAGAGAGATATAGTGGAGTCATGGTGGAGGCAAGGTCTGGCTGGGGCTTCAATGAAGGGTAATTGATGTGGGGGCGTTGCACAAAAAGAGGCCCTGAAGCAAAAGCAAGCATAAAATAGATGAAGTTGAGGGAATAGTTGGTTCCTAACAACACTTGAGGTGTTTGGGGGACGCCTCGCACGTACACGCATAACACCATCTCGGGAGTGGCATGCTGAAAGTGATGACTCTGCAAATTTATAGTCGGTGAACTGGGATTGAGTATAAATGAAATCGTTTTTAAGAATGCGAGGCAAGGAGCAACATGTTTGCCTGTGGCAGAGATGCAGGCAGCGTGTGTGTGTGTGTGTGTGTGTATGTTCACAAGTATATAAAAAGGAATTGTTGGGCGGGTTCTGGAGAATGGAGGCCATAGTGTGTGGCTCGTCATCACTGTTCCCCTTTTGCTAGTTCAGGACTTGCCTACCATAGATGAAAGGATTGTAAGCTGTCTTTTCCTGGCTCTGATGGAGTTGTCTGGTGTTGGAGTAATGAGCTTTATGGCGTCTTTGGGTCCCAAGGACTAGAAATCATACTAGCCAATGCTAGGAGGTATAATATATGGCTTCCTAAAAAGTTATATGGGGTTTTCAAGATAAGATGCCACCTTGGATCTCTTCCAAAGAGTTCTTTTCAGCAAATGTAGTCTTTGTACAATGAGGAGTGAGCCCTCCAGAGGGAGAGGGAAGATCTGAGTGAATCTCAGAGAAAGATAACAAGACCAGTTCCTGGGATAGCCTTGAGGGCACAGTCTTAGCTGTCCGTTGGGCACAGAGACCACGAGGCTATCTGGACCTGGTAGCATCTCCCAGTGTCCCAGCTTTTGAAACTTAATTATTCCTTCTGCGTAAAGATTTCCATCACTCTCGTCTCCACTGCTTTCCAGAGTGGTCATTTTTTTAAAATATTTTATTTCTATTTATTTATTTGACAGAGAAAGAGGGGAGGGAGAGAGAATGAATGAATGAATGAATGAATGGGCACGCCAGGGCCTCCAACCACTGCAACACTTCAAACGAACTCCAGACGCGTGCGCCCCCTTGTGCATCTGGCTAATGTGGGACCTGGGGAATGGAACCTGGGTCCTTTGGCTTTGCAAGCAAACTCCTTAACTGGTAAGCCTTCCCTCCAGCCCCAGAGTGGTCATTTTCACAGCTGTGTGTCATAAGAGCCTGCGAGAGCAGGATTCAGTGTGATGAGGCTGACATTTGCAATAAGGTCTCTGATGTGTCCGTGCCTGGCCAGGAGTGGGCCAGGCCTTGACTATTCTTGTCCCAGAAGAGTATTCATTCCCATCACAGCTGGTTTCTCTGGTATGGAACTGAGACAAGTCTCTGACACTCACTCTCCTGGCCACCAGAATCCTGTGACTCCAGGGTTGACAGCATTTCTTCCCAACTAGCCAACACACACTGAAAAAGTTTCCTGAGCAATCTTACTAAGGCACTAATGCAAACAGAGCATGGCCACAAAGCTGCAAACAAGAAAAACGCCAACCAAAAGTTCTAATTGCTGGGCCGGGTGGGAATCAGACCCCCCAGATGGTTTCTTCATCATTGTCTAACCTGCTTCCTGGCTTTCCCTTGGGGAGGTCTCCAGAACATTCTCTTAAGGTCAGGATACATGGTTTCCCTGGTTAGTGAGAGCCTGCTGTGGTCCCAAGGTCCCTGGATGAAAACGGACCTTTCTGTGGATCTAAGCAATGCCTCTCCAGACCTCGGGCCTCCCAAAAGTCATTTCTTTCCCCCTGGAACTCTGCCATTTATTTTCCCATTCTCTTACTGCTCCTGTAGTTTTCTCAGGGCCCTGCTTGTCTCACGCAAAGCACGGTTGCTAGTGCTTCCGACTGGTTTTCCATGCCCTCTCTGCCTGGGTGCTGGTAGCACCCATGCCTTGGGTCTCTCATCTTTGGTATTGTGACCCACTCCGAGACACACTGCTCACCTGCAGACTAGAGTGTTTCTTTGCAGTGCCCACTGACTTCCTGGCTACAGTCTCGGGATGCTTCCTCCCACCTCTCAGCTCCCTGAAGGAAAAGAGGAGTCTGCTGTCTTTGAGCCTGGGCCTGCCTCACACCCTCCCTCAGGGAATATTCCCCTTGTCCCTGGGCCTGTGTTCTCTGAATGGCTCACCCTATCAACCCAAATTTGTCAGTTTAATGTCCCTACCAAAGAGGCAGGCAAGTGACCTCCATCTCCTCGGGACGGGCTAAAAGCGCTTGGCCATTCCACTCTTAGTGTTTTATCTGCCTACAAGCTACAGATGCTGACACGCCTCCGTGGCTCCCTGTTCACTCGGGAAGGTGAGGTTCTTTGAATGAGAGGACCAAAAACTTAGAAACCCAGGGATCCTAAAGAAAGCCTCCTTTAGGGCACTTGTTACTTACTTAGATCTCAGTTCTGAAATTAAGAAGTGATTTGATAACCCAACAGCTACTCCACTTGTTCCTCTGGGCTCAACCCATTTTGGAATCATGACCTCCAGCCCAGATCTGAATCTCTACTCAAACACCCCCTCATAGTGTGATTGTCAGTGGGGTTGTTTCTTCCTTTCTTTCTTTTTTTCCTCTTGCTTACTTCATCGACTTATGTTGCAGTGTTAGGAATCCTCAAGCAGAGTACCTTAGTTCAGTTCCCAGACCCCCGGTAAAAAGTCAGAAGCTGTGGCAGGCTTCTGTAATGCTAGAAATCAAATCCGGGGTCTCACACATTCTAAACAAGTGCTCTTCCCCAGCTCAGTTTCTTTGTCTCACTGAGATTTGGATTCTTCTCGTCTTTTCAAGGCTGTTAAAAAGTTCAAACAAGGTCATGAATATGGTGCCTGGCTCATTGTAAGTACCTCATCAGGTACGTTAGTCTCATTCCTTCTTCCTGCCTTCTGTCCCACTTGCTAAACATGGCTGTGAATAAAAGAACCTGGTCTTCACTAGAGATCCGTACATCAATTCAGTTCACAGCCAAAGGACCACACAGTCCTCGGCAGCTCCAGCCACTGGAGATCAGCATTCCAAAGATGGGTCGCTGCACATGTTCACCATCCAGAGAGAGTGTGGATCCCTCCCCTTCTAGGCCATAGTAGAGATTCATGATTGTCATTTCCTGCCTGGTTCTTGATTCCTTCCCAGATCCTTTTGTCCTGTCTCTCTCTCTCTCTCTCTCACCAAGATGGGTGGATTTAATACCTTCCTGATCCAGTATCACCTGCAAAGTTAATTAATGTGTCATTGAGCTATTGCCTATTTCCTGATCCTTATCAGGGATTTGAATAAAACCCAGCCCGCCCCACTTCTGCTCTGGCCATCCCCCTCTCTTGATACCAGGCTAGCTCTTAGTCATCCATCCTTGACCTCAGCCCTCTGGCTGGCTCTTAGCCTAGTTTAGGAGCAGAATAAGATCTGGGGATTTTTTTTTTAAATATTTGATTTTTTGAAATATTTGATTAATATTTGATTTTTTAATATTTGATTTATTTGAGAAAGAGATACAGAAATAGACAGGTAGAGAGAGAATGGGCAGGCCAGGGCCTCCAGCTACTGCAAATGAACTCCAGATGTGTGCGCCCCCTTGTGCATCTGGCTTACATGGGTCTTGGGAGTCGAACCTGAGTCCTTTGGCTTTGCAGGCAAGCACCTTAACCGCTCAGCCATCTCCCCAGCCCAGATCTGGAGATTTAATGACATGATATTCTCTAAGAGAACCAAGATGTCAGGACCCTTCTCTCACCCTACTTCCTTGGGCATGTCTCCCAAGATTTATAGTCATTTGGTCCAACATACTCCTTTTTAGATGAGGAAGGAGGTCACAGAGGTTCATAGTTTGTCCACATGAACACATCTAAGAGCAAAGCTGAGATTTCAGACCCTCTTCCAATCGCTGGGGCCTCCCAGGGAAAGGGCCCGGTTGTCTGGCTTAACTGGTAAATCTCTGTTGAAGGCCCATCAGGTGCTTCCCATGCTTATAGGCACCAGCGCTCCAGCTGGAAACCAAAGGGCCTTGTCTTCTCAATACTTAACTTCTCCAGGGCAGAAGCAGGTAAAACACAAACAAGCAAATATGTGTTGTGGCTGGCTGAGATAGGAGCGCTGGAGAAAAAGCAGCGGGAAGAATGGGGAGTGCTGGAGGGAGGGATTTACCACTCACTATGGGTGGTCCAGGGAGGCCTCCCAGGGAGGGGGCCTGTGAGCACAGGCCCAGGAAGTAAGAGAGTGTGCACACAGACCCAGGCCTGCAGACAAAGTGCAAAGGTCCCAAGGAGATGGTATCTTGGCTCAAAGGAATTCTGGGAGCCAGCGTGGTTGGACAGAAAGTCCGCCACAGGAGGTAAAGTCAGAGCGGTAGTGTGGGGCCAATTCATGGCAGCTCTTTACAAGAAACCCACCCAGGGCCGAGGAGGGCGCTTGGCCCCTGAGAACACTTGCTGTGCAAATATGAGGACCTGAGTTCGATCCCCCGCGCGAGTGTAAAAAGGTTGGGCACAGCCGCACACACCTGTAATCCCAAGCACCGTAGAGGGTAAATACAGAAGGATCACTGGTCAGCCAACCTAACCGAACAATGACACAGGCTCCAGGTCCAGTGAGAGACAGTGTCTCAAGGGGGTCAGGTGGAAGGAAGAGTGATAGAGGGGGGCACCAGGAAGAGCTCACGTGGGGTGTGCACATGCACTCACAGACATGTACAGCAAAGGAGAGAGGAAGGAGAGAGGGAGGAAGGAGAAAAGGAGGAAGGAGAGAGGGGGGAAAGAGGGAGGGAGGAAGAAGTGAGGGAGGAAGGAAAGAGGGAGAAGCCGACAAACATCGAAGACAAATGGTTAGAGGAAGCCTCAGGACCTCTGGGCAAAGCCCCAGCCTGTCCCTAGGTTCCCTTGCCTTTCTTCCCAGGCTCTCCCCTTCCCACCTCCATAGCCCACATCCCTCTGCTTGCTTCCCCCAGCCCTCTGACTGTGACCCTCTTAGCCTCACATTCAGGTCTGATTTGCCAGAGATGCCTGGTGATTCCTAAACTCCAGCTTGGTCATAGAAAACCAGAACAGCTACCTCCAAGAGCCACAGCCCGCGAACCTTCCATCATCCTGTTGACATTTGCCTAGGTGCCAAGTTCCTAGGGAGATAGATGTTTCTTCCTGCTGCCCAACCTAGGAGTGGGACTGTCCCTTGGCCTCCTCTTCCAGAAATGCCTCCTGCAAAGCCAGTTCTCTCCTTTGCCTATTTGTGGCTACAGTGGTTGAGTTTCCTGCCTTGGCACAAAGCTGGCAGGTGCCCAAGATGATCATCTCCCTACCCGTACTTTGAGTCCTGAACACGCAAAATGGGACACCCCTAAAATAACTTAGTTTACAATGTATTCCTTGCCATATCCCTAGATTCTTATGAATCTCAATGTAGTGGATTTATTTCTATAGCCTTGTCTAAGCATTTTCATCCCTAGTTGTTTTGGGCCTTCGATTTCATGTCTCTTCAAAAGCTCCGCAGGGGCTCCACCTTTCCCTGGCAATGTGGCAATCCAGAACTGCTTGAGAGCTCATCCATCCATCCATCCATCCATCCATCCATCCATTTATGAAAACGCATTAAGCCAGATACAGTGTTTAGCACCCAGGGAGGAAGGTGGCCACACTAGATGAACAAGACACCTCTGCCCTTGAGGACCTGGGATGGACAATAGGCATGACATATATGCAGATGGTTTCAATACATTGGGGTGGAATGGTGATGAGCATTGTTCTTGATAGGAAGGTATCAGAATCAAGGTCTGGTGAGAGGTGTGAAGGCAAAGGGTGAGGAAGGTAGGGAGGAGAGAGGAGTTCCTGGAATATCTTGGAAAGTCCTCCTCCAAGTCCCCCACAGTCAGAAAACCACTATCACACTGTTTCCTACATGCGGGATGCTATGCTGGGGCTGCTGGGTGAACTGTCCCACTTCACCCCAGGCAGAGCCACCAGGATCCTGACCTGCTGCCCTGTGGGATGCTCATTCTTTTGTTCCTTTTTTGAAAAAGGAAGAGAAAGATCCTACTGGTTCTGGGCCCCAAGAAACAACACACAGCGTGACATCTTTAGCATGTACCCATCTGGCTCAGTGGAGGTTGTCCAACCCAGACGGCATAACCCTGTGCTACGCTCTGGTGGCTACTTGTGACTACGGGGCAAAGGAGCCACAGGAGAGCTGAGGAAGGAGCCTCCATCTTCAGATTTGCTTGAACCAAGCAGAGCCAACCTCTAGGATATGGGACCTGAGGTGGGACAATCTTCATCAGAGCACTTCTAGTCTGTGTTGCCGTTCCTCGGCCTTCCCCCCTGCTTCTCCTTTGCCACTGCTGGTGACAGAGAACAGGCCTCGCCATCAAAGACAAAGCCGTTTCTTCAGTCCCTATGTATGGACCTGAAGTCAATCTCTTCACGTGGCTAAGCCTAGATCCCCATCTGTAATAGCCGTTGTTTATGGAAAGGATCCACTAGAATGTAAAATTATGAAATGAGCTATCCTAACCCTGAAACCCAAAGACCATTGAGAGAAGCAGGCAGGGGCATTTCTGCGGGTGAATACTCTGAGAAGACTTTCTAGGTGGAGCCAGGCACCAGGTCTGAACACAGTCACTTCTCTCAGCAGGTCAGGTGAGCAAACCACATAGATTCCAGATGGCTCAGAGGTGACAAACCAAAGAACAATCCCAGCTTCTCTGTGGAAATCGAATCTTCTGGGTTTTAGGGCACTGAAATCTCCATCCAATGAAAAGGTATATCATGCAATAGGTGTTTACCTCTGGGCTCCACTGCCTCAGAAATTAGGAAACCTGGCTTCTCATCCTGGCTCAAACACTAGGACAAAGATGTGTGACATCTGAAAAGTCCCAGGCCCTCTCTGGCTCTTGAAGTCCCTATCAGAAAAGCAAGCCACCTTGGTAGTGGGCCCATCCAGCACTATCACCAGAAGTTCTGTCTCTCCACCTCACAGCTGGGATTGAGCTCAGACTCAGAAATACCATGCAAAGCCCAGACTCAAATATCCCACTTTCTGCGGCTCAGAGCCACCACTATGTCCTCCATGGGTATCTCAGGGGCTCCCCTGGCTTCCTGGGGCTCTGAGTCTTTGCACCTCACTCTTTGACTCATGTTCTTTTTGCCCTGAGCTCATGAGGGAATGTTCTGATCTGTGCTTGCTTCTTGGAATATGTTTTTAAACCCATCCTCTATCATATTTCCTGGAAAAGGTTATAGAAAATGACATGTAGTGAAGTCTGTAGTTTGAGGTCCCATTCAACCCTAGGCTGGAAATGCCCAGCAGTGGCCAACAGTGCCCAGATCAGCCTCATGACCTTGGACTACAATGGTATGGGAACAGCAGGGCCCTGGAAGGCTCAGACACTCTGCCTAGGGTTCACCTGAGAAGTTTTACCACTGGGAGCCCCACAGTTTGGATGTTAACCCCAACCCACCATCCAAGCCTTTGCCTCTCCCAAGTGCTGGGAACCTCACTGCTCTCCTTATCCCCAAAGCCCAAATGTGCTGTTCCCAAACGCAGCTGCCAGAGCCCGTGGCCCCTCCCTGCTGGCACGCCCTCACAACCTTATCTCCAGCATCTGCCACTTCTTCCAGCCTTACCCCACTGTGGCGTCTGCCGCATTACCCAACCTCCCCTAGGTCAAGCCAGTGTCGGACAGGTTGAGTCATTACCTCCTTCTCCTTCCAGCCCTTCCAGGTCCCAGGGCTGGGCAGGTTCAGCAGGCTCCATCCTTCCCATGTATACAAGCTCCAAAAACCCATGGGCCTCAGGACCAGCACTTTCTTGAGTGTCAGTCCCACCCTGATTTCCCCTGAAATGGGCCCTGTCACCCTCCAGACCACCCAACAGTAAGCCTGAGTTTGCTCACTCTCCATCTCCACGCCCACATCCTTCTCTGACCAGTCATGGAAACTTAGACAAAGCCATGAACCTCTCTTGGCCTCAGATGACACATCTGTAAAATAGGGATAATGGTACCTCTCCTGCCTCAAGGCAGGACACTAGGCCAGTAAGTTCCCAGGGTTCTTTCCCAGTTCCTGTAGGTCTCCTGACCTCACAGCATGTCTCTCTCTCTCTCTCTCTCTCTCTCTCTCTCTCTCTCACACACACACACACACACACACACACACACACACCATCTCATTCACAAACACTTGGGGTTCTTTACCCACTACATCCCTATTATCCATACTGCCAATATCTCTCTACCATACACAGCCTCCTATTCTCAGAGTCCCTGCACACTTCTCTATAGAAATCTCAACAAATAAAACACACACCAACCAGGCCTGCAAACAAAACTCCCATGAGTTCAGGTCACTGCTTTTTTCCCACCCCATCCTGCGCGTCCCAAGAAAATCCAAAGGTTAGAGAGAAAAGCCCAGATTCCATCCTATAGACAAGAAACCAGACTCCACCTTCTGTTCACACAGTCCTGGAGTGGGTAGGGCCTTCCACAAACCCCTCTGTGTGCATCCCAGGCTGTACAGGCCCCAATCTTTGCTCACACCCTGAGCACACATGCGCACACACACCCATGTACGCAGCAGCTCTACTCCATTCTCACATGAGCACCCACACTCCAGCTCACCCCTCCTCCTCTCTCTCCTCTCCCTGCACTGTGCCACCGAGACACACCCTCTCAACCCACCAACCGCACCCCTGCACCAAGCTCTACAAACCGCAGCTCTAGAACCTGCCACCAGATCCCCCCACCCCAAAGGGTGGCCCCTGGAAGCCCACCAGACAAAGATGCCTGCTTTCTCCAGAGGCCTTTGTCAGAAGGGTCTTTGCTGACTTCTCCCACACATGTCTCCCGTAGCCCCTCACCTCCCTTTACTTGCAAAGAGGGGGTGCATCCTGGGGCCCCCTACAACCCAGGATGCCCCTCCCCAGCATCTGGTAAGAGGGATGAGAAGAAGGAAGAACTGTGGGTTCTTTTCCCTGAGACTCCTAGATTTTGTACCAAAATGCAGGGTGTGCTCCTGTTTGCTTTTTTTTTTTTTTTTTTTTTTGTTTCCTTTCTGAAAATAACCATGAAACTATCATTTCCTCCCACTGCCTTTTCCCCATCTTATTTGGATTAGCAGAGCTGCTGGGAGGGGTGGTTGGGCACCACTGCCAGCCTCCTGTTCTGGCCTTGGGCCCCATAACTCACAGGTGGCTTTCCAGCAGGTGCACCTGCTGGGTGGAGTCCCTCAGATGGAGGGCTGGAGTGCACCATGGGTCACTGCCACCTTCTCAATTAGACATATCTGGAGACCTGGAGTCACAGCCCTTCCTATTACCCACGTTGGTGAATACTACGGAAAGCCCTGTCCCGATATCCCCCCAGCTGGAGCTTGGGATGAGGGGCAGCAGCTCAGCCCCTCTCTCCGCAGACAGGCCCCGAGGAAGCTGCCACAAAAGCTGCCACAAAACCTCCCAGTGGAAAGGGAGGAGTCACTGCATGGGAATCTGCACTTAAACAAGGAGCAAAGCAAAGCATTCTGGGAAGGCAGCTTCTTTTTCCATTTTTGCCTCAGCTGATGTCCCCTTCCTGCTGCCGCTTTGGATATCCGTGCTGCTCACAGGGAAGCAGGCCTCATAAGAAGCCATCCTCAGGATGGATCCCCAAAGGAACCTATCTCTCTCCCTACCTGAGTGACCTTCAGGGCCAGTCCACAGAACCTCACCACTTGCTACAAAAAAATGAGCTCTCTGCCGGGCGTGGTGGCACATGCCTTTAATCCCAGCACTCGGGAGGCAGAGGTAGGAGGATTGCTGTGAGTTCGAGGCCACCCTGAGACTCCATAGTGAATTCCAGGTCAGCCTGGGCTAGAGTGAGACCCTATCTCGAAAACCAAAAAAAAAAAAAAAAAAAAAAAAAAAAAAAGAGCTCTCACGTGCTCCCTCCAGACACAAAATGGCCTGGATATCCATGACCTCACAGTGCCTGACACTACCTACACAAGACCATCATAATAGATAAAAGATGATGACATCAAAATAAAAGAGAGACTGATTAAGATGGGGAGGGGATATGATGGAGAATGGAGTTTCAAAGAGGAGAGTGGGGGGAAGGGAGGGCATTACCATGGAATTTTTTTTATAATCATGGAAGTTGTTAATAAAAATTTTTAAAGAAAATGAGCTCTCGCCAGGCGAGCCTTTAATCCCAGCACTCGGGAGGAAGATAGGAGGATCGCCATGAGTTCGAGGCTACCCTGAGACTACATAGTGAATTCCATGTCAGCCTGGGCTACAGTAAGACCCTACCTCGAAAAAACCAAATGAATAAATAAATAAAATAAAATAAAATGAGCGCTCCTTCCTTCTTGGCCCTCTGTATTGTTGTTGGCCAGTCACCAGGGTTCTGGGTCTCTGTGATTGGTCAGGGTTGCAGGAACAAGTACACTTTCAGAGTGGAGGGAGCAGAATGGGCTGGAGGAGTGACTCCTTGCCCTAAGCAGTCCTACAACAAGACCCTCAATCTACACGCTCTGGTCTTAGCAACAGGTCCCTGCCATTGGAGCCTACAGCTGCCCGGCTTTGCCTCTGGCTGAAGGAGACCTTGAGGGAAGACCCTGGGGCTGGGTGCTTATACTCCTGTGCCAAGTCAAGGGTGATTGAGGATGGAAGAAGGTCTGAGGACAGCCATGGTTTCACCTGGCATTCCCAGACTGGGGGATCCTCCTTCCCTGTAGCTGCCTCCTTCCCAAATCAGCCTTGTAGCCTAGGGCTAGAGGATAGCCTGCCTCAGTGGTACAACTGGCTCCTTGTCTACACCAGTGAGACCCTCTCCACATGCCCATCATGCTGGACACCACCTTTTCACGGTGGCCTGATTGAATGGCATGTGTCTTGTCCAATCACTGTGGGTTAGTCTGCTTTGCTGGGATCTCATTTCTCTCTCTCTCTCTCTCTCTCTCTCTCTCTCTCTCTCTCTCCCTCTCTCTCTCTCTCTCTCTCTCTCTCTCTCTCTCCCTCTCTCTCTCTCTTTCTCTCAGCATTCTAGACTACCCAGAAGATAGAAATCCTTGACACGAAATCCTCTCCTACCCTCTTATCCCTTCCCAACACATCTACGTTCTATGCACCTCAGTCCTTCCCCTTCCTTCTTAGTAGGACCCTTCTCCTCCCCCACCAGCTGTACCAGGCTGGGTTTCTGGGCTATTTGAGGCACTGCCGGCCCTGTGGTGTAATCAGTGCCCGGGGATAATTGCCACCTGTCCTGCCGGTGTCTGGGGGCTGTCTCGCCCACAGCGACAGGGGACAGACACTGGGCAGCCAGGCCTGGAGCAAGGTCAGGCTAGGGCAGTCATGCCCACATCCTGGTCAGCTCACCATGCGGTGGGGTGGGGGGAGAACCTTCAAGGATTCCCTAGGAAAGAACCACTTCTGGGAGCTGTGCAACCCTGGGGCATCCAATGGCTTCAGCTGGGGGTGGATGGCTATCCTAACCGGAGACAAGAGACTTGAAATACTCTACTTCCCAACAGCCGGCCCAAACTCTGTCTTCCTACATTGGAGGAAACTCCAGCTGCAAGCTCACCCAAGGGTGCTGCAGTCGCCAAGCAAAAGGGGGTTTGTTTTGACCTTCTACCCACCTTCTCCAGGGAGGCAGCAAGCGGGGAGTGATGTGTGAAGGTGGGCTTCCATAAACACCTGTTGCTACTTTCTTTTCCACTCTAACACAGCTTGGATTTAAGTGCCTGGCCTTTCTCATGGCCAAATCTATGGCCTTGGACAATTAGTTTGGTCTCAACCTCCTCATCTGTAGAAAGGAAGACAGTGAAGGAGCTGCCTCACTCAGTTGCTAAGCAGAATGCATTATCTAGTATGTGTAGAATGATTTCTTTGCCTGGTGCTATCCAGACTCCCTGATGGTATTTATGGTTATTGGGAACACTGCAAAGGGCAGAGTGGGGATGGGGGCAGCTCCGTATACCAGCCACAAAGCTACTCAGGAAACAAAGCTAGAGAGACTCCAAGGCTGGGGGAGGGGGGACAAGACACAGATGACCTTGGAGCCTGGACACACCCTAGCAGCTGTGTCCCTGGGGTTGGGGAGCATCTTACAAAGGCATCTTCTCTCCAGGAGAACCCCATGTGTCCCAAAGTTTTTGGAGACCAGAGAATACTAAACACCTGTGGATGTTTTCTGAGAAGTAAAGCCTCAACAGCGACGACCAAGTGCAGCCAACACCCTGCCACTGGGGGTGCGGGGGGGGGGGTTGAACTAAAGCCATGTTTCTGCCTTTTTCTTCACTGGTAGAGAAAAATACACAGTTTGATCCTGGCACTTGGAATCCTTCACACAAATACCCATGGCCCAGCTATATGAAGGGTCACTCACGTGAAGTGCTTCCTTTCAGAGCAGGGAGAATGGGCTGCGAATCTGCTTCAAACTCAGACAGAGTTGGCATGGCCCTGAAGTGGGGCTGTCCCCGCAAGATCCCAGAACTGACACCCTGGGCCAAAGGGTCAAGCAGATCCACCTTAGCCCTCGCATCCCAGGGCACCAAGGTGGGAGCAGAGAAAGCAGTATAGGTGAGAAGACCAGACCAACATATCAAATAGTGACTGCCTTTTAGGACCAGAGAAAGGAGGATGCTGCAATGTGGGAAAGGGGGTGTGGGCACCAGCTTGCCCTGCCAAGAACTTTTCAATTCTAGCCAGAGGCCTGAGGACCCTCACCCAAGGCAGCAGCTGCTAACCACAATATGATCTTAGCATCAGCCTCATAGCACAGATCCCACAAGTCCCATCTCAGCAACCCCTGTCTTCAGTGACTCCTGCCCACTTTTCCTTTCCTCATCTGTCCTGGACCGAACAGGAGAGGGAGAAAATGGGCCACCCAGAGCCACCTGACCATGGCTCAGTGGCCCTTCTGCTTGATGTCCCCAATAAGCCTGCTACTGTGGACGGGCGCCTACTTCAGAGGGCTGTTGGCTCCAACCTAGCACCTCATACCCCACCGTGATGCCTAGGGAATACATTGTAGTGGGGGGGGGTCTTGTTTTCCCTCCCAGTACCCACTCCCTCTCACTCCTCCCTGGGCCTGTGAGCTAATCAGAGAGAAGGAGGAGGAGGAGGGGGAATGCTGCTTGCCTTCCCCGTTATCTGCAGCAATCCACGGTGACTAATGCTCCCAGTTGGTAAAAAGGCAGTGTAATCAAAACACTTTTTTTTTAGTCCTTAAAGTTAGTCATTCTCCCAGAGTGGGAAAAAAAAAAAAAAAAAAAAAAAAAAAGCCCACAGTAGGCACCACCATGAAATGCAAGCTGAGAGGCTCCGGCTGCTGGGAGGAACCAAGGCTGGTCCTGGCAGCACCCTGTGGGTCTGAGGTAGGGCCCTTCCCGCCTGGGGCGCTTGGCTCACACCCTCCACACCTTTGTTTGGCCCTGCTTTGCTTGCCAGCTGGGCTGTGGGCTCTCTGAAAGGTCTTCCAGGCCAAATCAGGAGCTGCTCTTTGCTCCCAGCCTGCTGGCCCCAGCTTTCCAAACGGAAGGACGGGTATTAAAAAGTGGTTCTCAGGGCTGGAGAGATGGCTTAGCGGTTAAGCGCTTGCCTGTGAAGCCTAAGGACCCCAGTTCGAGGCTCGATTCCCCAGGACCTATGTTAGCCAGATGCACAAGGGGGCGCACGCGTCTGGAGTTCATTTGCAGTGGCTGGAGGCCCTGGAGCGCCCATTCTCTCTCTCTCTCTTTCTCTCTCTCTCTCTCTCTCTCTCTCTCTCTCCCTCTTTCTCTTTGTTGCTCTCAAATAAATAAATAAAAATTTCAACAAAAAAAGTGGGGTGTGGTGGCACACGCCTTTAATCCCAGCATTTGGAGGCAGAGGTAGGAGGATAGCTGTGAGTTCAAGGCCACCCTGAGACTACATAGTGAATTCCAGGTCAGTCTGGGCTAGAGTGAGACCCTACCTTGAAAACCCAAAAAAACCCAACAATAAAAATGGGGGGGGGGAGGAGATCTTGTTAGGTGCCTGGTCACATGCTGCCCCTCCCCCCATGTCACCCTAATATTTCTGTCTTTATTGACTCACTGGCTGGAGACCTCACTCTGCCCTGACAGAGCCATAGAGCCACAGGTGATCAGAGGTGGCAGGCATTTCTGGAATCATCAATGAGAGGTGATAGATAGATCCTTGTGGCAAATAAATAAATTAATTAGAACCAAAAGACTCAGAGCCAGGCTGCCCAGGTTGGAATCTGCTCCATTACTCTATAACTGTGTTTTAGCCCCTGTAAAATGGTAATATTAGTAATATCTAACTCATAGGATTGTTGTAAGGATCGAGTATCAATTGCCTAGAATTTACTTAGCATGTTATGCATGCTCAATGAAATCATTATCAAGATAATCACATTTGGGACTGGGGAGTTTTGCTAAGTAGATAAAGTGCTTGGGACACAAGCTTGAGTGTCTGAGTTCGTATCCCCAATTCCCATGTAAAAACCAGAAGCCATGGTGGGCTTCTGTGATGCCAGCATGTTGACAGAGAGAAGTGAGGCAGAGACAGGAGGATTTCCCAGAAGCTTGTAGACCAGCACAACATTGAACAACAGTGGTGCCACCTCAAACGAAGAAGCAAGTGCCAAGCTTGGAAAGTTATCCTCTGTCCTACACTGACAACCACATGTGTCCAAACACACATACTGGGCATGGTGGCGCACACTTTTAATCGCAGCATTTAGGAAGATCGTTGTGAGTTTGAAGCCGGCCTGGGACTCCAGAGCAACTGCCAGGTCAGCCTGAGCTAGAGTGAGACCTTATCCTGTAAAATAAATAAATAAATATAGCAAAATTAAAAAGTAGTATATGTAGCATTACATCCCTTTTATTCATTTCAAGACAGACATTGCTAACCAGTCACACTTCCCCATCACCCCAAAATCCTCACAGAGCACTCTAGGCAGTGAATAATGGACAGTAATAATGGAAATAACACCCATTTGCCACCTCAGACTTATCCCAGATCCTTCATACTATAGTCAAGAAAAATGAGGCCCTGGGGAAGGAACGTTCAAGCCACTTGGAGGCAGAGCCAAGATCTAGACAGGTATTCTTAGCCCTGGTCTCTGCCTGCCACCCTGGCTTTAGATATGACACTAACCTTCACCTTGACAGTCAATGTGGACGTCTCATCTCCCATACACTTTCACAATGATTTTTTTTTTTTTTTTTTTGAGGTAGGGTCTCATTCCAGCCCAGGCTGACCTGGAATTCACTATGTAATTTCAGGGTGGCCTCGAACTCAAGGAGATCCACCTACCTCTGCCTCCCAAGTGCTGGGATTAAAGGCGTGCGCCACCACGCCCGGCTTTCACTTTGACATTCTTATCTTGGCTCTTCCTCCCTTGTCCTTGGTCCCGGCTGCATAGGGAATTGTGATTCACTGTTCCTTGCTGAGCAGGGAAGGGAACCCATGGAGATACCCATGGGCCTGGGTCTTAATTGGCTACAGGGAGGCTCTTTGGTGCTGGCATGGTAAAAGAGTCGGCCTAGGCCTAGACTTCAAGGAAGCGAGCAGGCTAGGGCACACCCAAGAGGAGGCTCCGTGGGGAGCACCAGCATTTACATTCCCAGGTTAAAAGTTTCCTGCGAGATGGCTCAGCAATTAACAGTGCTTCAAGAAGAGCATCAGCGGGGCCTAAGAGAGCTTGAGACCACTGAGTTTGATTCCCCAGAGCCCATGTAAATAATTGGTTGTGGCCATGCATATCTGTAACCACAGCCCCAGAGATTAGACGATCACTGGGGCCAAAAGCTCGAGAACTAGTGAAGAGACTCCAACTCAAGGAAACAATGAAAGAAAGAAAGAGAGAGAGGGAGGGAGGGAGGGAGGAAAAAAAGAAAAGATGGTGGTGCACACCTTTAATCCCATCACTGGAGAGGCAGAGGAAGGAGGATCACCGTGAGTTGCAGGCCACCCTGAGACTACATAGTGAATTCCAGGTCAGCCGGGACTAGAGTGAAACCCTATCTTGAAACTTCCCCCCAAAAAAGGAAACAATGGAGTAAGTAATGGAGTTGGACACCAATGGTCTCCTCTAGTAGAACACACACACACACACACACACACACACACACACACACACACACACACAGATCTCTAAAGAGAAATCAGGTAGTGTGATGGCAGGTTTGCTCATGAAGTAGAACTCTGCCAATTGAACACTCCTTAAACCCAGACATTTGGGGAGGAAGCGTTATCTATGAAGCCACTTGGCTTCTTCCCAGCCCTCCCCTGTAGGGGCAGGGTCAACCTATATTGTGCTGTCCTTTGGTTATAGAAAGGCAAGACCTAGCTCCTAAGCCTACAGGCCAAGCTTTTTCTTTCCTTTTTTTTTTTTTTTTTTTTTTTAGGTAGGGTCTCACTCAAGCCCAAGCTGACCTGGAATTCACTATGTACTCTCAGGCTGGCCTTGAACTCACAGTGATCCACCTGTGCCTACTGAGTGCTGGGATCAAAGGTGTGCACCAACATACCTAGCTCAGGCCAAGCCTGTCACAACAGTGGGAGGTTTGTACTTGTTCCTGTGCACAGCTCCCCAGGGATCAACACTACTCACAGACATGTTCACAGAGGGAAGCTCAGGGTGCACAGGACAGCGGGAAGCCTTACTGTCCATTCTCAACCTAGTACTTCTCCTGCTGAGGGGCGGGAAAGGCAAGCACAGATCAGAATAGACGCTTCCCATGAAGACTCTGGGATGCCAGCACCCTCCCCAGTCACCTAGAAGGGCTTACTGATTGTGTTAAAAGTCTGAGGTAGGGCTTGAGAGATGGCTTAGCAGTCAAGGCGCTTGCCTGCAAAGCCTAAGGACCCAGGTTCGATTCCCCAGGACTCATATCTTCTACCATCTCCAAGGTTGCTCTCTTGTGCATGTGTGTCTGTTCCCTAAAGAATAGCACAGTGGAGCATGCCTTTAATCCCAGAACTCGGGAGGCTGAGGTAGGAGGATTGCTGTGAGTTCGAGGCCACCCTGAGACTACATAGTGAAAGCCTACCTCAAAAAAAAAAAAAAGAATAGCATGGTGGACAAGCTGATCTGTGTGATATGCTTGCGGCCCACCTCCCATTGGAAAACCTTTTAAAATGAAACCACAATCCCTCAGGAATGGAAACTGCAAACACAGATGACAGACTGCCTCCTGTAGCCCACCCTCTACTCCTCCTCCTCATCTGAGGCCTGCATCCCAGGCATTCAGAACACAGAACACACGTCTTCCATGGAAGCCAGATGCACAAGGTGGTGCATATTCGTTTGCAGTGAATAGAGGCCATGTTGCTTGCTCTATCTATCTATCTGTCTGTCTGTCTGTCTATCTATCTATCTGCCTCTGTCTTTCAAATAAATTAATTAAATTAAAACAGTTTTAAAGGGCTGAGGTAGACAGTAAACAGACAGCCCCTGGGCCTCAGCTGAATGCTTCCCTTCTGGAAGACTCATACATAGCCTCATTTCCAGAAATCTTCCATATCTCAGACCTGCTCACTTCTCCAGGCTGGCCTCTCTGTTCAGGACCCTCCTCGCCTGCTTTTTCATTCTCCCCCTTCACAACAGTTAACGTAACAGTAGATTTGGAAATTGAATGCGGGGAGACCTCAGCGGTGGTATCCACCACCTATCTTATACATGACAGGACCAAGGCCCAGGGAAAGGATATGATTTGTCCGAAATCAGTCATGGTGCCAAAGAGACAACAGGATGCTGAATTCCAACTCTACTAATCCAGAACTCACCCATTTTTTTCTTACAAGATGCATCTGATACAGCAACCTACAGGCTCCAAACAGAGCTCCATTGGAGTATGGCAGTGGCCTAAGCTAATACTTTTGGAAATATTTATCACTCTAGACAATATCCGAGGGAAGCTGAATACGAGGAAAGAAGGAAACAGGTGGCAGAGTCATCCAGGTGCTGAAATGCCAGGAAAACTCATAAATACCCAGCACCCCCTTCCATCCATCTCACCCTCTACAAGGCAGCAGGGACCAACTGTCTATGCATCCATGCCTAATGCCTGAGCGGCCCATTAGGGACTTCATGTGTCTGCCGTCTCCAAGGTTGCTCTCTGGTGTATGTGTGTCTATTTCCTAAGGAATAGATGGTGGAAAAGCTCATCTGTGTGATGTGCTTGCGACCCACCACCCATTGGAAAACCTTTTAAAATTAAACCACAGTTCCCCAGGAATGGAAACAGCAAACACAGATGACAGACTGCCTCCTGTAGCCACCCTCTACTCCTCCTCCTCATCTGAGGCCTGCATCCCAGGCGTTCAGAACACAGAATACATGTCTTCCCCCCTAGTTCAGGGGCTTGGCTGCTCCCCAGACAGCTCCTGAAATACTTGAGGTACATTTGAAGAAAGACAATTCCTGGAGGGTTTTGTTTGTTTGTTTGTTTGTTTTGTGGTAGGGGTGTCAGCCCCCACTGCCCACTGTTCTGTTTCCAAAGACGGGAAGCTACTTGGGTTGTGGAATATAATTCACCCCAGACAGCTGATGAGAGACTATAGCCCTGAATGAATCACATCTGACTTGGAGAGACCAGAGGCAATTAACTGCCTGCCTGGGCCTCAGTTTTCTTCTTAGCTAAGTTTCCTTCTCCTGGGCCCTTCTTAAGCCTCAAACCCAGTTCATCTGGTTTGACCTCGTTTTCTGCAGGATTTGGTGTCCTCATTGGCTCTCTAGATCTTGACATCTTCACTGATACCCCATGTGCAAGCTCAGGGGTCTCTTACAGGTTGCCTCAGTACCTGGTTTTGTCCCATCTAGTAGGAGGAGGAGAAATATTGGTTGCTTACCCCTCCCTAAAGAAATACAGCTCTGGGAGAGTGTAGGGGCAGGATCAGTATTTCTTCATGGGTTTGTTAAGTACCTGGCACAATGTAGAAATTCATCTAGTATTCATTAAATGAAGGCATAGAAAATGGGACCATTCCTGTCATTAGGCTTTGTAGAGAAGACCACAGAGGGAAGCCAGGGTGCTGTCTCCTCCTCCTCCTCTTCCTCTTCCTCCTCGTCCTTTGACTTTTGTTTTCGTTTGGTTTGATAGCTTCTGGGTGATTTCTGTTTTGTTTGAGGCAGAATCTGGCCTTGAACTTGCTATGTAGCCCAGACTACCCTTTTTTTTTTTAACTCACGGTTCCCCAACCCCAGCCCTCAAGAAGCTTGGGAATCCAGGCATGTGTCACCACGCCCGAATCTCTGAGTCTTCTCGTTTAAATAAATCCACGGAATATTCCATCCAGAAAAGCGCCCATTTTGCTTCTATTTGAGCCCTGAGCCATCTTGACAGAGGGGAAGAAAAAAAAAAAAAAAAAAAGGAGAGAGACCCATTTGTAAAGCTGCGATGCACGTGCAGCATACGACATCTAAAAGGCACACGTCAGGTCTCTCCCACCACGTCTCCCACGCCCCATCCCCCGGGGTTAGGGTCTCTGGGTCGGAAACCTCCCGTCGGACAGAAAGGCTGCGGGGGATACTCCGCTCCCAGCACCCAGCGGCCGAAGGGTTAACTCGCAGGCCCCGCCCCCGATCGCCCCGCCCCGCCCCTTCCGGTCGGAGGGGGCGGGGCCGACGGCACTTCCTGGAGACTCGCTGAATCCGGAAGTGACCCGCGAGCACCGGGAGGCGGCGGAGGAGCGCGGCGGCCGGCGCTGGGCCGCGACCATGAGCTGGTGAGTGAGCCCCGCGCCGCGCTCCGCCCCGCTCCGCGGCCCCCCCGGGGCCCCGGGGCCGTTCTCGTTGCGGGGAGGCGGAGGAGCCCTTAGCCTGCCTCTTTCCCTACCTGCTCTTCCATTGCGCCGGACCCCGTTTCCTGCCAGCGAATTCTCTCTTCCCTCCTCTTTTTCAAAGACCCCCACCCCCACCCCGAGCTCGAGCCGGGGACCCGCTTCGCTCCCGTGGGTTTTATCGTCCAGCGTGCCGGTCGGCTGCAGAGCTGTGGTCTCCCAGTGCCAGCCAGTCCTGGCCCAGTTCAGTGAGCAGAACACATCCGCCTTCAGATAACCGGCTTGTGCACCACCAGCACTGGGTTTTGAAGAAAGAGGTTGCATCTCCATGGAAGGAATTCCCCCTCACACACACACACCCTTTGAATGTAGGATTGGCCTAGTTGAATTATGTCCACGCTGTGACCCACTGCTCTTCCTCCAGAAGTGGACATAGTTAAGCTTAACCGCTATGGGAACTGTCATGCCATGAGAAAAGAAACCAAGGAGCCTTAGGGTCGCAGTGCCACACCTACAGGTGATGCGGGGCTCTGGGATACTTGGTTTATGTTGGGTACTTCATAATGTTTAATTGTTGGTGGATTCTATAAGTCTCTCCGCCCAAAAGACAAAACTATTCATGTTGACGGGCAAGAGCCATGGCCTGCTTGCCTTGGGCTTCCCTCGAGACTCCCCGAGTCAAGGACAATGCCTCACCATCAGGCTCACGAGCCTGTACACGCACAACCCAAACCCACAAGTTCAGACTATGTGTGAATCCCTTGTATGGAGAACTTGACCCCCAGAAGTGAACAAAATGAGTCAACCTTTTTAGAGCCCAAGTTCTGTTCACGTAGGGAGCATGTTTGCCTGGGTGTCCTCAGGATCTAGCTTGTTACGCAAGTCAAGTGCATGCTAATCAGTTGAGAGTGAAACTAATAGGGCATCCTCCTGGAAGGTTCTCACACTTGACCACCAATGGAGCCTAAGTTCTGGCCACAAATATCTGATGTCAGTCATTGCCACTGGTAGCTAGCTGTCTAATGGATGATGTAAACCCTTTCTGTCCCTTTCTCCACCTGCTGCTTACCCCAAGATTGATCGATGGACCACCGTCAGCCCAAATAAGATGAAGCCGGAATGGCTCATCCTACCTCCTTTTGCTCCAGAAGGTCAGCAAGGGACTGGAGCCCGAAAAATAACTAACTTTTGTGTCTCGTGTTAACCTAGCCAGTGATGGGAAAAGTGGCAGTTCTCTAATTCCCTTTCTCTTTTAAGCATTAGCCTTCAGCTTTGTGATGGAGATGTGTTCTTTGCCTGCTACATCTTGAATCTTTGGACTTCTCTTGCCTAATTTTTCAAAGTGAAAAGTAGAGGGTTACAGATGCTTTCTCTTTAGGCTGGTACGTATGCTTCTCAAAGCAGAATTGATCTTTCCATCCCTCGCTGGAAGGAGAGTAGAGCAGTAAATGGTTCTGAGGGTGATCGGAGACAAGTTGTTTCCACCTGTCTTTCAGAAAGTTTCTCTACTGAAAACCAAGCCATCCATTTCCTGAAGTCCATCAGGGTGGAGAGAATTGAAATTTGCAGCTGTCTGTCGGGGCTGAGATTTTGAAGAACTAATTTCCTAGTACATACATATGTATCTTGGTACCTCCTTAGACTGCTTCGGGTCACAACCAAAAGAGTAGCTTTGTCCCCAAAAGCTGAGAGTCCTTTCTCTTCCTCCTTAGAGGTCTTCAACGTCATCTTTTGCGTGGACCCTGACCCTCACTCTCTGAGAGGGGACCAACATGGGCGCCTGGGCACACAATCGCACTCAGTTCCTAGCTCAATGGCTGGCAAGGGCAGCAGGGTTGGGTCCTTCTGATTCACTCCCAGAGTGGTTTTCCTGCTCCCAAAATGAATCCATCCATTCATCTAAGACTGGAATTCTCAGTAGGGGAAGAGACCAGAGTGACGTAGAGCCATCATGGGAGGCTGATGTCCAAGGTCAAGTTCACCAAGTCCACGGACTATGCCAGGCATCGTTAAATAAGGCCTCAGGGTACATGGCCCATGGTCTCCAAAGGGTACCCATTGTTCCCGGCTAGGCTGGGCTTTCAAAATGTCACAGTGAGAAATGTCCAATATTGATGCCCTTTGCACACTGTGGACTTTGCGTGAAGAGTGCGAGGTCTTTGTTCTCTGCTTCCTCCTTGCAGGCAGCCTGCCCACTCCCGTTTATTTAGTGGGTACCTGCACTACCAACTACCACCCACCCACCCATTTGCCTTTCATCAAAGTCACCCAGTGATCTCTTATGGGAAAAAAAGCGTTCATTATTCCCCTCGCAGATCACTCATCTCTTTGCCTCCAAACCAGATCTACTTGTCTCTTCTCTCCCTCCTTTCATTCCTCTCTCTTCCTTTGTCTACTCTCTTCCTGTGTATGTATGCTTTTAGTATGGTTCAGAGAGAGACCTAAGTAGAACTAAGAATATTGACTTCAGGGGCTGGAGAGATGGCTTAGCGGTTAAGGCACTTGCCTATGAAGCCTAAGGACCCAGGCTCGATTCCCCAGAACCCACGTAAGCCAGATAGATACACACGGTGGCACATGCATCTGGAATTTGTTTGCAGTAGCTAGAGACCCTGACACATCTTTCTCTCTCTGTCTCGAAAACAAAAGAATAATGACTTCAGGGGTTACATGGGTAAGAGTGCTTGCTGAGCTATCATGAGAACTTGAGTTCAATCCCTGACACCCATGTTAAAAAAAAAAAAGAAAAAAGAAAAAAGAAAAAAAAGCCAGGCATCATCATGCATAGCTGTGACACAACCCTGAGGGGACCATGAGCTGGAGGGTAACCAATAAACAGCAAGCTCCAGACTGACTTAGGGTTTCTCACACTGACCTAAAGCAGAAGGCTGGGGAGGTGCTCAGCAGTTAAAAGCACCTGATTGTGAAGCCTGCTATCTAGGGTTCAGTGCCCCAGTACCCACATCAAGCCAGATGCACAGAGTGGTGCATGTGTGTGGAGTTCATCTGCAGTGGCAAGAGGCCCTGGCATCCTCTCTCAACTCAATAAAAATAGTTTACAAAGGAAGAAGGAAGGCAAGGGCTGGAGGGATAGCTTACTGGTTAAGGCACTTGCCTGCAAAGCCTAAGGGCTCATGTTCAACTCTCCAGGTTCCACATGAGCCAGATGCACAGTGGTGCCAGTGCAAGGCCGCACGTGCACACCAGGAGGCACGTGCGCACCAGGAGGCACGTGCGCACCAGGAGGCACATGCATCTGGAGGCCCTTAAAAAAAAAGCAATAAGCAATAGAGGAGAGCACTTACCATCTCTACATGTGTGTGCATCCAGGGCAGGCATGTGCATACACTGTGCATAGTACACTACACGTCAAAAAAGAAGGAAGGAATGGGAAGTAGGTGGATGTTGACTTTAGTCTAGCTCAGCTGTCTTCTCCAGGAATTGTAACTGTCCTTGTGTCCACTTAACTTCACAGTCTTATAAGTGATGTGGAGGACAGTAGAGGAAATCCTTGGACACCCAGATGTCCAGATGTGTGAGAAGGAAGGAAGGAAATTAGAGGCAGTGCAGGTAAGTTGGACTAACTAGGAAGTGGAGCACTGTATTCAAGCCCAGGTCATTGCTCCCCGAGTGGACAACCCCGCAGATGCTGTCGCCACATGTGCTGGGAAGCGTGGAGTCTGACTGCAGAGGCAACCTTCTTCTGACATTCTAGGCTCTTCTGCTCAATCCAGCCCTTAAATGTTGGTACTCCTCAGGCTCAGTTTGCAGGTCCCAGTCAGCCCTGTGGTCTAAAAGGTCAGCAGCTCATGTGCAGTAGGCAAGATGTCCTGTGGGGGATGAGGTTTAGAAATGCCTTTGCCACTCAAGATCTCGTGTGTGCGGGCATGCATGTATGCATGCAGAAATCAGAGGAGAACATCAAGGGGCCTCAGTCACTCTCCTTATTTCCCTGAGACAGGGTCTCTCACTGAACCTGGTGCTTGGCATTTTTCAGCTAGACTTGCTGACAAGTAGCCCCAAAAATCCTCTTGACTCCAACTCCTTTAGTGCTGGGGTTATAAGCGTGTGCTTCCATGCCTGGCTTTTTTTTTTTAATTTTTAAATTTTTATTAGCATTTTCTGTGATTATAAAAAAAATCCCATGTTAATTCCTTCCCCCCCACACACACTTTCCCCTTTGAAATTCCATTCTCCATCATATTACCTCCCCATCACAATCATTGTACTTACATATATACAGTATCAACCTATCCATGCCTGGCTTTTGATGTGGGTGTCAGGGATCCAAATTGCAGAGCAAATGTCCCCAGTCCTTAGGCTTTTTTTAACTTGAGATGTGTTGACAGGTACATAACAAAAGTCAAAAGTTGTCAAAAGTTGAAGAGCACTTGTGTAGTATGAAATACTTAACAAATATTTATTGATTTAATGCTTATTAAGCATTGACAATATACATTAGGAAGGCTCTGAGAGTCAGTTTGTCTTTAATTGGTGTCTAGAAAGTACTGAGGATTAGATGTCAGCATGGAATCACTAAAGACTTCAAATGGGAAATGTAATTTTAATTGAACTTTGACCTAGCAAGTGCCTGCTGTTTCCATGGTGGAAATGCAAGGGGGAGGGAGGGAGAGAGAGAGAAAGCGAGAGGGATAGATTGAAGTTAGAAGGATGGCATAGAAAGGGTAAGTAGAGAGAGGAGGCATGGGGAGTATTTGGTGGGAACAGTATTCAAGAGGCTAATTCACAATAAATAACAGCTGGGCAGAGGTTCCATTGGTGAGAATTGGCACTCTAGATTGGGACCGCTTTCTGTAGCGCTTTCAATGCCATGCTAAGAAATTGACATTGAGCCTGGCCTTTGGAAAATTGAAGGCTTTTGAGCAGGGAAATGGCATGGAAAAAGCAATGATTTAGATTGTTTTGGCATTAGCCTACAGGACAGCTCAGAAAAGAGACTGAAGGAAGCCATGGAGGCCCATGGATGAAGACTTCCAAAAATTTTAACTACATCTTGCAGTTAGAAATATTTTTTTCTATTTTTTTTACATTTTTTTTTATATGAGAGAGAGAATTGGCAGGCCAGGGCCTTAGCCACTGCAAACTCCAGACGAATGCACTACCTTGTGCACATGTGAATCCTGTGCATGAGTCACTTTGTGCATCTGGCTTATGTGGGTTCTAGGGAGTCAGACCTGGGTCCTTAAGCTTTGCAGACAAGTGCCTTAAGTACTAAGCCATCTCTCCAGCTGTAGAAATATTTTTGACAACACACATATTTATACTTGAAATAGAAGTTTCACATAGTATATATGCAAAATACTCTAATATTTTCTCTGTGTGTGGGGTATGCATATATATGTGCCCATGTGGCACCCACCTGTGGTAGGGTATACTCCCCCACGGTGGCCATAGTGGAACCATATATTGTCACATATCCAGCTCTATTGCTCTTCGTCCTAGTGATCTTTCTTGAGCCAGAGTCCTAGTGATCCTGGTTGGGGTTTTTCGTTTGTTTGTTTTTTGCAAGCTCTGGCAATTTTCGAGTTTCTCCTCATGTGGGACTAGGGCTATAAACACCCATGGACATGCCCATGTCTATGGGGGTCCTTGAGGACTGAACTTGAGCAGTCTCTGGCCTCCTCAGGCCCTTGTGCTTGCACAGGAAATGGTCTTAATCACTGAGCCATTTCTCCAGCCCTCCAGTATTTTCTATTTTGTTCTTTTCCATGGTTTAAAGAATGACTCATCTCAGCTGGTTTATGGCTGCTTTGACATATGTATGTAGTTTAAACTGATCTATTTGCCATGGGTTGGAACTCTAGAACCACACACACAAAAAGTGAAAGGTATTTTGTATGGATACCAATAGCCAGGAATATGGTTTCAGACGTCCAGACTACGATCTAACATTTTGATTCCAGCAGCTAAAGATAGGTTGCTTGTTTGGCTGTTTTTGCTGGGCTATAATAAGAGTCTACCTCAGAATAATTTTTTTTTAAATAAGGCTGGGGATGTGACTTAAGTGGTAGAGCACTTGCCTAGCATCCCCAAGGCTCTGGATTCAGTCCCCAGTACAGAGCGAAAGTTGTGCAGCTTTCCGTCACTTTCCAGGAAAGAAGACTCAAATGGTTATACAAAGATGTTCAGTCTTACTAGTCATGACAAAGAGCAGATTAAACCAGCCACAGATACCATTTTGTCCATCAGACTGGAAGCGTGCCGTGATGTGGGGTGTGGAAGAGGCAAACTGGATGCTGTGCAGCGCCTAGGCGGTTGGAACCACAAACCACAGCCACCAGCTCCCAGAGACACCCCCCACACACACACACACAGCGTCACTACAGATGCCCAGCAGCAGCTGGAGAGTGGGCAACCACTGCCTGTACCCCTGAACCCAGTTGAAGCGAGTGAGGGAGCCCATGTGGCTGCACAAGCCTGTAGTCTCCGCACTGCCAGCACTTGGGAGGTGGAAGCCGGAGGATCAGAGGTTCAAGGTCACCTTGAGCTACCTGTCTAGTACTAGGTCAGCCTGGGTTACCTTAGGCCCTGTCTTGAAAAAGAGGAAGGTCTGAAGGAGAGTGACTGAGTATTGGAATTTGACAAAGCTAGCCTGAGGCAGCGGGCAAAAGTGCCTGTGCACTAGCAGGGTAGCCTGAGTTCAGAACCCACGGAAGGCCTGCAGCGAGATGGCGTGCACACACCCACTCCCAGGACGCTGAGCAGGAGATCCTGCCTCAAGCAAGGGGGAGGTCCTCTGACCTCCACGTGCACACACACACCATGGTATGAGCACACTCACACATGCACACACAAAGATTACAAAAAAAAAGAATTTAACAAAGCTAGGTGGTACTCACATGAGTAGTTTTGTACAGTGTTTTGAGTGTTTGCAACCTTGCATGATACTTTCGGTCTTTAATCTAGGCAAATACAGACCTCACTTTCCACAGCTTGAGAAAGGGTGCCCTGGTGGCTAGTAGGGAGGGATGACCTAGGAAGAGGTCTGGAATTCGGATTCCATTCTCAGACCTGTTCCTTCTACCGCTGCCTTCCAGGGCCAAGCGTTCAGCAGACAAACTGAAAAGTGGCCATTTGGGATTTCTCAAGAGTAGGAGACAGAAGCAGAAGTGTCTCAGAGTGCCTCGAAGGCCCAGAGCTGCTCTGGCGCTCCCCAGCGTCTGCTCCGAGCACTGCTAGGCGGCAGGGAAAGCCGGTGTGCGCACAGGGTGAGCCTGTCCTCAGCGGCCCTTCTCTCCCTCTTTATCAGCTAGGAAGGCCATTGCCTGTACCTCCTGACTTACAGAGTAGAACGAAAATTCATTTGTCTGTCAGACACTAGTTCTGTGTGTGTGTGTGTGTGTGTGTGTGTGTGTGTGCGCGCGGGTGCACACGTCCTGTGCTCACACATGTGAAGGCCTGAGGAGAATGTCAGGTGTCCTCTCCTACCGCAGTGTTTGCTTGAGATGGCGTCTCTCACTGAACCTGGAGCTGCTGGGTGTCCCCCACCCCGCAGGTTACACTAGCTGACCAGTGAGCTTCCGTGATTCGCCTCATGTCTGTGACCACCACCGGACTGGGTTTACAGGTGGGCGTGGCCACGCCTGGCTTTTTATGTGGGTGCTAGGAATCAAATTCAGGTCCTCATGCTTGCGTGGCAGGCACGTTACCTACTGAGCCATCTCCCCAGCCCCGGCACTAGGAGCTTCTTAGAGCTAGAATAATAATGAAATGCCTCCTTGGATCTTCTCTTCTCAACCTGCAGGTGCTACATTTGCCTCCAAACTTCTGTCCTAACTCCTCCTAATTAGGAAGAAATTGGTGCTCTGTTGGATGCCTTGGGCCTGGTTGTGGTACATTACTATATGGGGCAGCTGTTTACCTCCAAATAAACAAGCAAGCAATTTAGGGTTCCCAACCACTCCTCAAGGTCTTCTTACATGTGGGTCACTTCAGGCAGTTCCCACTCGGGGCCTCCCTTTGGTCTTCATCATCAGAATACCACTGCCACCACCCTCACAGCGAATCTTTCCAGGTCACCCACCCCATGTCAGAATCTGTTTAAACGTGCTTAGCCCTCAGTGGCCCGACAGGGTAAGTAGATGATTGCCTACTTTGTAGATGAGGAAGCTGGGGAGACAGGTGAAGTGCCAGAGCTGGTGGTGGGCTTAGCCAGGACTCGAACCCCAGCTCTCTGGCTGTGGCATCCATCCCCCTCCAGCGATGCCCATCCTGTGAAGTTCAGGAAGAGCACTTCCAGTGAGCTAAGGGGCCAGAATCTGGCAGATCAAGTACTTGATGAATGGTCACTTTAGTCACATGGTCTCCTGGTGCATATGACTTAATGCTGTCATTCGCTGACTCCTCTTCAGAGGGCACCCTGGGGAGCTGTAGGGAAGGAAGGATCGCAGCTGAACCAGCAGATTGACCACTAACAAATGAGCCAAGTACACAATCAGGCCTTTATGAGAGAAAGAACACGAGAGAGAATTGGCACCCCAGGGCCTCCAGCCACTGCAATCGAACTCCAGACAGATGCGTGCACCACCTTGTGCACATGTGCGGCCTTGCACGCTTGTGTCACCCTGTGCATCTGGCTTATGTGGGATCTGGTGAGTCGAACATGGTCCTTGGGCTTTGCACGTGAGCACCTTAACCACTGAGCCATCTCTCCAGCCCCCCTCTATTTTTAATCACATGCATGCCTCTGGACTGATGGCGAGTCAAGGATTGTGCCTTGTGTGCTCTAGTCTGGGAGACAGCTAATGCTGGGGAAGGACAGCTGGGGCCCAAGGCTGCCATCAAAGGCGTTGAGGCGGAGCATTTCCACCCAGGTCTTCACCCTCTGAGGGGGTCTCTCCTGTTCCCCTGAGGCTGAACTCTCCCTGGCCTTCAGCACAGTGGCTGATGGTTGCACAGAGAAGCTGTTCTGCAGGGTCTCATGACACCACCACGCCTGCCTTGGCCCTCTGTGATTGTTAAGGTGGTGGTGGCCTGTGGGCCTCAGACCAGAGCAGGCGCCACCGAGGACGGTCACAGAAGGGTGGGAGAAGGGCCGCGCAGGCTGCGGAAGCTGCTGCCTCTCGCCCACCTTCCCGCTCTTGCCGAGACAGTGACTCAGGCCCAGACCACTCCCTGGGGAGCCAGGGTTTCAGCCACTATCAACCACCGCCTACTCTGCTCAGCCCTCCTTCCTTCTCACCCCCCTCCCCTCAAGACCAGGGTATGTATCTCTTGCCAAGCAGGAGATACCAGAAAGGTACAGGACAAGGTAGCCCGAATCATTTGGGGGTTTTCTCCACCCAAAGCTAAGCCCAGACTCCAGTGACCAGAAACCCAATGTGAAAGGCAGGGGAACGTCTTTCCCTTCCTCTGTATCATGAGACTGGTGGACATTCCCAAGGCAGGCAGGGATGGAGCGATGAGATGTACCGGGGTGACCAGGGGATCCCCACCCACTGCCATCTGGGCCTGCCTCTTGTCTCTGCCCCTGCAGTAGAGAGGGTGAGGAAACAAAAAAATTGAGAAATCTAGCAAATCAAAAATGCAAAAACGCTGTTTTTGTAAATAGACGTTACACAAGAACAGGAGCTTTTTTGGAAAGGTTTTACTGAGACAGACAGAATTAGCCAACTGGCAGTGTGCTGCTAATGGAGATATTTGCTGTTTTCAAAAGTGTATTTGTAGCTTCAGAGGAACATCCTGTTGACTTTCCTTTATTGTGAAAGAAAATAGAACCCTCCCCTCCCAGCCCCTCTGTCCACACAGAAGTTTTTTCTCTCCTGAGGTGGGGCCTGTTGGGGGCAGAGGCCTGTTCTCTCCATTTTGTTGCTGAAACCAAAATATCCCTTCTCCTGCCCTCTGGCGCTCGTGTTTGTGGAATGGCAAGCAGGACCACGTCCAGGGACGCCTGCTCCAAAGGCAGAGAGCTCCGGGCCTCCTGTTCCTTCTAGAACGCAGAGGCTCTCTGGGGAGCAAGCCCTGCCTTTTCTCCAGAACTCTTCCTCTGCTCCCCAGGGGGAGCTAGAGGAGGAGAGGAGCCCTGGAGCCCAGTGCCCGTCACTGCCAGCACCGGGGGACCTAGCAGTGCCCTGTAGCTACTGCAGCGGACATGGGCGATGCTGTCACTGAGCCCTTGCCCCCCCCCCCCCAGAGCAGCTGTTTCTCCTGAGGACGCCCCTCGTGCCAGCGGTGACTAGCGCCACAGAGAGGGAGGGAGAGGCAGAAGAGCCTGGTGAAGGGCCGCTGGGCTACTGTTGTCTTTCTCTCACTCCCCTCCTCGGCCTTCCTGGAAGAAGGCTCCATTTGGCGTCAGGGAGTATCTTACCCTTCCATACAGCACCTGCTCCAGGTGTCTGGCCAAGTGGGGTCACATCTGGAATAAACTCAAGAGCCTTCTCTCCCTTCAACCTCAGGTTCTTTGAAATATTTCTTCTTGTTTTCTTTTTTTATTTCAAAGGGGAAAAATCTTTACTGGACACCTATGAATCAATTAGAATCCATAAAAAGCGAGTGAAATATTTCTTTTGCCGGATGTGGTGGCGCATACCTTTACTCCCAGTATTTGGGAGGCATGACATGAGTTGGAGGCCACCCTGAGACTACATAATGAATTCCAGGTCAGCCTGGGCCAGAGTGAGACTCTGCCTTGGAAAACAAACAAACAATAACAGCACAATTCTCTGCTTCTGGGTCCAGAAGCCAACTGTGGACCCCAACTGACTGGTGACATTTCTCATCATTTAGTTTTGATCACACTGGATTAAGAGCTCAGAGACTTGTTATCTTTCATTGTTCTTTAAAAAAAAAAAATACTGAAAGACAAAAAAAAAAAAAAAATGGGTGTGCCAGGGCTTCTTGCCTTTGTAAACGAACTCCAGATACATGCACCACATTGTACATCTGGGTTTACATGGGTGCAGGGAATTAAGCCAGGACCAGCAGGCTTTGCAAGCAAACGCCTGAGCCATCTCCCCAGCCCCTTTGTTCTTTATATAGCTTTGTCTAAGAGTAGGGTTGAGGGGTTGTTTGTTTTATCTTTGAATCACAGTAGGTATTGTCCAGGGCCTTTATTCATTCATTTCATCATTCATCCAGTGCTTCCTGTGGGGATGAAATTCTACTCTAAGCTCCATGAGATCATGGAATGAGTCTGTCTTGTTCATCCTGATATCCCCAGAGCCTAGAGTAGTGCTTGGCAGAAAAGGTGGCCCTTAGTAATGATGTATTAAACATTCATTCACTGAAAATCTGGGGATAACCTAGAACAATACTTACCAGGGTAATCATGTCACGATCATGTCATGATCAGAAAGCAAGATGTGGACACATCACAGCTAAATAGCCTGCTCTTTTTGCCAGAACACTTCAGTGACTCACTGGCCACACACCTGCAATCTAAGCGCAGGAAAGATTGAAGAATAAAAAATAAACCACTTAAGTCACATGGAAGCAAACACCTTTAACTTGCTGGGCCATTTACCCAGCCTTAAAGTTCTCATGGAACTGAAAGGAACACAGAATAATCGAAATAATCTTAACCAAAAAGAACAAAGTTGGAGGACACGCATCCCAAGTCTTACAGCTTACTCCAATGCTACAGTCAGTGAGGTAACGCGGCTCTGCCATAAAGGTAGACATGCAGATTAATGGGATAGAGTTGAGTGTTCAAACATTTTTTACATATTTTTATTTATTTGTGAGCACAGAGAAAGAATATGGGCATGCCAGGCGAACTCCAAATGCATGTGCCCCTCTGCATCTGGCTTCATTGATACTAAGGAATCAAACCATATCACAAGTGCCTTTAACCACTGAGTTCCTCAGCTCCCCAGAACACACTTTACATATATGATCAGTTGATATTTCCACAAGGATGTCAAAATAATCTGATGGAAAAATGAGTTTGTGTTTTTTTAACCTGTCGAGATAGATGGCCATTTGCAGAAGAATGAGTTGGAACTTTATTTTATAACACCATGTACAAAAATTAACTCAAGGGCTGGAGAGCTGGCTTCATGGTTAAGGCACTTGCCTGCGAAGCTAACGACCCAGGTTCGATTACCCAGTACCCGTGTAAGCTAGATGCACAAGGTGGTACATGTGTCTGGAATTGGTTTGCAGTGGCTAGAGGCCCTGGCATGCCCATTCTCTCTCTCTCTCTCTCTCTCTCTCTCTTTCTCTCTCTCTCTCTCTCCCCCCCCCGCCTCTCCTCTCTCCCCCCCTCAAATATATAAATAAAAATTAACTCAAGGCCAAGCTTGGTGGTGCATTTCTTTAATCCCAGCACTTGGAGGCAGAGGTATGAGTTTGAGGCCACCCTGAAACTACATAGTGAATTCCAGGTCACTTTGGGCTAGAGTGAGACCCTACCTTGATAAATAAACAACTCAAAATTGATCAAAGCCCTAGATGGAAGGGCCCAACTATAAATATCTTTGAAGAAAATATAGAGATAAATCTTTATTGGCAAAGGATTCTTAAATATGATACACACATAAAAACAGGTAAATTACTACTTCATCAAAATCTAAAACTTGGGGGCTGGAGAGGTGGGTTGGCAGTTAAGGCACTTGCCTACAAAACCAAGAGACCCAGGCTTGATTCTCCACGTCCCACATAAGCCAGATGCACGCATGCATCTGGAGTTTGTTTGTAGTGGCTGGATGCCCTGGCACATGCATTCTATCTCTCTCTGTCTCAAATAAATAAATAAAAATAAATCTAAAAAAAAATTAAACTTGGGATGGGGACTGGCTCAGCAGGTAAGAGTGCTTGCCACACAAGCATGGTGGCCTGTGTTCAGTCCCCAGCACCCACATAAAAAGCTGTACAGAGCTGGCCGTGGGGGCGCACACCTTTAATCCTAGCACTCGAGAGGCAGAGCTAGGAGGATTACCGTGAGTTCAAGGCCACCCTGAGACTACATAGTGAATTCCAGGTCAGCCTGGGCTAGAGCGAGACCCTACGTTGGAAAACAAAAACAGCAAAAACAAAAAGCTGGGGTGAGCATGCATGCCTGTGTGTCCAGTGCCGCTGACACGGGAGAACCACTGGGCTCACTTGTCAGCCAGTGTGGCTGAAAACAGCAGTTCCTGGATCAGTGAGCGACTGTCTCAAGGAAACAGTGGAAGAGCGCTGGAAGAAGACACCCTGTGTTCTGCTTTGACCTTTTCACAGGTGCATGTGGGGCACGCACATCCGCACACACATGCGTACACTGTACACACCGCATATACTACACACTCACAAAATAAATATCTTTAAATATTAAAACTTTCATGAAGTGGCCTGGAGAGATGGCTCAGTGGTTAAAGGGACTTGCAAAGCTTGCTGGCCAAGGTTCGATTCCCCAGTTCCTACATAAAGCCAGACACACAAAATAGGACATGCATCTAGAGTTCATTTGCAGTGGCAAGAGACCTTGGTCGCCTATACTCACTAACGTACTCTTTCAACTAAGTAAATTTTGAGGACAAAAAACTTTCATAAAGATCTCGTTCAATTAGAAAATGAAAATTAAGGCTGGAGAGATGGCTCAGTGGTTAAGGATGCTTGTCTGCAAGATCTGATGGCTAGGGTTTGATTGCCCAGTACTCGCATGAAGCCAGAGGCAGAGCGGCACATGTATCTGGAATTAAGTCACAGTGGCAAGAGGCTCCGGATGCCCATTTCTCTTTTTTTCTCCCTCCCTCTCTCCTTGAAAATAAATAATAAAAGAAAATGAAAATTAATGAACCCATAGATGAGGGAAATGTTTGCTAGTTATACATCTATTTAGGGGCTTGTGACCAGGGTGTAAAATGGTCAGCTTCAGAGTTGCCTGGACTTTCCTGGGGTAGAAGTGGGGAGTTGAGAGTATCCTATTTTATAGCCAGGCATGGTGGCGCACGCCTTTAATGCCAGCACTCGGGAGGCAGAGGTAGGAGTATCGCCGTGTGTTCGAGGCCACCCTGAGGCTACATAGTGAATTCCATGTCAGCCTGGGCTAGAGTGAGACCCTACCTCAAAAAAAAAAAAAAAAAAAAAAAAAAGTATACTATTTTAGCTGACATTTGTAAAGACTATTTTTGGATTTTTGTTTTTCAAGGTAGGGTTTCACTCTAGTCCAGGCTGACCTGGAATTTACTGTGTAGTCTCAAGCTGGCCTTGAACTCACGGTGATCCCCCGACCTCTGCTTCCCAAATGCTGGGACTAAAGGTGTTCACCACTGTGCCTGGCCATTTTTGGAATTTTTTAATAAGTGAGAAATCACCGACTTTGAGTTGGAAGAAGTATACAAACAGTATCTTTGAAGTCATCTTTAGTTTATCTAAAATCTAAAGGGGAAGACTTGGGAACATCGCTGAGTGCTGGAGCCCTGGGTGTAATCCTAGTATAGCAAACAAACCCGGGGGGGTGGTGATGGGAGATGATTCCATGGACAGAAGGCTCGCCACACAGCGTGAGGCTGGAGCTCAGATCCCCAGCACCTGCATAAAAAAGTGGATATGATGGCATGCTTGCAATCCCAGCATTTGGGAGGCAAAGACAGGTTTCCCAGGGCAAGCTGGCTGGCTAGACTGGACTGAATTGACAAGCTCTGGGTTCAAATAAGTGATCCTGCCTCAACAGGTAAAGTAGAATCAAAGAAGACAGCCAGTGTCAACCTTTGTCCTCCACACACGTGCACACACACACACACATACATGTGCATATATGCCTGTGAACATGTATATGCGTGCCACTCACACACAAACAAGACAATTGGTTCTAAAAACAAATAGAAGGCCTGAAGAGAGAGATTAGCAGTTACAGGCACTTGCTTGCAAAGGCTGACAGTCATATTTGATACTCCAATACCCATGTAAAGATAGAAGCACAACATGGACATGCATCTGGAGTTCATTTGCAATGAGTGGCACGCCCATTCTCTCTCCCTATCTATTTGCCTCTTTTCTCTTAAGTAAGTAAGTAAATAAATATTTTAAAAAATAATTAGTAAAGGGATGAAATCAGTTTTAAATAGGAATGATGGTTGGTAATCCATTTCATGAAAAAGGAGAAAAATCATCTGAGCACATTGCTAGGACATTGAAATTTCTGGTAGATTTAGCATGAAAGGCACAACAAAGATAATAGAATTCATGATACGCACTCCTACAGGGACATCAGTGAGAAACTGGTTAGTGTCACTAATTCAAAGAGCATTGAAGATTAGTCACTGTCCAAGAAATCTTAAAATGTGCCTGGAAATCTTTGTTTGTGAAAGAAACATGATATCTTCTTAAATTTTATAGTAATCCTAAAATTTATATTTATGTGTAACCAATAAGCTGGGGGGTGGGGGAGCTTTTCTAAATGTCAGTAGTAGAAAACAAACTTCAGTCAGCCATAGTAGAAGAAAAACTGAAGTATCTCTCTTCACTTTGAGAAAATTCTGTTCCCAGCTCTGTCACATGAAGAGCCAATCACAGACTGCAGCCACCAAAGTCAGGATAAAATAGAGCTGGGTCAAGCTGTGCGTTCATACAATACAAGGTTATTCTTAATTTCCTGGTGTTTGTATCACTTGTCTGCTTTTAAAACTTATCTTTTAAGCTCTTTTCTAAATTTAAATTTCACTTTCAGGCTGCAGAGATGGCTTAGCAGTTAAAGTGCTTGCCTGCAAAGCTTAAGGACCCAGGCTGGACTCCCCAGAACCCATGTAAGCCAGACGCACAAGGTCATGCATGCGCACAAGGTGGTGCATGTGTCTGGAGTTTGATTGCAGTGGCTAGAGGCCCTGTGTACTAATTCTCTCCCTCTCCTTCCCCCCCCCCCACATAAGAAAACATAAATTTTACTTTCATGCCTATTTTTCTATTTGGAATTTTGTGCTTTTCTTTAAAGATGCTGCAAAATTCTGTGAGCTTTGGCTCACAAATCCCCATCCTACCTCAGAGACGATTAACATACTCAAGGGTAGGAGCACCATAGTGAACTCAGGAGGTTAACGTGTCTATCCACAGGTGGCGTGCCAAGACTCGGCCTCTCCTCCATGTGCGCATACTCACGTGCACACACATGTGTTCCACTCTCTGAATTCCCAGAATGCTGCGCTGGTCCTTTATTTCCAGTGTGGTAGACAGGTAGATTCTTCTGTAGAAGAGAAGACTAGAACAATACTGACACCAGGGAGCATTGTGGATGAATGTGAAATGTTCTCCATAGGCTTGTGTGTCTGAATACTTGGTCTCCAGCTAGTGGGGCTGTTTGGGAAGACTGTTGAACTTTTAGGAGGTGGAGTCTTGCTGGAGGAAAGCCACAGGGGTGGGGGGCAGGAGGTCAAAAGATTTTGTAGCCTGGGACTGAAGAGATGGCTCAGTTGTTAAAGGCACTTGCTTGCAGAGCCTAATGGCCTGGGTTCTAATGCCCAGTATCTACATGAAGCCACATGCACAACGTGACACATGCTTCTGGAATTTGTTTGCAGTGGCAAGAGGCCCTGGCATGCCATATTCTTTCTTGTCCCTTTCTCTTAAATAAAATTTTTTAAGAAAGATTTTGGGTGCTAGAGAGCTGGCTTAGAGGTTAAGGTGCTTGTCTGAAAAGCCTAAGTACCCATGTTCAACTCCACAGATTCCACATGAGTCAGACGCAAAAGGTGGCGCATGAGCAAGGTCTCTCACATGCACACAAGGTAGATGGCACATATTTGGAGTTTGATTACAGTGGCTGGAGGTCCTGGCATTCCAATTCATATTCTCTTTCTCATTTAAAAAAAAAAAAAGCTGGGTATGGTGGCGCACGCCTTTAATCCCTACATTCGAGAGGCAGAGGTGGGAGGATTGCCATGAGTTCGAGGCCACCCTGAGACTACATAGTGAATTCCAGGTCAGACTGAACTAGAGTGAAACCCTACCTCGAAAAAAACAATGTTTAAAAAGCCAGGCATGGTG